>NC_133387.1:22136505-22442659 GCF_047511655.1 Castor canadensis | reverse complement strand
TACAGCAGGGGACATGCTGTTAGGATACTTGTATCTGTCCTGTGCAGGGCACAGAGTTATTGGAAAAATTAGGCAGAGGATGTTACTTGAACAAAAGGCTACCCACCTGAGCCTCCAAAGACATTGGGTGGCCTTCATGTGCTGTATAGTCAAACAAAAGGCTAGACAGTCTAGGTCCTCAAGACTTAACTTTCTTAACACAAGAAAGAAGATATAAGTCTAGCACCCCTCCTCCACTCACATTTATAAACACAAACTGCTAAGCGTTGTGCTAAATGCTCTATGTTCATTATCTCACTTAATACTCTAAGGTAGGATGAATAGTGCCCCCATTTTACAGGTAAAGAAACTGAGGCTTGAAAGATTATATAAGTTGCCCAAAGTCCCCCAGCTAATAAATCGCCAAGGAGGATTCAAGCCAGAGTGTTGACTGCACTTAGCAAGCCATAGATTTAAGATGAAATGAACAGATAAATCCAATAATGCCCAAAGAGCATTACAAAAAAAGCTACAGTGCTACACTAGACTAATGCTGTCCAATAAGGTAGTTGTTTAAAGTTAAATTAAAATTAAATACAATTTCAAGTGCAGTTTCTCCATCACACTAGCATAGTTTAAGTGGTTAGAAATCCCATATAGCACTGATTACCAGAATGACCAGTGCAGTGTCATCATCACTGAAAGTCCATTGGAAAGCACCACTATACAACAATGCTAGATGGAGGCCAATCAAAATGTGCCCAGGTAAACAGCTGCAGGAAAGGCTGCACTGACCTGGGAGCTATTCAAGCTTGATCGGACAAGAAAAGGGGTGGCAAGGAAAGAAGAGAACAAAGGGCAACAGGGTACCAATCAATAGGCTGGTGTCATTAACAAGTGAGACTTCAATGTCACACAAGGAAGGGACCTTGGAGATTAGCATATCTGACCCCTGCTCTTTACAAATGAGGCCAGTGACAACTAGAAAGGCCACTTTCCCAGGCTGCATAGTCAGTTAAGTCCTGGGCTTTTCCAGTCTCCCACTTAGCCTGTCACTCTGGATCCTTCCTATTGTCTTATTTTGATCTCTCATGAGATGTGTCCAGAAAATACCAGAGAACTCAGAGGTGATGTTCATCACGATTTTATACTCTACTGACTCCTAGAAGGTACGTTTTGCTTGGGAGAAATAACTGTCATTAGTCCCGTGGCTATATCTTCCTGTTGCGCATTTGCAAAATGGTAAGGATTAAAAAGATAAATGACAAACTTGGAGTTTGGGAAGCAGCCAGGTAGAACTCCCTCTTCTCTATTCTCTATGGATTAGGGCTTACTGTGGGCAGTCAGTAAATACTTCTCAAGTAACCCAGTTGATGTTTGGTTGGATGGAAGGACGGATGGGTAGGTGGATGGACAGATGGATGATTGATGGCTGACACCTAAGAGTCCTTCAACTGGCTCCTGGACTGGCATTTCATTCTCCCACCTCCACACTGTTAACCACACACTCACAGGTGCTTCTCCACAAGCCATTGAAAAGAGAAAATATGTCACTATGCAGAACAAATCCAACTACATTTCAGGTTCCAGTATAAACAAGTGACTATGTCCTGCTGATTATAGAAAGATCAAGAAGGAGTTCTAGTCTCTGCAAAGGAATGTTACCAGAGGCTTTCTCATCTGTGCTAGAAATGCACAGACTCTCACAGGCTACGTTTACTGCTCACTCTAGAGTGCCTCACTTCTCTTCTGACCTCAAAATACCGTTGCCTCCCTCATTACATGAGGCCAATCCATTCTCCTGACATCTCACTTATCAACCAGGACTGTGGAGGAGCCTCTGATAGACAGGAAACAGCAGAGGTTGCCTCTTGCTGGAAGACTCTTGAGCATCTTCCACCCACCAAGACATTGTTCATTATTTTCTCTAGTGCCTGAAGACAAAGGTTCCCTCCCTTCCTCAGAGGGCCTGCACTTCAGACCGGGGCTGCCTCCTTTGCCTTTCTCTAGGTGTGTGCTCTGTGATATTCCCTCAGACCACATGCTAAGCCAGTTAACTGATGCAATTGTTCTGAGATGAGATGAGAAATCTCAGAATATAGACTTGTCTGCTAGGTAAGGAATGAGGTAATGCTTTAGCTCACCAAGTCCTTGAGGACAGAGATTTTATTTCTCTATCTTTTAAATCTAAATTCCCAATGTGCAGGAAAATGCCTGGCATAGAATAAACAGTCAATACAATGGATGAGTGAATAAATGTGTGTGTGTGTGTGTGTGTGTGTGTGTGTGTGTGTGTGTGTGCGCGCACATGTGCATGTGGCGGGGAGTAGAGGAAGGGAAAGAGAGAGAGAGACAGGGAGAGAGAGAGAGGGAGAGAGAGACTCTCAGCTGCAACTCTGTTACGCTGGTTTATACCCAAGATGCCATTGTTTTTACTAGGAAGGCTGGCCTAGCCCTGGTCCTGGGTTCCTGCTAGGTCCCACATCTACCACTTTTAGTTCTGTGCATCAATTTCTCTGTAACCACCTGATATTCATTTCTCTTCCTTGGTCATTTTGGTTTATTATTATTAGAGGACAAAATTCCTCTAATCCGTCATTTGTCATGGTTAAGATTCTTTGAGCTGTATTAGAATTGGAGATAGTGGACACTGAGTATCTCTAGTGACTATTACAGCTCAGCACCCAGTAGACTCTGCCTTGTGGATGGGTGGTCCTTCTAGATGGGTTCAGCCCTGGAACCAGTGCCAGCTATTTTGCTGCTGCTATGGGTTTTATTTTATTCTTTTTAAAAGAAGGTTTACACCCTTTACATGGACTCCAAAGTGACCTGAACTTAGGAGATATCCACCTCCCTGATCATCCAAGTTCATTCACCCTGCCCTTGAGTGTTTCCATTCTCAATGTCTACATGTGCCACGCAGACTTTAATGGCAGCCTCACCTCAGTTCTTGGAGTCTGAACATATCAATTGCTTCTTCTTTACAGATTGGTATAATCTGTTTTCTGCCACAATGTGAGGATTGAAATCCTCCTGTGGACACAGCTCTTTGGCCCTCTAAAAGTTTCTGAACCATGATTGGCCCAACCTAGCTTAACTTTTAAGTCCTGGAATAATATAGCCTGTTTCTGAGCAAGCATATCATATTTCAATGACCTTTGCTGTCTGTTGGTAAAGGCCTTGTGAAGGATTGCCTTCAGTTAGTGTCTTTAGGAATGTGAAGCTTGGCTAAGTGCTTGTTCATAAACTCACTATTTGAAATTCAGCAGCTACCCTGGGCACTGCTGGGAGAAAGGAAGAGGAGAGAAGGCAGACTTGGTCTAATCTGTCTTGAAGACCAAGGCAAAGGCTCTCATATAGATCACTGGCTTTCCTTGCACTGAATAAAGGAAAGAGCAGGTAGCTGAGAACAAGGGAAGGAAAAGGACAAAGAAAAAGTAGGGGAAGCAAGAAGGGGAGAAGGGAGTAAGAGTGTGTGACCATGTATAACAATGATTCCACTCTTTATAGATTCCTCCCCTTGCTTCTTCCAGGCCTGACTTTATTTTTTAATGGCTGGAGTTAGTGATTTGTAGTCATCGATTACTATTGATGTTTTTCAATTATCTCCGTGACACATTTGGCAGTATGTTTGTAAACACAAAGGCTTCTCAGATCTAGCTTCTCATCACCTTGCTCAGAAGCCATTCCTTGTCACTTCATATCAGATGTCAATCAAAGTGGTCAGGAAGGGAGCTCTGTGTCCTTGGTCCTGAAACTTGCTTCTTTTTCTCTTTCAGCCTAAACATGAACATTCCTCATTCACTTTCACTGGGAAAAATGGAATCCTTCTTCATGTGGGAGAAAATTGCACAAAAGTAAGGACAAGGTCCTACCTGGGTCCCGGCATCACGTTTGGGCAGAGTGGACCACAGTGCACTGGGAGACAGAACTGGAGCAGAGACTCCTGTGCTCACCAACTTACCTTACACCTGAGCTGCTGAAACAGATTGCTCCCTCATCCCAAGGAGAGATCCTTGAGATCAAGGGGCATGCACTAGATTTCTTCCCAAGTATCTGGGTAAACAACAATAAATGTCTGAGGCTCACTTAGACAGTACCTGTCCAACTTTTTTTTAATTTTTGGCAAAAACCCATAAGTAAGAAAAATAATTCACATCATAACTGAGTATACACATGTTTATTTAACTGAAATAGGAGGTTGAGGGGGAAAATGGCTTAAGGAGAAAAACAGCCTGACAACAAATGAAAGGCTTTGGTATTTTCTGTTCATTTTTCTCTTTTTCTTTTTTTAAATGCTTGTCATGTTCCACTAAGTTGATTCATGACTTACTGTTGTGACCCACAGTTTGAAAAAACAATAAACTAGACCAGGGGTCAATAAACTTTTCTGTAAAGGGCAGATAAGAAATATTTTCAGCTTTGCAGGCCATATTGTCTCTGTTAGGACTCGGAGTTGCCACTCTAGTAAAAGAGTAGCTGTAGACACTGTATAAACAAAGCAAGTGGCTATGTCCCAACAAAATTTTGCCCCTGAAAACCAATGTTCATTTTCACATGCTATAAAATATTATTCTTTTGGTTTTTTTTTTAAACCATTCTTAGCTCACATGCCATGCACCATCAGGGGTGAGCTGTATTTGGCCTGTGGGCCACAGTTTGTCAACTTCTAGACCACAAAACATCAACTAAGGCTTGTGGCATGTTGCCCAGCCCTTCTATTCAAGGCTTCTAGTATCTATGAATAGTTTGGGGTGTATGGAATCCCAAAAAGCTCTGCTGCAGTTGCTCATCAGTCAAGGTCAGGTCCATGTGGATCATGTGCCTCTGTGTTAGAGCCTGTACACTAACATATTTAACCAATGGCCCCATTCCCCTGAACTCTATCCTCAGAGAGAATGTACTCTGTCATGTCATGTTTTCTCATGCTACGTGGAATGGTCTCTTTACTTGCTGGTCTTCTCCATGAGGCTGTGAGTCAGTTGGTTCCTGACACTGATGGTGCAGAAGCAGTGGGAGAGCCTCTGTCTTTCCAAACCTTTTCTTGACTCACGTACAGAATCTGCTCCCGGGCTCATCCTCAGCTGCTCCTTGGCACCTGGTCTTGGCCTTCAGTCCTGTAGAGCCTCTCCTGTTAATCTGAAGCCCCAGAGAGCCCAGCTGCCCCAGATGTGCTCTGCACAATGAAAAGCTCTTCACTTTCAAGTCCCTGAATATAGACATAACACAAACTTAGCCATTGTAACATTTTGAAGTATACAGTTCAGTGGTATTAAACACACTCACATTCTTGTGCAACCATCAGCACCATCCATTTCCAGAACTTTTTCACTTTTCCAAACTGAAGCCCTTGAACACATTACACGGTAACTCCCCCCCTTCCCTCCCCCAGCCCTTGGCAACCACCATTCTATTTTTTGTCTCTACGATTTTCACTATTTTTAGATCATTCAGATGAGTGGATCTCATATATTTGCCTTTTCGTTATATATGCTGGCTATTTCACTCAGCATAAGGTCCTCAAGGTTCATTGATGTTGCAGCATGGGTTAGAAATGCCTTCTTTTTAAGACTGAATAAGAGAACACTCACTTTTAAATGGTGGGCCCAAATTTTCCTAGGAAGCAAAAGTACATCTAGGCCTTTCCCAGTCTGACACATGATGACAAGCTTCCTGCATACTCCCCCAGCCATGCTGACTTGAATTCCATTCCACCTGCTCTTCATTATCCCCCCTCCTTTGTTTAGTACAGTGTTAGAGAGAAAGCATAAACTAATTTAAGGCATCTCCAAATTGAAATCTTCACTGCTTCTTTCCTTTCTTAGTTAAAGCTCTCGACCAGAGCTTCATCTATGAAGTGGACATGTCTACTTTATGTATAATAATTATAAAAATGAGAGATACAAAATATTTAGCAAGACACAAAATATCTAAAATATCCAGACTTAAGAATTTATTTCTCAAAATAATACTTACTATGATTAACCCTATTAAAATGTTTTCCAGGGTCATAGCCTGGTCCTTATCCTAAATGACCCTAAGAGATTCCCAGAACCTCATTTTTGAGATACCAATTAAGCTATGACCAAAAGGACCACAGGCAGGTCCTGGGACTCAGATGTCAGATACATCACAGCTTCCCTGTGACCCTCAGCAAGGCTTCGTCCTCCTTGTAGATCAAATGATGCCTCTAAAATCCTCCCAACAATGAGGTAATGTCTTCAAAATGCCCTGAGCCTTTCACAGGGAGGTTATTGTCAAATATACACCTATAGTCAAAGACAGATGCTGATATGTTGGGACTAATTCACTCACTGGATGCTGCCAAGCCCCATCTGAGGGGCCAGGAAGCAAGGATGAGCCACCATGGTGCTATATGTGGTCATCCTCAAGAATGTGATCTAATACAGACCAGTGGGTGCCCTAGACAAACCAAACTGATAACCTGCCTCAGAGGAGTAGAGGAGAAAACCAACATCGATCAGGAATCTGCCATGTGCTATCAACATGACATTTAAGCCTTCTCATAATGCACATGTAATGAAGCACAGCTGGTATACTGCAAAACTGAGATCAAAAACAGGTTTGTCTGCCTCCAAAATCTACAAACTCTGCACACTTCCAAGCAGCCATTCAAACAGGAACCCACCTTAGTTGTCCATCAGTGGTTTATCCAGAGGCAGCTTCCTGTTGCCTGGCTCTCATCCCCTTGCCTGTCTCCTTACAATACCTACTAAGCAGTGAAGTGCTCAGTCAGATGTCCACTTGCCAGTTGATTGGCTATTGGTGGTAAGTATCATTCATTGAGAACAGTCCAAGACCCAGGCTCTGGTCCAGAAGCTCCTGACCATACATAATCTCTCTTAATCCTCATAATAGTCCCATAAAGTAGGTATTATTGCCCCATTGGGAAGAGGGTCAGAAAGGCTAAGTTACTCTGGACACTCCAGCAGATGTACAAAGAAAGTGGCCCAGCACTCAGGAAGCCTGCTAAGCTGAGGGTCCGCCAAGTGAACCCTCCTCCCGCCAAAGTGGTTAGGTTTCTCCAGCTCATCAGACTCGGAGAGGCAGGGGAGAGTAAAACAGACTATGTGGTGGACTCTAGGAACATCTATCATCGCTGCCCCTCTGGCTCCTTGGGTGGCTTAGAATAAGTTGGATGGCTCCTGTGCTGCGTTCATCCTCTCCAGCCTCCTCCCATGTGAATGCAGTGGAATTACCCAGGAAGGGATGGTGGTGAGAAGAGACCTGTCCTGTGGAGACGCACAGTTCCTGCACTTTGCTAGATTCTCCCATTGTTCACCTCCCTTCATCCTTACAACAACTGTATTGACTCAATATTTCTATTTTGCACAATTTGTGCATTATTTCATTTGATCTTTCCCAATAGACTGAAGCTGATGCGCTGAAGTGATGCTACCAAGCTCTTTTAGAGAGACTGCAAAGCTATGATTCAGACCCTACTCTGTCCTCCCTCAGGGCTCTGAAGGGATAGGTTATACAGCTGCTGTGGAAAGAACGCCCCTTCCCATTTTTCCTGACTGATAAACTAAGTCCCCGAGCAGAGCAGGAACCAGCTGTAGAGAGTAGTAGAGATTCAGGGTCAGAATCCCAGCCACATCTGGCTTTTCTTGAGATGGTAATGGAGCCAAAGAGGGGAAGTGAGGTGCTTGGTAAAGCCGATGACAACAAACAAACCGAGGAATCTGCTGAATTGTTTTGTCACACCCCTTCTACCATAGCCCAGGGCTGCAAACCCACTAGGCTCCTGACTGGGGTTCCACTCCTTCCTGAAAGGATGGGATACAAAATAGCTGCCTGTGACTGGTCCTCCCCCGCCACACACACACATTGCTATAGAATGCTTTCTCCTTCTCCCTGCTCCCTGCCTTGCATCTTCATAATTGTGTTACTTGCACAGCAACACACAGGGATGGCAGGATGAAAGCCACCAGCATAGGGACCAAGGGGACTGCATGGCAGCTCACAACTCACCATCAGGCACCTATGCCAGGTAGGGCAGCAGAGCAGTCCCCAGAGTGGTCCTTCCCTCTGGAGTATCTCCTAGACACACCCTGCATTTCTAAGCACAAGCCAAGGGGTCACCTGAGGCCCTTCAGATTTACCATGAAGAACAACCAACACAGTGAGGGAACCAGCCTTCAAGACCCCTTGAAGTTCTCCTTCGAAGCAAGGCCCAGTGGGCACTCTGGCCCCAAGAGACGAGAGTGAGTCTCTCACCACTGCCATCAGCACACCCTGGAAATGCAGGGATTGTGTACACACCCTGCTGCTGCAGGACTGCCCTATATCTAGGCCTGGGTCATGCCCCATCTTGGAGCAACTTTCAGAAGTAAGGAAGATCCAAGAAGCCCAATTCCCTAGTCCCAAAATAGATGTGGCTGGAGGGGGCAATGAAGGAGCTCAGCTGGAGACAAGAAGTATTCCCCAGAAGCAATTTAGGGAAACTATACCCTTTGAAGATATATAATGAGGCTAAGGTATTCTCCAGGGACTGGAGTCTTGATGTAACTCCCAACCCTGCCTGACAAGTCAGAATGGGGGTGATACCCTTCCTCAGGCCAGAGCTTCACTTCCTACATTGTTCCTACCCCCGAGTTCTTGTAACCTGCCCCTCTCTCAGATTGAGGACATTATACACCCCAGGCTCTGATCCACTTGTGTTCAATTTGTAATCATCCTTGGACTATGACCCTCCTCAAAATGGCATATTCTACCAGCATGTGGTTTGGCAGCTCCCAAGTTCTATGCTAGGGAGGGGCTTTATCTGGGCATGCTCTCCATGCACCCTGCCTACCCATCCATCCTCCTGGGAAGGCCACCCAGGGCTGGATGTCTGGGTATAATCACACCCAGGTAGGTGAACCACCTTAGTGATCCAACCCACCCATACCCTTTCCAGACACAATGTGCATCCCTTCCCTAGGTCACTGTCTGGACACACAGACACTCCCCTCAGCCTCCTCCTCCTCCTCACTGCCAAATACATAACTGGATAGGCGCCTGGCCCTTCTCCTTGGAGGCTGCATGGACTGCTCAGGCTGCATCGGTCTCTTCTACGTCTCCCTGGTGCCAAGATAATAAGGGGGAAAGTTTTTTCTCATCCTTCCAAAGTGCAGACCAATTAGCATTTTTTAAATTACCATTGGAGAAATATACCTAATTAGCCACTTTAAAGGAAAGCTTTTTAAAAAAAAAAAAAAGTCATAAATTTCTAACTGGCCACAGCTTGGAGACACTTTTAAAGCTAATTGTGTGTTTTTGGTACTAACAAGGGAATTGGTAAAAGTTAGAAATGGATTTTATGACCTTGGTGGGGAGGGGAAGAGATGGCTGGGTGACCTACATGGGCCAAGGAAGGGCTAGTCCAAGTACTGGATCTGGGCCCCTCCTGGCTTCTCCTCCTCTTCCTTACCCCATCTGCCCATCTTCCTCCATCCCCACTTCAACACTGCCTGGTCAGGTGACCTGCCTTCAAGCTGAACCTGTAAACGAGAGGCAGGTGACAGGCAGACACGGAGCCAGACAATAGCGCCAGGAAGAAGAAGAAGAAGAAGAGGACAGAAAGTGAAGAGAGAGGGGGGAGGAACAAAGAGGAGAGAGAAACACTTGAGGAAACAGAGCCACAGCCAACTTCCAGAAGCCTGTTTCTCATTTGTGGGCTCCATTAAACTCTACGTGGTTGTGGTGGTGTGGGATGCTGGTCTGCTCATGAACTTGGGGACTTGTTCAGGGGTTCCAAACTGGAGGCAGACGGGGCTTCTGCAGCCTGCGGGCTTCCTGCCCAGGCTTCCTGGTCTGGCTCTGTGGCCCAAACTCCCTGGCCCTGAAACTAAGGAAACACATAATAAAGTGCGGGGCGTGAGACCTTCGAGTGCCTCATTTGGGAGGAAGGCAACCCAAGCAGTTTCTGCTTCCTCAGGCCTGGGTCTCAGCCACTGCAAAGGATTTATTCCTGCCTGGGGATGGGGCAAGACAGCTCTCCCTGCAGGAATCTCAGAGTACAACTGGGGGCTTGTCAAGGAGAGAGATGTCCAGAGTGGCCACAGAACCCCTCATTCTGAGGATCCTAGCACCATTGCTCACTAGCAATTCCATAACCCCCAGTGATGCCCCAGGAGAGTCAACATGGCAATAGGGGTGGGGGTTCCCTCCCACAAGGATACACTCCTCAGGCTGGTTTGCTTACTTGAAATTGCTTCTTTATTCACTAAGACCCTTGTTCCTGTTTCTGTACATTAAGTGAGGCTATGAAGAAATGACACCCATCTAAAACCTGTGTTTTGGAAGGTCCAAGACATGCATTCTTAACGAGGGTGGTAGCACCCCCAAGAGGTGCTACCTCTTAGCCATTATACACCATCTTAGCCATTATACTAGTTTGTGACCCTCCAAAGCTCAACCCTCCTCAACAAATTTGCATGCCTTCTTACTAGGAAGCATTTAAATTTAATTTTTTTCCAAGGAGGAGAGGGTGATAATGAAAACTAGGTTGAGAAATGCTGGCCAGAGGTCCCTTAGGTCACATACCATGCCACATGTGCCAGGGCTAGATCCACTCCTATCCACCGGCTGGAGTCCAACCTCAGCAGAATGAACAGGAAATAGGGCATAGGAGAGCACTGTCCTCACACCACCCAGTGACCTCTGGGTGCCAACTGAGGGCATTCACAGTTTTTCAACATGGTAGGTGATGTAAGCAATCTGGTAGGGCAACCATGAGAGATGCTGCATGCAATACTGTATGTCCTACCAGGTCAATAGAAAGAGCTTCCAGAACATAAATGACCTCAGGAGCCCCTTCCCATGCCTCATCCCAAACCTTAGAGCCCCAAGAGAAACGTACAGCAGATGTTCGTGTTCTAAGCTGCAGGATGGAGTAAGGGGCTAGAAGGCCTCAGAGTCTTAAAAGCAGCCAGGAAAGGGTGTGTTACCCTGGATGAGGACTGAAGTAGGTGACCTTTGGGTCCCCAGCATTCCACTGGAACACCTCACTTTCTCCATTTTCTCCCCTCTCTAGTTCCAGAGGATGGGAACCACGGAGGAGCAATAACTACATAGCAGAATGGATGGCTGCTTCCTGCTCTGTCACACACTCACAGATGACCATCCCTTGAACCCCTAATCCCACACTCAAAAGACCTGATCCTGGGCCCCCACCTCCTGCAAGCAAGCAGCTCAGCTTCTGGCCTGATGAGTCATAGCCTTCATGGGCACTTCAAGGTCTAAGGTAGGAGTCTTGCGGTCAGGCACACTTGTAAGCCTCCCTGTGAACTTGGAGTGTCCATTTCCTGGGGCAGGCTGTCTTACTCCAGACTCTGCACCCAACACCAAAGCCTTCATATATGTGTGTGTGCAGAATCAAAGGCAATTCTTTCTCAAATGTTTTCATAGAAGTAAAACAGTAATAATAATCTCTCCTGCCTCTGGGACTTGCTATCTGTGTTAAAAGAGATGGTGTTGCCAGGGAGAGGCAAAGGGGCAGTCTCTCCTCATCCCAGCTCATCTTCCCTTTTCAGGAAACTCATACATTTCTGCAACACAGGTGAGAAGAGGTAGGAGGAGAGAGACCTCATTATGGACAGAGAAACTGAGGTGCATAGCAAGACAGTCTCATGGTGAGTAGGAAGCCTCAGCACCCTGCGAGTGCCATGCGTGAATGTCCTCTGCCTAGTGTCCAGAAGACAAAGAACCATGCAGCTAGAGGGCACTCTCCAAACAGCAGGGATGTGCCAGGGAACACTGACTTGGGTGGCTTTCCAGGAGTTCTGGCCCAAAGAAGGCACTGCCCTTGAAACTCTCCCAAGGCTATCCTCGCAGGAACCCAATGTCACCTGCTCAGGCTAAGTTGGGAAATCCCTAAGCTCTCTTACCACGAGCTCTTCCTGGCTTTCTATGGGTGGTGGATGGCTCAAGAGTTGCATATTTTTGTTCTGTCAAGAAAGCACAAACAATTCAATGCCAGGAGGGAAGAGCCTTGCTCCCTGTTGGCACCTGGCAGAATCCCCTGGGAACTCTACCCACGTCACAGAGGCAGCAGAGAGAGGGAAAACAGCCAGACCTCTGGGGCCTGGGAGAGGAGGGAGATTTAGTTTTGAATGATTAAACCAATACTTCAATGAGCGCTTCCTTCTTGCCTCACCTACTACTCAGACTCAAGGTGGGGGGGTGCCTGGGTGCCATGGGTCCCCTTGGGCCCACCCCTGCACCCACCCTACTTGATGCTGCCTCCAGCAGACAGCCCAACTCTGGCCAGCAGCCGAGTTCTCGCCTACCTCCCACTACATTCCCTGTCTGCAATTGTTTCCAATCAGTTAGGAAACAGCTCTGAGAACAATTAGAAAAGATAACAAGGAAGAATTACATAATTACAGTCCGCTTAGATCTCAGGCACTTCAAATAAAAAAAGCTGATCTGAATCCAAACATGGACTGGTATGAGGAAAAGGAGGACTCTCCATTAGGGGTATGAGGGCAGGGGAGGGACAGGACGAAGGCACTCCAGTGTTCACCTGTTGGCTGAACTGGGGACCTCAGTTCTCCCAGCTCAGGCCTCAGAGAATAACTCAGAGGTCCTCATTCACATCATTCTGTAGAACAGGCCATGTGGACCAGGGAACCATGCCCAAAGGAGCCTAGAGAGTCTGCAACCCAAACTTCTCATTCCTAGGATGGAGAAGAAAGACACATAGAAAAGGTCTCGCCCCAAACCACACAGAAATTAGGGTTCCAAAGCCTGGTCCATTCGCAGGCTTCTAAACACCTTTGACCACCCCACCCCCACCCCCAACCAAGTAAGCAACTGACTGCTCCTTCCCACTGGAAGAACTGGGACTTTTCCTCTCTTGATCAAATAGGCGGGTATAGGAAGAACTTTGCCTTCTAATATAGAGTTGACCATCTCCTGTAAAGAGCCCATTAAATTGCTGAGGTTTTGTGGACCACAAAGTCTCTGTAATAACTGCTCCACTTTGCCGCCACAGCACAAAAGCAGTCTTAGTATATAAACAAATGAGCATGTGTTCCTGTGAAACTTTATTTGTGGACACTGAAATTTAAATTTCATATAACTTGCACATGCCATGGAATATTATATTTTCCTCTTCTGTTTCTTTTTTCCGACCACATAAAAATGTAAAACCCATTCTTTATTTGTGGGCTGTGCACAAACAGGTGGTGGACAAGATCTGGCCTGTGGGTGGGAGTTTGCTGGCTCCTGCACCAGCAAGTTGCTAGAAGACTGTGTGTTTGATTATCCTACACCCAAAGTTCGACCATTCCTTGACTCTGTGAGCCCAGCATGGCCTTTAGGAGGAGTCTTGATGGTCAGTCTTTGCTAGGTCACCTAGGCCTGCTAGACCAGGTTGTTACCAATCATCCCATAAGATTTTCTGGAAACATCTCTGTTGTCTGTGATCACCCAGTCTCAGGGGCAGAATAGAGGAGAGCTTCTCTTATTGGGCAAGCAATTCCTCCCCAGAATAAAATAGAAGTGTGTTCTAATTTGCCTCTGTCTAGGTAAAGGGTCTCTCCCATGTATAAAGTAACAAAGGACCAACATCTTGAATTTTTATGTAGCACAACCCAACTTCCTACCTCCCCTCCTGCCTCTCCCTTTAGCAAGAGAGTATGATGCATTTTCATTTATTCAAAACAAATGGAATGAGCTGAACACCCACTGTGGCATTGTCCCAGGTGGAAACTGAGCTCAAGATATCAGACACCTACTGATCTCAACCAAGTCCCCATGCAGTTAGTACCTTGAGGATGGGAACTCATAGGAGAGACTTAATTAATGATGAATGTAAATAAATGTATGTGCAAGGTGGAAATGGCAGCAGAACTTAGATCAAATTCTATGAAAGTTGATAGGAAGGAGAATTAGATTCAGCTGAGGAAATCAAGTAAGGCCCAATAACTGGGGGAAGCTGAGCTAAGCCTGACATGAGACTTAAAGCTGGAACACAGGAAACCAGGAGTGAAAAGAAGGAACAGCCAGCAAAGGGCCTTAGGTATGGTAAAGTCCATGAGAACACTGACAGGTCGGCTTGCTGAGTCATAATGCAGCTTGAGCAATAACACATTGAGTGCTTACAATCCAGAATCAAGCTCTGTCTAGCTCTCCCAGGGCCAAGAATGTCAGGCAAAGGAATTTAAACCTGTATATGAGGTATAAGAGATGGAAAGTTTGAACCTTCTGAACAGAGATGGTTAGCGACCATGAGATTAGGAAAATTAACATGGTGGTAGAAAAAAACAAAACAAAACATAAAGTCTAGAGTAGGCAGGGAGTCCATTTAAAGACACCTTAAAACTAGGACAGAAGCAGGAAGGTTGGGCTACCGCTAGGCAGACAGAAGAGTAGCCTTGACTTGTAAAGTAATTGGTGGTTATGAGAATAGAGCCTGGAACTTGCTAAACTGGGCTTGAACTCAGCACCAGTGCTTGCAATAAATGGCCAATCATTTTTGGGACCTAGTTTCCACATCCGTAAAATGTAGGCAATAAAATGGAGTAACAATTGCACAGGGTATTTGTGACATTTAGATGAGGTTAGATAATGTGCAGTGCTTGGTGCAGAGCAAATGTTCAATACAAATTTGCTATTGCTATTTTATACCAGTGATAAGAGTGACTTAACAATGCTGGGCAAATTCATAACTAGAGTGCTGTAACAAATACTACACATTTTATGTGACCAAGGATCAAATTCTGTCCATTTGTCAGAAGTCCATTTGGACCTGAGCATCTTAGAGCAGCTAACCAAAGTCTGTAAGCCCCACCCACATCCTTTCTCACCTCCCAAGCCTGGGTGGCCAGCAGGGCCCTCACCACATCCTCAGGAAGCTGACAATACACCCTCTCTGTCACTCTCCAGTAGCTAGGAGCAACCAGCAATCAGTAAAATACAGCTCTGCCCAGGACTTTTGTCAGGAAAGTTCCCATGCTCCACAGACACTGTGACACTGTGAGAAAAAGCAGAGAGAGAAGACCTGAGCCACAGTCTAGGCACCTTCTGCTTAGAACACAGGAGCATTGCAAAGAGATTCAAGCCAAGACATCTGACCACAGGAAAGTCCAGGGGTTAATCCTCAAAGTCTCTCTTTTGGCAACCTTCAGGCCCAAGATTTGGTGATCAACTACTGGTCAGGCCTCTGACCTGCTGGAAAAATGTTCCACATCACAGCAAAAAGACAGTCTGTGAATGT
Organism: Castor canadensis; assembly: GCF_047511655.1. Lineage (NCBI taxonomy): Eukaryota > Metazoa > Chordata > Mammalia > Rodentia > Castoridae > Castor > Castor canadensis. The sequence goes on along the minus strand of NC_133387.1, from coordinate 22,427,451 downwards.
AGGCAGTTAAGGTCCCAGGCCTGGCCTTGCCATTTCCTGAACATGTGACTACATAAATGAGGACAACAGTTAAAAGAGGGTACATGAGATCATCTGTGTTCAACACATACGGTAGCCCAGTTCCTGGGACCTCTGCTGTAATGACAGAGGACTATAACTCAGTGACATGACTGAGACTTTGCTCAGTCTCTGAGAGGAGGTCACGATGGAGCCTCCCCTTGCATAATCAATACCTGCCTCAGACCTTTATTTCTGCTTGGAAGGAAGTGGCTTTACCAAGCCCAGCCCTCACAATACTCCCCACTCCTCTGTGGTGAACTTTCCCCAACCCAGACACCGCCACCCCCATCCTCCTTTGAAGGGCCAGCATTTCTCCATCATGGTAGTCTGCTCTCTTGAAGAATCCAATTACATCCTGCCCCCCGCCCTGCAGCTGGATACCCTATCCCTGCTTTTGAGGTGCACGTGACCAGTGAAGGAAAGCCCCACCTACCATTCATGGTGTTCCCTAAGAACACCATGCCAGTCCTCTCTACAACTGCCATCAAATCCCATTCACAACTGACCACGTCTCTCCCAAGAGCAAGAATGCCAGACCATAGCAGTGGGAATGGGGATTTGAAAGAAAAGAAGAAGAAAAGAGCTGTGTTTTTGTTCCCAGGGACCCTCTCCACACAACTTCCTACTCCTGCATTTCCATCTGGTTGCTATTGGCAACCAGGCAATCATATTTTTCTAGTCCCAGATATAATCATCATAATCAATATAGGGTATTTATCCCACTCCTTGGTTTCAAGGAACTCGAAGCTTTTCACGTTTATTATTCTTTCTTCAGTAACATGGGGGAGAGGAAGGGAGGAGGTCTGTCTACTGATAGAGGAGGACTATTTAGCAAATGGGGAAACTGAGGCAGTGAGCAAGAAGAGAGGGTGAAGAACTTCTCAGGAGAAAAGAGCATTGTTAACAGTGATTAGTGATTAGCACTTAGTGCTTTCACCATGTTCTTATTTCATTCTCATGAAATAGGTTCATTTTATTCACCTTACAGATAAAGCCCAGAAGAGTAAATGATTTCCACAAAGTCACCCAGCTTGAAATGGCATTGCCTAAGTTTGAACTTTGATCTTTTGAGTCACTTTCAATAGTTGTTTTCCCCATACATCTCTGCAAGGAATTGCAACAATCAGTTCTCATGTCTCTTTTATGTGCTATCATCACAGCATTGTAAATGTCACCATTATATTGCTTTATACATTATAGTTGCTCTAACATGTAGAAATCTTTCTCGTTTTAGTTAATACTCATACCAAAACGGCAACAGGGACAACAAGAAAAGACTGTCTAGTCATTTGACTACATATCAAGTACTATCATAAACCACCTCACTAGGTTGGAAAACTTATGACCTACATTCACTTTCCAAAATTCTATGAATGTTCTCTTACAGAGTAAAATTTCAGGGAAAAAAGCCAATCTTTTAAACTGTGAAACCATTCATTCCTTTTGACAATATATGATGTTACCCATTACTCCAGTATCTGGTTTGATGTCACTCTTTTGTCACAGCAACAAAAGAAATACTAAAAGCATGCCTTTGGGGTCCCTGAAGTGGACGAGGCACACAGCCCTCCATTCTAAACACCTAGCAGTGGCTTTGGGGCCTCCTTCTAGTCAGTGCTACACACAGGCAGCTGGAGGTAAAAGAACAACAAACAAAACACAACCAAAAGAGAAAGCACATGACTACAGACAGAATGTTCTAAAATAGATGTTTTTTGGAGTGTTATGCACAGCATTCATTTCCCTTTGGAGACAGCACAAACATCGCTGAAAGAAGAGAGAGCTGCCTTGTGTCTGAAGCCCCCTCTCTGTTCTCAGAACAGAGACTCAGCTGCACACCAAGTTTCCTTTCACCATTTTTCTAATTTAGAGCAATTCACATTTTGCCTCTTGGAAAGAGAGGTCCCCAAGCAGAAGACTCAACCTCTGATACCTCAGACCTCCTAAGCAATGAGATGCAAGAACTTGTGTCAGCTCTTGGCTTCTTCATACCTTATTCAGCACCTTCTTGAATTCTAGAAAGAACTGGGAAATTCCCTCCATACCTTCATTCTACTCAGTAGAGTAGGGAAGGGAGAAAAATTAGAAACAAAAGTGCCAAACATGCTAGAACCTCGGCTAAAGATGCACAGAAATGAAGAGTTAATGACTCAGATTCCTACAGATTGATGGTGACATCAACCAATCCACAGGAACTTGTGCAGCCCCTACTAGGCACAGTTACTCTGTAAATGCTCCATTCTGGGCCTCTAAGCCAGGCTGGTCTACTCACAATCATACAGCCTTGCCTGACTCCAAGGATATGCTGTACTTGTGTTTTCCCTGTGTCTTCTGTTCACCTATCTTCCCAGCTTTTGACATTTTGCTTTGGTCCCTCATTCCCCATTCCTTACCAGCATCAGATTTGGCACCAAACTTGGCATCCCCTGCATCCTCTTTGAATGGTCTCTTTTGGTCACAGTTTGCACCCAACCCCCAGTTCCATGGCTTTCTGGAAGCCATCATTGTTGTCCCTCGGGCCCAGCTCACATTAGTCAGCTTGGTTGGCTTCTTTGCCAGGCCTCTCCCTGCTGCCCATGGTGAAAGGCAAGGAGAGGAGAGAGGTGGGTGAGCATACTTAGGCACCATGCAGTCTCTCTTTTAGATAAGTAGTAAGAGTCAAACTTGCAGCTCAGTTTCTCCTAGACAAATATCAGTTTGGGGCACTTTTTAAGTCACAATATTCTAACTGTCTCACAGTAGATTCTCAACAATTATTTCTTTCCTTTATATAATACTTGCTCCTTTTCCCAAGAGCTTGCCATCTGTTGTCTCTTTTTAGCCTTGCAGCAACTTTGGGATGGATGCAGTCAGATCAAAGGTTCTGAGCTCAATTTTGTTGAAATTCAGGGACACTGAGGCACACAGCCCATGAGTGATGCTATCCTAACTGGCTTTGCTGTATCTACTTTCAGCTGCACAAGTTGGCATTAATCTTGACTGAGTGTAGGAGTGAGGGTGTTGAGAGTCAGCCCCAGGTATGGATAGAGCCCTGGACTCAAGGGTGGTGGTATCAAGGTCCTCATGTTGATTTCTCACCCTTGATGAGGAACCCGAGGCTCAAAAGTCTCCTTGCAGCTGCTACCATGGGGAGGAGACAGAGCTGAGGTCCGTGTTCCTAGCCTACTCCATCTTTCCATACCCTTCTCATAAAAGGAAGTTTTGGGGACCAGATATCTGTGCTTCTGGTACCTGGGCACATCAGCCTGTGACTTTGGGATTTAAGCAGGAAGTACAGGTACTTTGCCTCAAGCTTCCTGGCCACACAGGACCAGGTCCTCATTTAGAAGGGCAGTCACAGCATGGAGACTGCTGAAATCTGCAGGCCTCTCAGATGGCAGTCCACAAACTCTGGCTGAATGTGTACCCGTAGCCTCAGGGGAAAAAACAAGGAAGGAAGGAAAATAACCAAAGAGTGGAGAGGGGAGAGATTCTGAAATCTGGACAACATCAAGAGCCTGTTGCTATGACAACTGCTCCTTATTACAGTTGCTCAAACTGCAGCCGGTTCCAATCAGCCCTGTAGATGGGGCCTTCTGCCAGACCTAGTAATGGCCTCCACCCGGCCTGGCTCCTCCCTCAGGCAGGAGAAATGGAGCTGCTGAGCACCTGGAGGACCATATCACCCTCCAATGACCCCAGTCTCCTAGAAAGAGGAGAAAGCTAGATTTATAGGAGAAGGTTCTGTTGGGGAGGAGAAAGGAAGAGGAGTATTGTAAAGGTGGAGAGTAAAAGGAGGCAGAAGTGTAGACTGACATTAGTATGGGAGTCATGTGAGTATCTGCTGGGCCACCTATGTCTGGGGACACTTGTCTCTGCACTGGTAACACCTGAGCACCCACGTGATGTGTGACAATCCACCAGCTGCTAAGCCTGCCTCCCTTCTCCTTCCTTCATTTTGGGATGCTCTCTTCTCCTTTTTCTGTCCCCTCACCTCTCTTCCAAAATTCTAGGCTGAAGTCCAAGATCAACTTCTGTGAGACAAAGGCCATGGTCAGTGCCCAGTGAGAAACAGGAAGAGACAACTTCTCACCATTTTTCTGTGAGTCTTTGGGTTGACAAGAGCAATTTCACCAAGTCACTGCTAAAGTAAAGGCTTTATGGCAAAGGGACTCCCACAGATTCCTCAAGTTCCCAGGAAGTGATTGGTGACTTACAGGTTTCCCTCCACTCCACAGATGGGGCCTGGAGGCAAGTAACTTGTCAGAGTCACCTGCTGGGTCAGGTGTCAGCCTGGAGACTCTGTCGCTAGCGAATCAAACTCCCTTCATGCTCAGAGCTGCCCCTCCTTCCTTCTGTGCCCATCTGGCAATCACCCCAACACATTGCAAATCAGATGACATATGACACATTGCACTCTGTCTTGCTCTGAGGGGAGCCTGTCTATGGAGACAAGGGGTCTGGTTTATATTTTAAGCAGCTAGAGTAAAAAATGGGGGGCTGGTGAGGTAAGGCCATGGCAGTGAACACTGTGCAGCTGTCCAGGATAATTACTGTGCCTAGCCATCCTGGAGCCAGGGAAGCAGCACACAGGGAAAAAAGGCCTGCCCCATTGATTATTAGCAGTGGGAACAGAATCAGTTGGCTTGGGAATTCCTTCCCTCCACCTGCTCCTTTGCTGTAAGTATTAATCCCACTACTGGAATCACAGAAGGACCCACAGGGGTAGAAGATCCCAACCAAAGAAAGGTGACCTTTTGCTCCATTTCCAGCCCATGGAGAGTTCTAGAGAAAGAGTACCTATGCAAACTCCCCACCCCATGTTGCTACATGGAGAATCAGGACCCTGAATTTCAGTTGATGCCAATGAATCAAGAGACCAGGAAGACCTAAAATCAGCATAAGACAGAAACAGTGACAAAGTCAGTGAATGAGAGAGGGAGGAGCTAAAAGATGTTTGTCACAAGTTAGGAATAACCTGTTAAAATTTCCACCTCCTCCCTCAAGTTGTGACACAGTGCTGTTCTGAGGCTTCATGACTACCGTGCTATACCTAATGGAGGGTTTTTGGGTGCTTAGGGGCACATTGTTGACCAGCTCGGATGCCACCTCTACAGGAGATGTGTAGAGCCATGTGACTTGGATTCTACTACACTTCCTGGTTCCAGTGCCCCACCACCCAGACACTCCATCTCCACACAAGCATGATTTGTTCAAAGAGAAATCCTATCTTGACCTTGGACCCAACACATGGGTGGAAAAGAACAGGCCTGGGAAGTGTCCTTGCAGGTTCTCCCCTCCTTTGTGTTCTGAGTCCTTAGATGAAAATAGCTGGTAACTGATCCTATGGAGAAGAGGATCTAATTCAAGTGACCCATCAACTAATGTAGAGCATCTTTTCTACTCTTCAGAGAGACTCTACTGAAGTGCAATGGTCAGAACATGGAGCAGAGAAAGATCCTGAAAAATCTAGGCCTTTGCTCCTTTGCTGGTTCCTTTCCTCCTTATGTTCCTGAGCTTAATCCATTAAAAAGAATTGATGAAATTAACTCCTGAGGGGCAGAAATCTAGCAGGGAAGATGTGACCATAGTGTGTGTGTGTGTGTGTGTGTGTGTGCATAGATACATACACACATTCTCACAAATGAAACTGCAGAAACTGGTGATGTGTGGGTGTACATGTGAGAATTAGGGGAGAGGCTGTGCATGTGATAGTGTGAAACTCAGGATAACAAACAGAAGGAGGACCACATCTGAGGCAAAGAAAGCCAGGTCTGTACCTCTCCACCCAGAGATCTTTAACCTTGCCCTGCTCTAGCTGGTCTCTTCAACCTCTCCTATTTTCAATGGAATTTCCCTTATTTCTCCCTTCCAGGTTGACCCCAAACCAGCAACTGTACACAGCCTTGAAATACAATGAAGCCCAGGGAAGGTGACCACAATGACCTGGTTATACATGTTCACAGAGCCACTGCCATTGCCCAGTGCAGACGGTAGGCAGGCAGAGGACATGTGGAATTAGAGAGAGGTTGTTATTTTCATACTAGGGGGATTACCATCCCCACTGACAGAGGTAGCTGAAGAAGAGACAGGAGGAGTGAAGGGTGGAATTGACCAGAAACAAGAGCATTCCTGAGGGTTCCACAGAGGGATACTGGGAGGAAGGCCAAAAGGACACGGCCAGCACTGCATTCAACATACGGTTGTGCTCGTGGAGGATGGAGCTTGTGTCCTGGGAAGGAGCTGGCCCCAACCTGCGGTCCCTCTGAGTGGGAAGCCAACCATGGCTCCTGAAAAGCTTGTCTCAGGTACACCTAATGCAGGAAAATCTCAGCACAAGTCACAGGTGCACAAGCATGAGTGAGGGCTTGCACACAATAGGCCAAAAGAGTGTGGGTAAACTACGGTTACACAAACTCTGGGTAAAATACCAATTTTAGACTAAGTGACCACTGAAGCTTTGGTTTTCTCATCTATCAGATGGTAATAATATTAAGTGATTCTCAGGGGGTGGCTTAATTTATGACATAATCCATGATGAAGCATTGGGCATTAGTGCCTGACATTGCTAACTGCTCAACAAATAGTCCCTTGTTCTATTGCTATTTTCCACCCCCTCCAATCATCTAGGTGTAAAATGACATGGCAAAAAGGGGGTGGTTGAATATGTAATGTTACTTATTATTTGCAGCACAACTATTGTTCATATTACTCAGCTAACTAAGAACTGCAAACTTCTCAGCCACACGCTGAATATTAGCATAGGATAATCATTCTAGCTAGATAATCTCAATGTTAGTCTGACATATATTTTAAAGTATCTAGTGTGACCATGAAGCAAGGACTATGACATCAGACTACGAGAGTATCCTATGTTGACCACTTGCTAAGCCACTGGCTTAGCCCAATGCCTGTAATAACTAACAGTTCCATAGATGCTCAAAAAGCTATAGTTCTGTGGAGTTTTTTAGACCTGCTTAATCTGGGCAATTCTGTTCTTTGTTTAATGGTGGCTCCCAGAGACGGAGGGGAGAAGTGGGTGGATGGAGAAAAAGGAGGCGTCGGTCAAGTCCCAACATTACAGATACACAGGAGAAATGAATTCCGATGTGCTACTGCATGGCTAGGTGCTATAGTTAACAACAATGTGCTGTGCATTTCAAAATAGCTAAAAGGGGACTTTAAGTGTATTGTCAACAAAGAAAAGATAACATAGTTCAAGTGAAGGATATTCTACTTCTCTGATTTGATCATTCTACAACATGTACACATGTATTGAAATACTATTTGTGTACCATAAATATTTACAATTATTATTGGTCAATTTAAAATAAAGCTAAAAGACGAGTCAGTCCCTCTCCCTCTTTTTGGCATTCCTGGGGTTTGAACTCATGGCTAGACAAGCACTCTACCACTTGAGCTACTCCTTCAGCTCTTTTCGCTTTACTTGTTTTTCAGATAGAGCTCATGTTTTTGCCTAGGACCAGCCTGGACCATGGTCATCCTATCTATATCTATATCGTCTGTGTAACTGAGATTATAGATGCATTTCATCATGCCAGGGTTATTTGTTGAGATGGGACTAGCTAACATTTTGTCCATGGTGGCCTGGAATTGCAATCTGCCTGATCTCTACCTTGGGAGTAGCTGGGATTATAGACATGAACATCTGGCTCCCAAAATGAGTCTTTATGAATATCAGCATATCAAAACAAAAGATCTGTTCCAAATAAACTGGCCACTGCTAGATAGTAAGCTATTGATAAACATATGAAATTCATAAATATATTAATTTCAATCAACATTGAGATGAACGCCCATGTCTCTTTTAAACTCTATCCCGGGCAGTAAGTATTAAGCTGCAATTATTACCATGTATAACATGCTTTACTCTTGGCAAGAATGTTAATGGTCCCTGGTTCACTCAGTAGTCCTGGTGTCATTTACGAAGTATAGTTCTCATTTTTCTCTGACCTGGAGGGAATTGAAAAGCAGAAAATAGTCTCAGTCAGATCCAGCTGTCCTGACACTGCAGTTCAGCTGCGAGGTGCCAGAGCTTCAGACACATGGCCCACAGATGCAGCAGGTCTACCTCAAAACCACAGTGGTGCATGCTTGCCAAAAAAGTCACCCCCCCACCAAGAACCTCGGAAGATCCTGCAATCCCCTACAAACTGATCTCTTGGAGTATGTGACCAGCATGCTTCAAGATACAGGAACACATGATATGGCTATTCATACACTCAGATATACGTGTATATATGTATACAGCACACATGTACATACATGTGTATATACACATGCAAATATACTTCCTTGTATGTGTACATACACTGACTATCAATGCACAGCTACCCTTCCCATTCACCTGAAGGGACACATTTGCTAGGGATGTTTGGGAGAGAAAGAAGGGTATTTTCTGCTACTCAGACAGTCCCTAGAACCAAGCCTTTGCAAAGCACAGGTTAAGGAGCAATCCCTGAACACAGAGGTTCCTGCAATAGTTGACCAGCCAAAGTCTGTAACTGTAATTCTTTCTGCTCTCTCTCCCTTTCCTTGACACCCCTAGCAAATGATTTTCCACAGTTCCCTTTTTAACCCATGGTCCTCTAGGCCCTGCTGACTTACCAGGGTGCGAAGCATCTGGTTCCTGATCCCAGAGAATGTTCTAAAGGTGAATGAGCAGTATGGTGCCTTCTGGAGCTTATGGGATTAGGATAGATGCTTTTGGCTAGCTGATTGGAAAATCTTACTCATGTGTGTGTGTGTGTGTGTGTGTGTGTGTGTGTGTGTGTGTGTGTGTGCTTACCCTATGCTGTCATAGAACATAAATTTATCTTCATAGTGAGGTCACTCACATCCTCCATTTCCCCACAATGCTGAGCTGCAACGTGCGGGAAAATGCCAGGATCCTCACACCTCAGAAGGCAGCCTTGTTTTACCTTCCCCGCTGCCCTGTACAGACATATGCTGTCCAGTCTAACCCCTGGGCAGTGGCTCTGCATCCTTTGAGGTGACTGCCTCTCGCATGCAGCTGTCAAAGTGTACCAGATATACAGGATGCACAAGTAACACTGGTAACTTTGGAAAGTCCTTTCCCCACATCCAGGCCCTCAGCCTACTGCTGCATGTGCTGCTGTCTATAAACTTACCATCCAGCAACCACTTAAAGCAGCCTGACAGGTAATTTATTCTGTGGTAGAAGATAGCAATTTCATTGTCTAGAGGCAAGATACTCACCTGTGTCAGAAAATATGTACACTCGTGCAACACAGGTTTAATATGGTCACAATCCCAAGGGTGTGTAGTTGCAATTCTCTCTGCTCTTGCCTCTCTTTCCCTAAAGCTGCTAGCAAATGTTCTTACACACTTTTCTTTTTAAAAGGCTCTCCAACAAACTGCTGCACAATCAATCAAATATTTCACCATGAAGGGTGATTATTGGGCACTTATTGTAAAAAAGAACCAACTTACACAAGGGTTGGTACCTACTTGCTTCTATGGGATTTTTCCTTTTAAAAATTGTGTCTTTGCAGCAATCATGCTGGAATCTACAGAGTTTCACATGGATACCTGGTAGAGACAGGAAATATGGGCTTCAAGATAATGCTTGCTTCTAGAAACAGAGTCAAAACCACTATGAACTTATTTTTCCAAAATATTCTGATAGCCATTCTCACACTTTTTTTTTTTTGGTAAAACTATGTAAAGCTAAGTATTCTGTTTTTATTTCTCCTGCACATATGAAATGCCAAGGCTTGGGGTATTAAAGACTTAAGTTTTCTCAACCCTAGCACAGGAATAGTGGATCTCAGGTTCCTTCCAGAAGTAAACTGTAACGTATGGCTTAAGTTTACAAAGTGAACTCCCATCTGGGATAGAGCGAGAACCTAATGTCCTGACTCTTAGTCCCAGATATCCCCTAGCTAGCATCTACCCCTTGAAATTACATCTCACCTGAATTGCAACAAAATGCAGAATTTAAAGGTTTCTGAACTTGCCTTTGTTACTGAGCTTGCAATGAGATCCCATACAAGAAGCTTGCTTCCACTTTTAGTTTTTTAGAAGATTATTCTCTAAGTAGGGGGTTGGGAACAGATTAGGTCATGGTTATTTCTTTCTGGTTCTGCAGTTCCCAGACTATAAGGTGTCCTCTATAAATACTCATTGAATTGAATCAAGAATAACAAAAAAATTCTAACTCCCCCTTATATTCCCTACCAAGGACCACATTGTGCTTGGAAGCATGGGAGATTGCCCCTAGATCCCAAGGCTGCAGAATGTAGCATTTCCATGTACTCTTGCCTAAGCTCAGGTTTTTTTTTTTGGGGGGGGGGAGGGAGTAGTAATGAATGGGATTATTTTTTAAGCTTTGCTTTCTGAGTTTATTTCATGTCTTTTTAATACTTCATATTATATTTATATAAAAATCCTAACTACCACATTTTAAAAACCTATTCAGTCAAATAATAATCCTATTGCTTGGCTGCCAGTCAGAGAAATGAAAGTCTCTCAAAGAATGACTTACCCAAGGCCAGCAAAGGCTGAATATCAGAGAATGGTGATCCCAAAGGTAGACTCAGCTTAATGAGGTCAGAGATCTGCCTGGGCTTCATTTTGGAAAGGCCTTCAGGGTAAGGAGTGCCAACTACATCATGAAATGGCATGTCACCAACACTCTTGGTGAAAATTGCATGCTAGTGTGACATTCCTGGCTATAGTGATCAGTCACTAAGAGTCAGAGGTGAAAGGAGGCCCCAGATGTTCAGAGGCTGGGGACCATCTCCTCATCTCTCTGTTAAGAGTCCCTATCCCTTGGTGATCATCACACTCAGTCTTCAGGACTTCCTGGGTGACCCAGTGACAAAAGAGAGGACAAATTCAGGTGTGAAGGGGCATAGAAAAGATTCTGTCAGGAACAAAGATTCAAGGATCAAAGGTACATGCCTACTGTTACCAGCCTGGATTGTTTGAACCCAGAGCCACCAAGGTCAGCTGCAGTGAGCCTACAGGTATGTGTGACATTGCCAGCAAGCAGAGAAATGGGAAAGAAAGGGGAAACTCTTGGAAAGATGGAAATGAAGAATCCCCCAGCCCCCAACACACTTCTGCAAGTTCTAACAGATGTCCTTTCCACCCCCTTCCTGGGAATGCCTCAAGATTCTTACTTTTCTCGAATGGGCAACTTTCCCCACCACCTACGATTTCTTTCTGGATTCCAATCTGCTGCTTCTCCACAGGAGTCTTCCCATTCTTTTTCTTTTAGATGCTGACCTTTGTCTTCCCAAATGTTGTCATTCTAACACTCTTACATCTAATAGGTACATAAAAGTGTGTCCTGAGGCCCAGATCCAGGGCTGAACACAAGATGTGGAACAATGACCAAAACAAAAGCTGTCCTGGCTCCCCAGCTTACAGTCTGGTAGAAAAAGTCGGCATTATTCATTGAGCCAAGTTGCTCCATGAGCACTGGTCTGTCCCCTGACTGTTTTGTGTGTGGTTTCTTTGTGGAGTCACTTTGATTTGCCTTAAACTTATAAGTTGTTGGGACTGGTAGGGCCTGAGAGTTGAAACCCTTCCTCTCTGTGTCCAAGGCTGGTGGGCTGGCCTCTCAGATGGACTATTGGTCTGGGCCTGTGCTGTACCAACTTGCCTCTGAAGGTCACTCCTGGTTTTATCATGAAGGCAATCAACCAGTCAGTGCCTGATGTCACAGAATAGTGCTCCCAGAGCCAACTTCTCTGCCATATCTCACACTTCTGGTATCTTCTGTGGGCCCAGTTCCTACAAAGTCTTTGGAGAAACAAGAACTTCTGCCCAATAAGAGAACGCTCCTTTGTTGACACCCTGAGCATTTCTTCCTTTGTGGTTGTCTTTCTACACCAAAGGCAATCCAATCCATGGTCTTCTTATGTCCCATCCTCTCTTAGGGAGCCCTACTGGGCTCTAAGCTGCTCTCAATCAACTTGCAAAGCCCAGCCTTTGGAAGGAGCTATCCTGCTGCTGAGAATCCAAATCAATTGGGCCATTTTCTTCCCAGTACCCAACTCTGCAGACATCCGCATATTCTTTCTTCCCTCAGAACATGAGAAAAACTGGCAAATTCATGACCATGATCCCCATGCCCTCTCCTCCTGGATGTTTCTAGATTTCCAGCTGCTGGCAGGCAGCCTGCCATCTGTTTCTCTCTGTGTGCTTAGCTGACACCTCTGGTGCTGCTGCTGGTGGTCTTGACCATGTCCCCTGGATGGCTCTGGATTCAGTCTTCCTTTAGATATGTCCCTCTTAATTAACCTTGTGTCTGCATCCTTTCTTTGCAAAATGGGAGAGAAAATATTGTCACTGAAGGACACAGAAGAGGAAATTTCTGAAGACCAACATGTAGCATCTCCAGGGTTCCCCTGTGTTTTCTAAATTGGTACTTCTCTCAAATTAAAATGTTCCTGGCATAACTTCTTCTTAAAAATGTGTGCTTCCATTCCAAGAAATACAATAATAGACAGATCCCATCCGTGAGCAGAGGAGAACCATGGGCTCCCTTGGCTCCTTACTAAAACAGGTACCAATGAGACCCAGTGCTCCCTCTGTGACTTATTTTACTCTTTCTCCCCCAAATACCCTTTTTACAAACTAATCCAGATCAAAACCATTTAGGTGAACTTAAAAACATTATTTTACTAAATTTCAGTCATCCTAAATATTCTTTTCTGGAACCTGGAACCTGAAAATTTCTTTGTTTCTCTACTCCACACTTATTCCTCTCTTTCAAATTTGGAAATTAAACTGAACATTCTCCTGCTCAGCAGTACCCTTTTGCTCAGCTGTTGTTATCAGGAATGAACTTTCTCCTTGACAAAGATGCTCATGTTGTGTACTTTGTGCACCCTGAACATGGGTGTTTTTTAGTTAGTGTGTAAAAGAAACTAAGTTCCAGAAATCCCAGGAAGCCTAGTACACACAGACTATTCATATGATATGTGTATTAATAAGAAAATAAAATAATGGCTGTTTCCATACATCCAGCATCAACTTTCCAGGTACCTATGTTATCTCATTGCAGCCTCACATATACCCTACCCTGCCAATCTTCCTGATGGCTCCATTTACTCCACTTACAGAGAAGGAAATGGAAGATAAACAACTTGAAATAACTAATCCAAGTCCATGGGACTAGTAAGTGGTAGATTTGGAATTTCAACCAAGGGCCAGTTGGTCTGGACACCATGGCCCTTTGCAGTGGGCCTTCAGTGAATGCAAATACCTGTGAATTCCTCAGCAGCCAAAGCCTGGACTTCATCCTTCTTTCCTCTCCCTACCCTCCCACATCCATAATGTGCATTTTCATTAGGCTTCTTTGCCCAGTGATTTGTTGATTTATTATATTAGAATTGCAAACAAATGCCCTCCATTCATCCATCTCTTCCCCCTCCTTCCTTACTGGCATCTGGATTCAGCATTGATTGTTTTGGCCCCACTCTACTGCCTGACTGACATTTCTGGTTGATTCCCCCTTTGGGACAAATGGGTGGTTTGCCAGGCCCCCAGTGGAGCCCAGAATAGAGCAGCTCATTACTTAGATAAGCTAAATTGGTCCTGGTCCTCTCTTGCCCTGCTTTAAAAGAACAAGACTCAGTGAATGCTGGAGTCTGTCCCTATTCTCCAATTGATGGAAATACTCCTCATCCTTCAAGGTTCTCAATGGGTAGGGGAGTAGAGAGATGCTGAGAAATGCCTATCCCTGGGAGGTGGAACTAGGTGATTTTTCACCTTCTAAGTACTGCTGTCCACATTGATGCCTGGAGTTCCTGTGGATGACAGGATTATCCTGAAGCAAAATGGTTTGGAAGGCATGAAGAAGATGAAATGGGCTCAGTGAAAAGGTGACTGCAATATCATGTTGCAAACAGAGGGGTCCTTATCCCTTAACTCACATAAGGCCCATCTCAGGAGGCAGGCTTCTCTCCTAAATCTAAGAACTCCACACACACACACACACACACACACACACACCACACACACACACACACACACACACAACTGCCTTCTCTCCCAACTTTCAGTTTCTGTCTCTGAAGAACTAGGCAGCAAATAAAGCTGCATTTTCCTATCTGATTTTCCTATTCCCAGTGTATTGGTTGCCAAATTGGCATTGTATGGTAACTACCTACTCTGCCAATATGGTCTGGGTCTTGTGAACAGCTCAACATGGAGGGGACCCACAGAGCTGTGCTGATACCAGTGTTTGCCAGCTTAGGAGAGCTGATTATTAAATTTTAGGAATATTGTGATCTGGTTGTTAAATCAATTGTTATCTTGAGTTCACCATGGTAGGAATATTTACAACAGGGAAATTGACATATATTATACATCAAGATGATGTTTTTATTTTTTTGTTTTTGTTTTTTGCCCTGGAGAGCCAGAGAGTTTAATGAAGAGGACACCAAGCTATGGAATCAGCTTAGGTAGAGGCAGAGGCATAGAAAGGGTGGGTAAGGTAGTGAAGCTGAAGGCAAGTCAAGTAATATCTTACAAAGAACAACCTCTAATCTACAATCACCCATCCTACCTAGGCACAACCTCATTCCCCTGATCCATAGGTTATTTCTTCCCTGGGAAAAATAATTACTGGTCAGGTTCTCAGACCTAAAGCTGGAGAGACCAATGGAATTTTGAATTCTATCATTTCTTAGAAACCATGAACTAGAGATAAAAGAATCAGCAAAGAGCTCTTGACCATAGACTGAGTTCTACATGCAATTTATACATAGCTTTCTCTAGCTACTCCTTGTATAAATGTTTATTTTCTGTAGCTAACTGATGAGTTCATCAAAAGCAGAGACTTGTCTTTTATTTCTTATAAATCCTTGACAATGCCTGGAATTGAAGACATGAGCAATTAATAAATATTTAGGTTAGTAATTGAATTGCTTTAAATTGAAGTGAATTGTATGTGTTGCAAACCACTGGCTTATTATCAAAGATCAAGCCTTTTGAAATCACTTTTTCCAATAAGTAAAAATTGGCTGGCTGGCTAGATAGTCAGACACTAGATCAGACATAGCTTTGACCTTATGATTTATCTTGCGCTCATATCTATAGCTGTACTCATCTTGTGCCATTGGCTAGCTTCCTTCTCCATAGTTTTCCAGGCTCCTGGCCTCTTCTTCAGATCTATATGGCTTGAGATTTGGGGTCTTAGTAAGCTGATAATGTGGTTCTCAATGACACCTTTAATATTATAAATATGGACAACCCAAAATCAAGTCAGGTCAAGACAGCAAGCGAGGCACCATTGTGATCACATTTAAAGGGTCTCAGAAGCAGGGAGAAACCATCAGTTCAAAGCCTCCTACCTGAGCAGTACCTCCCACCATGCATAATGTTTTAAGAAATCAGGACCCAGGGAAATAAAGGGACAACCTGGTCTTTGTTCCCACAAAGGGGCAAGGAAGCATATGGACCTCGTTTGGAAACCTGAACCTTACTGGGCTCCCCTATCACATGTGGCTGTCATTTGTCAGGTTCCTCTGTCTTTTCTAACAGCTTCACCCAGAACCAGAAGAAAGGCTCCTGGTATTATGGACAAGATACCAAGTTTTCTGGTCAGGGTGCTTCTTCTAAGGAGAAGTTCATCCTCTCCAACCTAGTGGCTGAAGTCTAAGCTACTTCTACTCAAAGTTGCCAGTTGGTATTCATCTGGCAGGTGCCAAGACCACTCCGAGAATCTTCTCAAAGGTTCTGGAAAGTGCTCATTCATCCATTGCTTTATAGATAACTTTACAGAGTTCAGAAGCCTTCAAAAGCCCAAGGGTGATGGTGGGTTGGTGGGTTTCTCAGGCCAATGGATTCCAGATTAATGACACCTGATGAAATGCCTATCTCTGTCAAATTTTCCATTTCCTTCCTGGACACTAGTTCCTGTTTGTTATCTCTCAGATCCCCTCTCTCATCCAGGAAGGAAGGGGACTATTCATGGGCCCCTCCATATGTAGATGAGCACACTGATAATCAGTGTAAGTTGCTCAGACTCACACAGGAAGTTATTAAGAGAGATAGGATTGGAATGTAGATCTGGGAGTCTGTGGCTCCTTCTAGTACTTAATATGGCTATAAAATACTGTCCTTGATCTCAGATACAACCACATCAAACCCTAGCTCTCTTTTCCTCACCTAGGAATTCATACCAAATGGTAACCAAAGGACAAAGAGTGTTCCTCCTGGGATGCAAGCAGGTCTTCCCAAGAGGTAGGCAGAGCAGGCACACAGCTTTGTCTATCCCAAACTGATGACTGGAGGGCCAGCATCATAAATGCCTCTGACACACGGGTTCTGCTGTTAATGAGGGAGCTCAGGGGGCCCATTAATTCCATTACTGTCATATCAGCTTCAAGAGATCATGTTCCCCTTACAACCCTCCCCAACTCCTCAGTCACTCAGCTCTGAAGAGAAGGGACTTGGGAGACCAGCAAGGCCAGGACCCCTGGTCTAGGAAGCATCCCTCTAGCATCCTCAGAACAGAGGAACCTACTCAGCCTGCAGAAGAAACTGAAGCCTAAAGAAACTCCAGCTTATATGCTCTTCTGTACCCTGGCCCTCAAGTATGGACTATATGAACCCAAAGGTCATACTTACTCCCATGCACATTTTTTAACAATGACATTGACTCCACACATTGCAGGAAACCTTGTGTAGAAGGAAAGTGAGAGACAAGGTAGAGTCAGCTCTGACTTGAGGGACTCAGGCTCACTCTGTACAGCTAAGGCTGCATCCATGCTGGCCCATATGTCCTTACCTGGTAAGAAGCTCTGGGGACAAGTGGGTTCAACTCCTAAGTCCTTCTGGCTGAGGTTCCCAAACTGGGCTTCCTCTTACATCATCCCTGTGCTGTTTCTTAGGTTTACCACAGGAAGGGAATCAGGGCAGTTGCCACTGGTTTCACTACTACTGTTTGGTTCACCAAACAGAACCCACTGCTGGGTGGCTTAGGAGGGATTCAAGGAGAAGAGCCCAACAGGTGGTTCTAGTCCTCAGGAAGTTATGGAAATAACCAACACATGGGGTACACATAAGGTAAATACTAAGCAACACAGAAGCATGGTCCAAAATGGAATTTTAGAGAGGGCTCTCTCATACTGATCCCCAATAAGGAAAGGACTTTTCTTTTATGGGGCCACTTGGTTTTTGTTGCAGCTGTGCTCAATGTGCTTGGTGAGGAAAGGGCAGCAGGCTGAGCAGACAAGGAAGTATCTCTGTCTAGAAGGACAAGGCAAGAGCTTGGCTTCAAGAGGAGAAGGCAGCACCAGGTCCCCTGAGAGGGAGCAAGCTCTGGCTCTTACTCTGCCTCCAAGGCCCAAAGCAGACTGGGCATACCAGGCACTGCAGGAGTGGGGCCTTGTGTGCTGCACATGGTTATTGGTAGCATGGAAACTTCCTGAAGATGACAGTCAATAATCCATCTCTTTCTTAAATCAAGAAAACCACTATTTCTTTCAGACCCAGCCTGGACATTCTTCTCAAAAAGAGGCTCAAAGTATTAGACACCAAAACATGACATCATACTTCCTGCCCTCTTCCTTCCCCAACAATCTCTTCCCATTTCAGTAAGGGACTTTGGAAGGACACTCAAGAGATTGTTGGCCTTTTCTCTTGGTTTTATTTTTGTCTCAAGTCTGGCTTAGCCATGGGAGTCAGAGTGAAGGCAAGATGCTTTCCAACCCTTCTTTGAGCAGGGGGACATTTCCTGCTCAAAGTATTAAAAAAAGATCTTAAAGTATTTATCTGTCATCTTCCCCAGCAAGGCATCCTGGCACTATGGGTTTAAGAGAAAGAGGAATCATAACGGCATGGAGAGATGAAAGAGACAGGAATAAAAGTCCTGGTTTCTACCTCCTACATTTGCATCCTACCCACCAGGCCCTTTCCAAGTCACTTCAGGCCTTCTCAACCCATGGAGCTTGCAGCATGCCCATCTCTACCAAGTTCATGTTAGCAGAGCTCAAAAGGCAAAGAACAAGGGAAATAAAATGGTCTAACACAGGAAAAGCAATGGTGGCCATGCAGGTTGGGGGAAGGGGTCCGAAAGGACGTGGCACAGAGCCAGTTTTAGTCTCAGGTTCCTCCCTAAAATGTCCTTCAAGAGCACTCCCACACCATGAGGCATGAGATCCTAGGTTCCAGCTCTTTGGAGCACGATGCTCTACCCTCTCACATTTTAGGGAAAAGAAGCAACTAGGCAATCTATTTGTGAGCAACTCTATTCCAACCCAGGCTCTCTGGGCTCAGAAGGGGAAAAAAAAGGAGGACATGAGCATCAATGCCAGAGGTCAAAGAAACAAGTATCAGCTGCAAGACAGCTCCCAAGACAGTCGGAAATGAAGGTCCTAATTACATTCCTCCATTGGCGATGACCTTGGGTCACCATGCACCAGCAATTATTTACTCTGGCAAAGTGATTAGGGAATTGGGACCAGAGAATTGATAAGGGTTGGGGGAGAAGCACGTGGGGGTTCTGAAGACGAGGATTGCAATGGGAAAGATGTTCCTTTTGCATCTCCCTCCTCCTAATTGGGGTCACTACAAGCATCATATAGAGTGCTCTAGACCACCTTCTGCCTTCCAGTCATGGACTTTCTGGAAGTCCAAAAGTGACAAAAGAAAGAAAGCGAAAAGGAGAAAAAAAGGATAAGGGCTAAAGACACACTTGCCCAAGAACAGATGTAAATGAGGGAGAAGATGGAGAAGTTTTGGCAAACTGGCTTTCCCCCAGGATCAGAGCAGAGCAATCAGGTCAG
This sequence comes from Castor canadensis, assembly GCF_047511655.1. Taxonomy (NCBI): domain Eukaryota; kingdom Metazoa; phylum Chordata; class Mammalia; order Rodentia; family Castoridae; genus Castor; species Castor canadensis. The sequence continues at coordinate 22,408,621 of NC_133387.1, read as the reverse complement.
GAGTACTAGACAGCAGCAAGGATGGAAGAGACTGAAGAGAAGGTGACAAAAACCCTAAGGGACAGACTGTGAGGCAGGGAGCCCCAGGCATGGCCCTGGGACAAGCAGCAGCCCATAGGAACTTGTTAAAAAAGCAACCTTCCAGGCCTCACCCAGTCACTCCAGCTCTGTTGAGGAGGAGCTCTGGGTGAGAGAGCCAGTAGTCTGCTTAAGAGGATTGCATGTGATTCTGATGTACGTTCAAGTCTAAGAACCAGCTTAAAGGCAAAGGGCCTCCAGGTGTCTGTGCCATTCTTTGTCCACAATAAGTATTTGAAGATTCCCTTCAAGACTTGGCATCGCTTTTATTGACAGTCATAGTTGATGTCTTTGACCCACCATCAGCAGAAACAAAATCTGTGCATGGTTTATTTTGAAACAGCAGAATTAGGTCTGCATCAAGTGCTGAGCGGACCCTTGTCCCTCCTCCCTGGTGTGAACAACAGATACTTGCTAAGTGGTCCTCAGATTAGCATATATGTTGTCACCTCACACTCCTGCCTGCAGGAGCCCAGCAAGTAAGCTTTGGGCACCTACTATGTGCCAGGCAGGCACTGTCCCAGGCACTTATACACATTATCTCACTCGACTTTCATGATGGCCCCACTGTATACATTAGGAAACATGTTTTGGGCTGGGAGGTGTGGCTCAGTGGTAGAAAACTTACCTAGCATGTGTGAGGCCCTGGGTTTAATTGCCAGCATGAGAGAGAGAAGAAGGAGGAGGAGGAGGAGGGAGGGAGGGAGGGAGGGAGGGAGGGAGGGAGGGAAAGAAAAAAGAAAAGGAAATGTTCTGAGAGGCGAAGTCATTTGACCAGGGCCACACAATGACTAAGTCTCATGCCAAAGTTTTCTTCTTGCCTCTATGTTACATTGCCTTATTTTATGCTAAAACAGCAACAGAATTCCTGCATCTTCTTTGCAGTTAACTTGCAAACTGAGGAACCAAATTTACCTCATCACACACGCAGGAAAAGGAGCTAGGGTTCTGTGAGGGATGTTTTCCAAAAGCCAGCTTGGACATACCCCCAAGAGAAAGGAGGCAGAGTGAACACATTGAAGGATCTGGTTATGGGCTGCATTGGTCCCTACAAAATTCATGTGTGAGAGTCTAACTTCCAGGTCCTTGGACTGTGACTATATTTGGACATGGCCTGCCTTTAAAAGGTAACTAGGTTAACATGAGATCATTACAGTGGCCCCTAATCTATGAATACTGGTGTCCTTATAAGAAGAGGAGCGTAGTACACAGATACACACAGAAGATGATAAGACATGGGGAAAAGATGGCTATCTGCAAGCCAAGGAGAGATGCTTTAGGAGAAACAAGTCCTACCCACACCTTGAAGCCTCCATAAGTGGATTTAGCCACTCTGTCATGGTACTTTGCTACAACAGCCTAAGCAGATGAATAAAGACCTCTTATGACCCACTATGGGCTCTCCACTGCCCACAGTTCCTGCTGGCCAGCAATGCAGGCTCAGTTCATCCTTGCCCTGGCTGGACCATGGAGATGACCTGACCTCAGAGAGATAGGCTGCTCTGAGAGGCAGCACCAGCTGTCTTCCTGGGACAGCCTGCCACCTCCAGCCTCACCTGGCTCTGTCTGCACATGTGCGGAAGGCATCAGAGGCCACAGTAGCATCCGTTCCACTGTCTACCTCCTTCCTGGCAGGTGTCCAATGAAAGTGTGAAGCCCACGGAAGAACTACAAAGGGGAAACAAAATGCCTCTTTACAGAGAACAGGTTTACCTTCAAGGGCTGAGGGCATTTGGCTCTTAGGATGGTGCAAAGGGAACCTGAGAGAGAAAGGTGGCAGCTGTGCAGTAAAGCAGAAAATGAAGAGAAAGAGTGGAAGGGCCAGCACATGCTAACATGTGCGCATGTCGAGAACACACACTCACACACAAGGGCTGCTCCCATTTACACCTGGAGACATGCCAAATCCCAGAGTGCGTGCGCACACACACACACACACCCTGGGTGACACACACCCTGGGTGACACACACCAGTACTGCCTACATGTCTGTTGGGAGCCCCACAGTATGTTTGCTGAGTGAAAGTGCTCCTTGGAGAATCCCCCTTTTTATTCTCCACACACTCTCTCTTTCTGGGCTTCAAAACTGTGCATCAAGCGTGCAGCTGTGAAGAGAGTTAGACAACCAGAAAAAGCTTCCAGGACTGTCCATGTGGCCTAGTAGAGAGGAGGGCGATGTGGCCCAGAGAGTCCACAGTCTGTTTGGGGTGTGGATGCATAGCTCCCTTGGGTCCTCAGCTTGCCTGCCCAGACATGCTCAGCAGTCCCTCTCCCCCTCCCAGAAGACCTCAGAGGAAGGTGGTGGGGGCACGTGAGGTTGTAGAGAGAATGGAGGTGAGTTCCCTCTCCCCCTAAAATAGGGCTAACAGGAGAGAGACAAAACTGTTTGAATTTACATATTGTGGATGTGTTTTGGGGTCCTGGTTTGCCTTTTCTCTATTCTCTTTGTATAAGACCAAGAGGTTTCTCTGAGCCCCCATCTCGACCAATTTCCTCAGAAGAGTCTGGAGGTGCAGAACTAAGCCCAAATAACCAGAGGGCCTAATCAACCAGGTCTGAACAGTGATGGGATTAAAGTCAGTGACAAATTTTATTACAGAGCTCTAACAGTGCCCAGATAAGTGTGTGACGAGAAGATAACAACTCAGCTGTGAGCCAACAAGCCGCTAGGGAGCCCTTAACAGACTGAGCCCTGAGATGGGCCAGGAAGAGAGGAGGGGAAGGGAAGAGGACTAGGGAGGAGTTGATGAATCAATCAGAGACTGAGGGCAGCAGGGTCCCTGTACTTGTGCCCAAGGACCCCTCTCTGTCCAGCTCCTAGGAGGCCTTGGGTGAAACTGACTAGTACATCCCTGAAGAGATACCATAAAAGCCATCATACATGCCTACTGCCTCCAATCACCATTTATGTTTTGATGGTTATGCCTTTTTTAAACTTCATCAACATCTCAGACAGTCTAAACTCATTCTGCCTACATTGGACCCTGCCGTCCATGTCACATAAACACAGAAATTTGGAGCTTTATCTCTGGCACCTAAGTGGGTATCTTGTATTTTTTTTTAACTTTCTAGTTTAAAATAATTTTAGATTTATAGAACAGTTGCAAAAGCAATACAAGAATTGCTGTATATGCTGCACCTAAATTCCCCTCATGTTAACATCTAATACAAACGTGGTATAATTATTAAGTCAAGTTAACTGAACTACTGGCTTCTGCTTGGATTTTGTCAATTTCCCACTAATGTCCACTGATGTCTCCACATCCAACTGGAGACCTCACTTTGCACAGAGGGTTTCTTATATCTTGATGTTTTTCTTCATATCCATTTTTAGGGTCTTTGTTACTATGAAAAGTAAATTACAATTTGATGAAAAACTCTTAAATCATCTATGCTTTAAGTCCACTTCCCAGTCCCATCTGTCATTCTCCTCCCATGATGTATGAGAACCACCAAGAGCAACAGAACGACTGGACAACTTGTGATGCAGAATGATATTGTTTCATGAAGGCAGATTCTGTGGATGAGATGGCAGAAATCAAGTCATGACTGTACCTCCCAGTGAGGTACCAGCATAATGGCCTCCCAAAACAACTGGGTCCTAGTCTCTGCCACCTGTGAAGATTGCATTGTGAACTTTGTAAAGAAAAAGAATCTTTGCAGGTGTGATTATGTTAGGAGGGGAATTATGCTGGATTATCTGCATAAGTCCTAAATGCCATCACAAGTATCCTAATAAGAGGAAGGAAGAGAGGAGGCAATGTGGAAACCTTTAAAGATTTATGAGCTAAATAATGCAGTTCTAGAAGCTGGAAAAGGCAAGAAAATGAATTTTCCTCTAGAGCCCCAGGAAGGTGTATGGTCTTCTGGACACCTTGGTTTCTACCCAGTGAAACCCATTTTGGCTTTCTGACCTCCAGAACTGTAAGAAAATAAATTTATGTTGTTCAAAGCCACCAAGTTTGTGGTAATTTGTCATAGCAGCCATAGGAAACAAATACACCCTATCATTTAGATAGTGAGTACTCAACAACTAGTCTGCCCAGGTCCACCTCTCTCCAAACCCACTGTACCACGTGGTCTAAAAATAAAAGGGATTCCCTTTCTGTTTCTTTTGGGTAAGGATTTTAAAGCCTCCCTAAACTAGAAAACCATTTAAATACCTAGTCCATACTTGGTAGCATCTATGAGAGCTGAATTCATGCAATGACCTAGCAGTTTCACTCCTAGGTGTATTTGCAGTAGAAATGTGAATATATATGGTCACCAGAAGACTAACACTAGGGTATTCAAGAGTGGTACTGTTCACAAAAGACAAAAATTGCAAACCATTCAAATGCTTATCAACAATAAAAATGGGAAAATAAATTTGCTATATCCACATGAACTCCATTGTAATGGCATGCAATGACACGGATCTCACAAACACAAAGGACAGTCAGAGAAATGAGACACCAGAGGGTGTGTCCCACATGGTGCCATGTGGATCGAGTCTGTGCTGTAAGAAGATGGGGATGGTGACTGCCCCTGGGAAGGTAGAGGCTGAGATGCAGCGGGGAAGGCAGGAGACTTCTGAGAAACTGACTGTTCTATTTCTTGATTTGGGCACAGCGTCCATCATGGAGGAGTTGAGCATGTGAGAACCCAGGACCTGAGCACTTTCCTGTCTGAGTATGAGGGTGCAGCAAAAGATACCCAAGAAACCCAAGTTTGGAAATGGTCTCTCTGCCAAGTCCATCCACTCCAAAAGCTGCGTGTGGGGAGAGCTGGGCTAAATGGCTCACAGGACAAACACAGCAAACAAGACTTGCCTATTACCATAATTACATCTCTGCAAACGTGCAAAGCCCTCATTTTCCCTTCATGTCTGTAATGTTGTGGGGACACGGAATGCAATTACAGCACTGAAATACACAGCTTAGGAAGCATAAATACATACATCTACACAAGCCCAGGTGAAGCACGTACTTTACACGGCATGACCAAACCACAGTCAAACCACACAGTCTTCTACCACCCAGCCAAGAAGCTTCCTGACCCATTGGGCTACTGTCTGAACAAAGGCTTGAGCAACCTCTGGTGATAAATTCCCCTGAGAAGATGGTTTTCTGGAAGAGAGCCCCTAACTTAAAAATGTCATGAAACACAAGGTAAGAAGGTAAGTTCTTGTTGTTTTTATGGTACCAACAAACTTTTTTGTTTCAGGGGAAAAGATTCCCCATCCATTTTGTCATTGAAACTTCAACCTCCTTGGTCATAATCTATCACTCAAGGGAAGCTGGAAGCAAATTGAATGGCAGCAAATGTGAATACAACGATTCTATTTCCTTGCCAATCTAGACAGGAATGCCAGGGAAAGAGCAATGAGCAATAAGCTGGTTGGAGCAAATTTGATTTTGTAGATTACATTAGGATGATAGGGCTGTCCCAGGAAGATGGATGGGGTCCAGTCCTGAGGTTCTGAGTGTGGCCTTTCAGCTCATATTCTGGTTCTCCCATACATTCAGACCAGTGGGCAACCTGTCAGTGTTTACTTGTGCTGTTTCAGCCCCAGCCCACGTAAACAAGTCCAGGAAACAAGTCTGCAAGCAGTGGGTGGGGAACCTGATCTGAAGTGGGGAGACTCCTCCACAGTTAATTCAAAGCACTCCCAAACCAGAAAGAAATAGTTTTAAATTGTCTGCTGATTTTGATGATGTGTATCACATCTCCCTTCCAGAAGAGTGGACAATTGGAGCTGACTAAATTGACAAAATTTCTGATTTTCAATCATGTTTTTACCAAAAAGTGTACCCACACCTGCTTCTTCTGTTTCTCCTTCCCCCTCCCACAATCAACTTATATATGGGCTCACAATACAGCCATCCTTCCAGCCTGTAATAATGTATGTTAGTGAAAAGGTCCTGAGTGCAGTAATTCGTGTTCAGTTAGGTAGGGCAGCAAATATACAAAGCAGTGGACACACAAGCACTCCCATCCCCTGCTTCTGAGAGTTCAGATTTATAATTACACAATAGAAGCCAATAGCATGAATACCTATGGCTGTGTTCAAGTCAGATGCAACACAAAAACAATTCAAGTAGTAAATTCTCCAAATATCTTCAGAAACAATTGCATGGAAAAAATGAGCTGTGTGCCCACCCTCCTTCATGGGGCTTCATCACATTCACCTCTCAAGTGATAGAGTCTTAGGCTCTTCAGAGTTTCGGGTGTCAAAGGACCCTGGTGGAGGTTTCACCAGGTAAGAACCAAATGAAGTCAGGACAGCAGGAGGGGAGCCAGCTGAGGAATGGAACTGAGGCCTTCACTGCATGAAAGTGGTATTTAAACTCAAAATTGAGTGTGTCACCACAGGCTCTCTGTACCTCAGTTTCTCCCTTTCCTTCCTTCACTATCTAATGTGGTAAGACAGAGAGGGAGAGAAACAGAGATAGAGAGACACAGAGAGAGAGAGAGATTAGAATTTAAACATTTCAGAAAAGAGTCCCCACATCATTCTCTCTCATAGACCCCTGATAACTCTCACACAACCTCTTCTTATAATGTATAACAGAAAAAGCTACCAGCTGGCAAAGTGGCTCAAGTGATAGAGCACCTGCCTACCAAGTGCCTGCCTACCAAGTGTGAGGCCCTGAGTTCAAACTTCAGTGCCATAAAAAAAGAGAGAGGAAGAAAATAAAAAATCTACCACAGAAGCAGAAAGATATTATAGGCCCAAAAATTTTTTTAAAGTTTTTAAAAGATAAAGGCTATTATAAGAAGCATTTTCAACAAGATAGATTTACTATAAGGAAAAAGAGAAAGAAAATGAGAAATTTTCTGATTTGTATTTCGGTAAAATTCAAAAGGACTTTTATTTGAAAAACCAAAGTAAATAGTATGTAGAGCAAAGCAGAAGTCAGCAAACTTTTCCTTTAAAAGGTCACAGTCAATACTAACAGCTTTGAGGTCACATGACTCTTCACAAGAAGGCTCACCAATGCAGTAAAAATATGTAAACAACACATAGATGATATGCAAATAAGAGTGGGAACAGATCTGGTCTTCAGATGCAATTTGATCTCCTGGTATGTCTAGAAGGAAGGAAGAACTTGCAGTATGGTGAGGTAGTGAGGTGGTGTAAATGGCTGAAGTGACAGCCTCACTGAAAACAGCACACAGCAGAAGCATACTGCAAAAAATAAAAACACACTTGAAAAACTTTCCTAGAAATGAGATGATAGTCCCTTAGATGACAAAACCAGGGGACCTGATGCAAACATACAAAGAATCCTCTAAGCAGGAATAACACAGAGCAGAAACAATGGTGGTAGTCCTGATGTTGATAATAAAGACCTTTCCTATGGAAAACTTAAGGCTGCAGATTGAAAGAGCACATTTAAATGCAATGCAAAAGATAAATGTTTTTGACAACTAGAGAAAATTCTATAAACCTTCAGACAAAGAAAAGGACAAGCTCACCTACAAAGGAATCAAAGTGCAACTAGCCTCAGGCTCTCTCCCTCAGTCACTGCTCAGAGACAATGAAGTAATTTCTACAACTTTGAGGAAAGAAAACCAAGTTTTCATTTACATGTAAGGTCAACAGAATGACACTCTGAGACAGGTGAGGATTTAAAAATTACATTACCAGTATTCCGCTCATAGAAAAAAAAAAAAGCTTGATGGTGAATGCTGATGTACCAAACCAAAATCAATTTTATCAGGTGATAAATCAAAATTAAGAACCCATAGGTGGGGAATTTGCAATATAACAGATCTATGAATAACAATAAGCTGATAGAGTTGTCTGAACACTTAGTATATTTCAATTCTGAAATAGCAGAAATGTGGAAAACAATGTTTGAAGTGGATGCTATTGAAATGATCACAATGTAAAGGTCTGAAACCTAGATCATATTATCACAAGTTAGAAAGCAGGGGGAAGAGAAGGGGAGAAAATCATACTGTTAACTTTGATGCTGAGGAAAAATGTGCTCTTGAAAACTTCAAGGTAATCATATTAAGGTAAAATAGAATAAATACTCTTCAAATCACCAGAGGGACAGAAAGTAAACAGAATCAAATCAATCCATATAACCAAAATTAACAGGGGAAACTGAAGGCCTACGGCTCACACCTGTCATTTCAGTTAGTTGGGAGACTGAGATTAGGAGGATCATGGTTCAAGGCCAACCCAAGCAAATATTTGGCCAGACTCCATCTCTAAAATAACCACAGCAAAATGGACTGGAGGTGTGGCTCAAGCAGTAGAGTGCCTGTTTTGTGAGTGCGAAGCCCTGAGTTTAAACCTTAATCCCACCATAAAAAAAAAAAGAAAAAATATAAACAGGGAATAAAAAGGAAACAGGAAGTAAACACATTAGAAAGAGCACCAGAAAGCTTAAAGATAAAAGAACAGAAGACTGACCTGTGACATAGCAGGCTGCCATTAAAAATCATATTTAGTCACATGTGCAAATGTTCACAATGAAAAGTAGTGGAAGGAAACAATAATATATATTAGATATAATAATAATATATGTAGAATCTCAACTTTTATACTCACCTATAAGTACATACTTATAGGTGAAAAGGCACAGAAATACACTGAAGTATTAATGATAATTTTGGATGGTAGAATTTCAGATGATTCTTCCTTATTTATTCTTTTTTCTGTGTTTTCCACAAATGGTATACATTGGTATAATTATTTTTAAAAAGCAACCAACATTTAAAAATTTTTAGGGTAGCATGAGACTAAGTGATTATTTTGTATTATCCAGTTATTAAAAAGAAATGACATCTCCAGTCATGTAAAGATATGGAAGAAACATGCATCATGAAAGAAACTTACCTGAAAAGGCAACATACTGTATGATTCCAACTATGTGACTATGAGAAAGACAAAACTAGAAAGACAATAAAATGTTCAAGGTTGCTAGAAGTTTGGAAGAGTCAGGAAGAAGTGGATAGACGGAACAAGGATGATTTTAAGGAGAGTTAATTTATGCTATATGACACTGTAATGATGGATACACAACATTTTCATTTGCTAAAACACATAGAATGTACAACACAAAGGATGAACCCTGATGTAAACTATGGAATTTAATTAATAATGCTGACACTGGTCATCAATTCCAACATCATCGCCATAGTAACACAAAATGTTAATAAGAGAAAAAATATGCGGAGGGAAAAAGGAGATGTATGGGAATTCTCTGAAAAAGTAAATGCATTTGGGTTCTAGTTTTAAAAAAAGGTGATCATTCTGTTATGGTAGAAAAGGGAGATGAAGAATTGACTGGTATCTGCCATAGGTTAGGTTCACATAGTCAGTGAGTATTACTGGGTTGGAACCTGAATTTTCTACCTCTTACTATTTCCTTCAAACTCTTAGCCTTCAGGATTCTCAGAACATAGAAAACTGTCACCATGAAACGTATAATTTCCAGATTCCTTATATGTGTGTCGTGTAATGTGCTTTATTTACAAAGTGGGGGTGGATGGAAGAGCCATGACTTTGATTCTGTTTTATTCATTGAAGCTAGACCAGAATGCATGGCGAATGTGCTTGGGAAGCACTCTAGGGTACAGTGTGCAGGACCTTAGTGAGAGTATGGGGGCGGGGGCATTTGTATTTATGGTTCTGCTGAAAATAAGAGATGGCAACCTTCACAGTTGCATCTCCCTAAGTCATAGTGAAGAATGAACAGATTAAAGAATAATAGTGATGAGTTCCAGATATGTTTTGCCTAACTTTGAGAAGGAAGAAAAGGAAGACATAAATGGTCTGACCACAGCTGCTTGGGTTCAAATCCTGACAGTTTTCCTTCCCAGATATGTGACCTTAAACAAGTCTCTGCTTTTCTAAGGCCATGAAGAGTCATGGCCCTTTCACCCATCCTCATTTCTTCCTCCTACCTCAACACAGAGTGGAGGCCCAGCAGCCTGCCCAGTATGTGCTAGAGTCCTGGACACTTCTCCCCACAGGCCTTGCATTAGCAAAAGAAAGCTGTGGTGGCTGTTAGCAAAATGAATAAAATCCCTATCTTTGCCTAAAAGGCAGGGGAGGGGGTGGGGAGCTTACCTCTGAATTGCAATGTTACTAGGACACAGTTTGCTGTAATAATACCAATTAACATTTCTCCCCACTTAATAGTTTCTAGTACAGGATAAAAATAGCAATACACGTGGTGCTGAGATGCAAAAAATAACAATGGGAATATGCTCTGGAAGAACCCTGTTCTATCTTACCTGGAGAGGATGGGAAGGTAAGCAGGAATATTATGGGAGCTTTAAGGGAAGACTGCAAAACCCTTCTAGAAATTGGGCCTTTCACTATCATGCTCCTCTTCGGACCAGAGTCACCAGATACACCAACAAGAAGACATCCGTGACATAGTGAAATGGCATTGGGCATGGGGTGGGAAGATTTGATTGTTGATTTCCATACAGGGACTAGCCAGTTCTGTGGCCTTGCTTGAGTCAATAGCCTCTTTAAGTTGGATTCTTGCCTGCAAGGTGAGACTCACAGCACTGATTCATGGGGGAGGGGCATTTACATGCCTGAACACCCTCAAAATGCTTGGCAAATTGTAACTGCCATTCAAATGTCCCAGTAGGTCCCTGAATGCCTAGTGGCAGTAGTGATACAGGTGCCATTTGCCAATACAAACTATATGATTACCAAAGTCAATATTGCCATAAGTTAGCTCCTACCCTCAACAGGATTAACACAATTACAGCAGAACAGGCATTCTAAATTCAAGGTCACCCCTATCTGCCCCATCAACTTGAAATGATTTTTATCAGTTCAATGACTGACTTTCAGGTAAGATTTTTATATGATGAAAAAGTTCTCTCTCTAAAAGGTCTCACAATCTTTGATCTTGAGGCTTGTGAGAGTCATGACTGACTGACATCTAGTGAAAGAGTACCTTCTTCCTCAGGTTGGAGCAATAACCATGTTTTCTTTATGGGAAAATGTAGTCCAACAATAATACTACCTAGAACTTCTCTGGGCATGTGACCACCATACTTGAGTATAAGGAATTTTCTGATTCACAGAGAAAGTCCCTCTACCTCTGTTGTGTGCTGTGGTCCTAGGATCGTGGGGACCAGGACTGTTGGCTCAGACCAGAGGAGCCCAAATGAGCAAAGCATTATCACCAACTTGGAAGGGGACACAGGCAGGTGTGGTGGGAAGGAGAGCTGCAGAAAGATTCAGAGGAGATAATTCCTCTCTCCAAAGCTGGAGGAAGGGGTTGGAAGAGCTCACAGAAACCCATCTGCTGCTTTGGAAATGCACAGATTTGGAAAAAGAGAAGGCCAGGAAAAGAGAGATGCCACCTTGGAGTAGGAGAGCGTGACTTCAAAGAGGTTAGAAAGGACCTGGACAATAACAATATGCTGTACTGGGTGACCTCAACTGAGGAAGCATCAGGAGGTCAGGACATTGGAACTGCTCAGCCTATCTTCTTTCCCCAGAGATGAAACAGGAAGGGGTCTTCTATCATTGGTTGGCTACAAAAGATTTTAGGGCAAGGAGAATGCAGGAAAGGGACCAGCTTCAATCAAAGGGAGAATTATGTAGGCAAGGGATGTCTACTATTTCTGGGAGGCTGCAGGTCTCTTACAGGCATGATGGACAACCACCTTCTGCTCAGCCTGAGCCCATCACGGTGCCATCATGGGCCCTGGAGTCTTTTAATCTGCCTCCACAGCTTTAAACCTGTGGCCCTGGATTAGCTATTTAACCAGTCTGGGTCTTGATGTCTTTAAGTGTCTGTGACAAATATAAGCCTATCTACTTTGCAGGGCTATTTTGAGCATTGAATAGTTAGTATATGCAAATCACCCAGAGCAGAGTCCATACTTATAAAGCATGCAACAAACGTTGGCCAGGAAAGTCAAATAAATGTTTGCATAGGCCCCACTGGATTCAGCATTGCTAATTGGGTAGCAAGGATGGGGTGGGTAATGAAGTTCCCAGGGTGACATGTGAACAGCACCCCAAAAGCAATCTTCCCTTTGTGACCCCTCCTTTGGGGCATCCTCTCCACTTCTACCTCTTCCACCCTTTCTTTTCTCTTATCTCTGCATTTTCCCTCTATGTGAACTTCTTACACATTTTCTCAGTTTTCCCTCTGTGTCCCTTTAGTTGATTAGCTGAGCCATTCATCAAGAAGCCTACATAATGTTAGACCATAACTATTCATGCACTTGCCTGTTCACGTGTTCCTCGGCTCTCTAAGATAGCAGCAGACTCCCATTTGGGGAAGTAGCCTGTCTGAGATGCTTTTTACTGTCTTAGGAAGACAAACTCCATCCCCACCTTTTAGCTGGTCTCATAATCCTTTGCAGCTCTCTAAACAGCCCTGTCAGATAATCCACCCACTGCTTCTTTCACACACGGAAAAGCTGCAAGACAGCCTGAGAAGTTATTGGTGGGGAAGGTTTGGAGAGCTCCTGATTTCACCAAGTAACAAAATGGGATAAGGAGCTCCCAGCCCACCTCCCTGTAGTCATTCCCAGCTCTGCAGTGCCTGGTCCTGGGGCAAATGAGGTAACAGGGATTGCAATATTTTCTAAAACTGAATCAATTACTCTCTTGTAGACAAGGTGACCTCTTATGCAAGAGCTTGGGGTTCTTACTGAGCCCAAAGCAAGGGTTGTGTGCAGTTCCCTGCAGGGAACATGTGAATGCTTTGTCTTTTTTCTACCTTGCTTCAGAGAACATGGCCCCCAGCTCCTAGGTTCCAAAACCTGGTCCATTTATCAGCTGCACTCACCAAAGACTACCTGGGAGGTATGACTCCCAAGCATGTGTTTTGGTCTTCCATGCACAGTGGGGAAATTAACACAGAGAGAAGGCAAAGTAACTGCCCACAGTTACAAAATTAAAAGGTAGGGAACCAGGGACCCAGACTTTCAGCCTAGTTCCATGGTTGCCCAAAAGAAATCCCATAAGTGCTGTGGGAGTCGGTCACTTCAGTCTTTCTAATACTTCAAATGACCTGCTCATTCAGTACAGTCATGTTCACATGGTAAAATATGCCATTCCTGGATTGCAGTGCTGCTGAAAAGCATGGCCTCATGGCCGCAGGATCCCTGCTAACTCATCTTAGAATGCTAGGACATTCCAGATCTCTCAGACCTCATGAAATACCTGTTCCTATACTGTCATCAGAGTTAACTACACACAGGTCTCACACACTCATGCATATGAGCTCTAACTGGCTCATTGGCTGGTTTCCTGGGTGTACCTGGGTTCACTCCTGATCAGTTTTGGTGCAAGCGAACTGCAGGAGCCCCTCTTGCTCTTTAACTCTTGGGAAAAAGTGGTACAAACCTTAATTGTATAATATCAACAGAGCCTAAGACAAGCCTGAAGAAGTTATGACAGAGCAAGAAAAATCCTTACATTCCAATTGCCAGGACTTTAAATGACTGATACACACACACAGGCAGAGTACTGTTGCAAACTTAAAATACAATTCATATTTGGAAGACACCATCTAGATTGATGTTTACATATACACCACCTGTGCTCTACACAAATCATTTCTCCTTATAGTGTTAATAGTTTGCATATGCAACCACAGTGAACTCTGAAGGAAGAAATTACCAGACCTCCCCAACAATCCAAAGAGGTGAGGTCAGGCAGGGAAGTCCCCACATGCCGGAAAGTGCAAACAATGCTTCTAATGTCCCTCTCTAGACTGCTGCACTGTGATTTCTGTCCCTCTTGTTGTAGAGGTAGGAGAAGCAGAGGGAGATGAGAGGAAGGCTGAGAATAAGTCACTAAAAACAGCAGGCAAGTCCTCCTCAGCTTTTCCAGGAACAACTCCCCCCCCCCACACACACACAGACACAGGCACACTCTATTTATGCACACACTGTTACACATTTGAGGAGAAAAGGAGTTACGTAACATGTCAGCTGCTCATTTTCACAAGTGCAACTGAAATGGAGTGTACTCAATTCTGTGAGAGTTTGGGTGCTTCAACCAGCATCGAGATAAAAAGACCCTCTTTTTGAAGCTCAGAATGCCCTAGTTGTGCTCAGAGGCTTCCAGCTTGAAAGGCAACCCAAGGTGTCAGTACCAAGGGCTTCCTCTCTGGAGCCTCCAACTCCTCGTATGCTCCAAACTGACTCCAAAGGCAGCTGGGTATTTAGTGGGAAAACCAAATTGAGCTCTGACACCTAGAGGCAAAAAGAAAGTCTTTTAGATCCATGAAGGGACAGGTGGCACTCTGTGATACAAGGCTGTGTATTTTGGAGTTCATGCATGAACAAGTACCTGACCTGCTTGATCTGAAGTTTTCTCATGGGTAAAGCTGGAGCAATGTCACTCGCCTCTTAGAGCTGCTATGGGGGCCCTAAGCTATATGTGTGTAAGGTGTTGGTGGTACAAGATCCAGCAGGGAAGAGTTGCTCACTGTTTTGTTCCTCATTTACCATCTTCTCATTTCCCTTCCTCAGCCCTGACTGATTAAAAATGATTTTCTCCTTTGCTGCACAACTTGATGACTAGAAGTTAGTTCTTACTCCTAGAATTGGAGACAGACTTCCCACAACTTTAACTTGGCTCAGTTTTAATGTTTGCAAAGCCAAGCAGAGAGCATGTGACCTTCTGGCAAGAAAGAGGCTAGTGGTCTTCATTCCAATATACCTCTGTGGTTTCTCCATGCATTAGTCCATTCTAACTTATTGTGTAAACTCAAAATCTCCAAGACTGCAAAGACCATTCTGCCCATTATTTGGTCATCTTACAATGCTTCAAATCATATTTTGTTCAACAGGAAATGTTAATTGAAGATGGCAACAGTGCCAGGAAATTAAAAGAAGAAAATTAAAACAAAGTACAAAACATGAACCTGCTCACTCACAATTTCCCTTGGCCAGTAAATAAGAAAGGTTAATGGTGACTCCCTTCAAGGGCAGAGACACTGTTTGCAGCTGTCACTCATGGCCCTGCATGATGACATCGTCTGCCCCAGATCATCCCACTGAGCTTCTATAGTTGCTACATATTCACAGCAACCAAAAGCCTTCCAGCCATATGGAGTTCAGACAACCACAAGATTTCCAGAAGCTTTACCTTCTGAAAGCTCTCCTGAAACCAAGAGAAAGCAATCCCGCATACAGTGAAACCCCAAATAAATAGATGAAGCTGAGAAGTTTACAGAAGGGCCTCTCATTCAATGTCCAAGATGGAGAGACAACAGCCAATATATTTTGGCCAGGGAGCTTACTGGACTCAGAAACACGGGACCTTCCTTCACCCATCTGGCTTGGATGTGAGAAGCTGAAGTACTCTAGTTGGGAAGCACAGGAAAGTTTGATGGGATTTTTAGTCTTCTAAAAACTTCCTCATCTTTTCTTTGGCTATGACCTCCCATTGGCTCTATTCAGTTCCCAAATGCACCCTCTCAAATTTCCAGCCTCATATCTCTCCCCAGCAATTTTTCACCATATCTTAGAGGAATCTCTGCTTGTAGTAAGAAGAATTATGGCTCCCAACAGCTGTCCACACCCTAATCCTCAGATGCTGTGAGTATATATTAGCTAACACAGCAAAAAGGACTTTGTAGATAACGAAGGTAAGTACTTGAGATGGAGAGATTAGCCTGGATTATCCAGGTGGGCCCACCCTAATCACACAAGTCCTTAAAGGCAGAGAACCTTTCCCAGCTGTGGTTAGAGGAAAGAGTGACAATAGAAGGTCAGAAAGATGTAAAGATGCTGCCTCTGAAGATGGAACAAGAGGGTCTTGGCCAAGGAATGCAGGTGGCCTCTAAAGTCTGGCAAAGGCTAGGAAGTAGATTCTCCCCTAGAAGCTCGAGAAAGGAAAGAAGTCCTCCTTTTGTCACCTTGGTTTCACCCAGGGAGACCTGTGTAGACTTCTGATCTCCTGACTGTAAGACAGTCATATTTGCATTAAGTCGGATACTCCTGGTAATTTGTTACAGCAGCAACAGGAAACAAACACACTGCTAGTCCCCTGGTGATACATCTGTCTCACCCTCCCTGTGTCCCTTGACTTCCCAGAAGGTGTTACTGGCTAAGTCCTCCCATCAGGGAAGCTCATCTGCCTCACCTAGAACTTCTGGGATGACCTTGGTCCAGGTTCTTCGTCAGTCTTCCTCCCAGCAGAGCAGCCTCCTGTCCTCCCCACCAGTATCAAATGGCCCTGGATCCTTAAAGGGATTCACAGATCTTCTTACTAATTCCTGGGACGCTTTGAAAGCCAAATTCATTTGTCAAAACGATTGACTACAGATGCCTGGGAGTGTGAGGAGAAGCAGAGCTCTTTAGACTCTGGTCCCCAATTTCCCCCTACTTTCCCAGACATATATTTGTAAAACACCAGCCATCTTGCATTTGGTGCCAAATGACCTCACACCTGTAAGGACAGACCAGGAAGTGGCACGCCATACACACTCTACCCTGCTCATCTGCTTGTTTTTCAGAATTCTTAAATATATCCATGGTGCTTTATTAAACTACCAAATAGGGAATATATCTGCAGCATTTCATAAACTTGTTTGATCAAACAAACAAAAACCAAAATAACAACAACAAAAAAAACTCTTCTCAGAGAATTTCTTGGCACGTTCATGACCACTCCGCTCTTCTGGGGTCCCTGGGATCTTAGGAGTGAGTGCTGACTTCTTGGGCTAAGTCCACTTGGGAGAGTTTACTTGTTGCCACACTCCATTAACTTCCAGAAGCCTGAGAAGTCTGAGGCCAACTTGATCCTTCCTCATCATCAAGTTCACTTAACTTTCCTGCATACTTGCTTTTTAACACTTTTTCTGTATTTTCATTCATCTTGGGACACAGAAAGGTCAGTGTACAAATTCAAATCTTTCCTTGCTCAGAAATATCTTCCATATTGGATATTGTTTGTTTGCTTAAGTTAGACACAGTATCAGTAACCTGTCTTTGCCAGATCCCTTACACTTAATATTCCTTCTTCTTAGCTTCTTTTTAACTTCTTCCTCCATACCCTCTAACCTGGGTTTTGGTTGGCCTTTTAAGTTGCCAAGATCAGGATGGAGCAGTGGGCAGGAAAGCAAAGTTTTGGAAATAAGGGAACCACAAGATGACAGGAAAAATGCAAGAACTGTCCAAGGAAGAAGGAAACCCCTTCTCAACAGACAACGTACAAAACACACCCCAGCTGACTACTTCCCAAGCGTGCCAGGAGCCCTGGAACTCAGTTCCAGGCTGTCAGCAGAGACAAATACAGCAGCAAGGATCTCATCTTGCAGAACAGCCCCAGGGCCTCAGGGGGCTTGGGGAAACATCACTTGGACAAGAGGGGAAGTGGACATGATGGCTGGCCCCTGATATAGGTGGTGGGTTCAGGAGCCCTCCCTCAGCTCCCCAGCCCAAGACCATGCTGAGCAAGTGCAGGCAGTGGCCAGGGCATGGTTAGCAGGTGACAGTCTGGAGGGCCTGAGGCTTGGCCACCCTGTTCCCCCAAGGACTTCAGGCACAGTGTGTTGAAGTCTCAGGCTAAGTCCACAGGTACCAACATGCTGAATTGGCAATGAGCAGCTAACAGTGCCAAATATTCCCACTGTAGAGTTGTGGCCTATGTCCTGGTACATCTCCCCTCAGGACATTATGTGGAAGGGTATTTATAAATGCAACGGTGGACAGAAGGCAGAGGAGGGCTGGAATGCTTTCCCCCTGTTGTTTGCTGCCTGGGAGACAGAAGCCCTACAAAGGGGTCAATTGCCCTTGTCCTGTCCTGTGAGTCTGTAGCAAAAAAGGATGAGAATGGGTCACCAAGTACAAACCCTGACACCTGCACTGGCCCAGGCATCTCTCCTCTCTGTGGTTCCACAGTGGGGTTTCTGGCTTTCTTGGCAGGTGACTTTGGCTGATCAGTTCCCTTGAGGCTTTTCAGTGTGTTTCACGGTCAGAGTCTTCCTCACACTCTTGGAGCAAAGAAACTACAAAAGCTCTTCCAATGCTGCTCAAAAGCAGTCACCAGAGGGCAGTGCCAGGCACGTCCTTCAGTTGGGATGAAGTCCCCTGCCTTCTGTCACTGTAACCAATAGATTATACCCCATGAACCTTCCTTATGGAAGATGGGGTAAGAATAAAAAGAATAGAGCTGGCACTTTCAAAAAGAAAGAAACACATTTCTAAATGTCAAATCAACTGGTACTTCCAAAAGGTAGGACCCACCACCTATTGTACTAATAAAGGTGATAGACAGTGATGGTGAATAAATATCGTCACATAAAAAAGGCTGGGTTTATGTCCAAAGTACACTGGGGGCCACTCTGATGTCAGTTTCAGTCACATTAGAAGAGATCAGCTCTCAAGAACAGGGCTTTAAGTCTGATCAATTCTGTACTGGGAAATGCCCAGCATAATGAAAGTCCATCAGAAAAATCAAAATATACTGGGAATTTGGGGTGACCACAAAAATAAAATTTCTTCTAACAAAGACAGTAGAAACACTATTGTGGCTAAAGGAAGGTTCTACAAGCAACTTAGAACAGACTGACAGCATCTATTTGGGTAGAGATTTTAGAAAAAGCTACAAAGAAAAGTGGCAAAATACAGGGCAGGGTTGAGCCCCTGGAAGCAGACATTTTGGTCAGCAGCAGGGCCCAGAGGGTAGAGGCAGGGTGAACCATGGGAGTGAAGAATCCTTTTGGGGGCAGAACCAGAACACTGGGTCAAGGTCACAATACACACGAGCATCTGCACACTACCTGCAGCACTGGGGCATTTGGGAAAGAAACAAAATTAGTTTGGCTTGTGAACCATTTATCCTGGAGAGGCAAAATGAGGTATTTTTTCCTGTTCTTTTAATTAAAAGTTAGTTCGTAAATAAAAGACCTCCAGGCTGTGGGAGGTGTTAGAAGGGAGCCTAAGGGTCTCAGCACTGCGCATGCTCACCTGTCTTACTTTCCCAGCTCATTTGCCCCAGACACAGCACCTCACTGCAGTAGGGACTTAGGGAAGGGTGAAGGGTGGCACAGCTCAATAATAGCCCATCTTCCTCACTGGGCTTCCCATCGATCTTCCAAGAAGGTTCTTGAGAACACGTATGTACATGAACACACATACACACACACACACACATACATGTGTGTAGGCACTTTAATTCCACAAGGACCGGTTGGAGCACCTATTTGGAGCACCTGATTTTCCCCTGGAGACACCCAACCTCTGTAGACCTTGTGATCTCTGCATTCCTAACCTGCCTAGTTCATGTGGCTGTTTACTTTCACAGAGTTGAAGACTTTCCTCAGAAGTACGTTGAATAAAAAAAGACATATGGATCCTCACCATCTTTTCCATCTTTATCCCTTTTGTAGAATGTTCTACAGATGTGCAGACTTGTTGCCCTCAGCTAACTCATAAGAGAGATGGAAGGTACATACATGAGTATGTTCGATTTGTCCAAAATCAGAAGTGCAGCCAGAAACAAAGCTGAGATTTCTCGGTTGTCAGTTCCAACATTTTCTGCAATACCCAGGCATGGCTGTAAACAGTTCAGAGAATGGCTAGCCCCAGACACAGACCCAGGCAGATGCTTTGGCATGAAGGCTACTGGGTGTCTAGGAGCAGACGCAGGAGGCATTAGGGTGGCATTTGGTGATGCCCTTGGCTCCTTCTCACCTTCCTGGAGCTTAAGAGAATGGTTGTCATGACCACTGGAGAAGTATTATTTCCTTGTTTTGAAAACAAAAGCCATCTTACTGCTCATGCCTTCATACTTTGGGAGATAAATGAGAATAAAAGAGAGAAAGAGAGGGAATATCAAAGATTTAAAAATGGACTTCATCCTGGCTTCCTGCAGAGAATCTACTCATGAGTCACAGACCCTCTGTTATTGTGTCCTCCCACCCCCCAACAACCCAACTACTTCCTTCCATCTCTGCCCCTGGACAGAGAAAGTATTCATTCAAAAGTAAAGGTCAGGAAGGAGCAAAGGTCCCCTTCCCCCCATCCCTAGACCCAAGTCACTCAAAAACAACCAAATTTAAAGTAGAGAGATTAAATTATCACTAAACTAATTATGGGAATCACACTTAGGCTGGCTCCCGGGAAGCAAGGTCAGCAAGCAAAAAGCATTAAAATTAAAGGCAGATGCAAGAAGCCTTTAAAAAGCAACTGGGAGACCCATTACCCACCCTGCGCAGAGGAGGAAGAGACCTCTCTGGTGGTGGAGGCATTGTCCGTCTGGGCAATTGTCAGAGCATTTGACAGCTAAATAGCTGTGCTCTGTCATCATCTCAAGGCCCAATTGGGTGAGCCAGAGGGAAATTGATTAGAGGCTGCTAATTTCCCAGGGAGTACAGGCGAGAAATAGTGGCTGTATCCAAGAGGGCAGAGCCCAGGGGCACCAGCTCCAGGCTGAAGTTGCAGAGAGGTCTGCATGTGCTACTTACTAACTGTACGTGCATGGGGTGCTTGACTGTGCTGGGTGAAGTCAAGTCTGTGTGCAAATCAGGTACATGTGCATGTTTATGACTGCAAATGAGGAAGGAAGGGGTATGCCACTACACACATATACATATTAACAGCAACAGTGCAGTCTGTGATCAGAAAACTTCCAGAGTGTCCTGCATGGAAGAATCCATAGCAGGACATGTGGTGTAAATGGAATTTATTAAAAATTAAGGAAGGGAATTACAAAAGGGAGCATGGTCGGCCCAGGCAGAAGCTGGAAGCAGAGAGAATGCTTCTCTTTTCCAGGTGTTTTTTAAAACTATGCTAACCTATAGGAAGGGCAGAACCTGGTGATTCCCAACCAATAATAAGTGGGGAGGGGCATGGTGGTCTGAGCCATTCCTGAGCCAGGGCATGATCAATCTGAACTACAATATTAAGTCAGATATTTTATGAGTCCTGAACTTTCCCTAACTCTAGCCTGCCTCACACATATAACCTGTCCACCTGAAAAGAGAAGGTGAGGAGCTTAGAAAGAGTAAGAGGGCCCCTTCTAGCACAATCCAACTGGGCAACTCCTCAAGAGCTTTCAGTGATTGCCAAGGTTCTCCCAATTGTTACTACAAGCTCAGCCATCAGCAAGTAGATCACATTGCCCGGTTAGGGCTGCTCAGTGCTTCCTCATACATCATCACCGTGATAGAAATTTAGGACATGTAGGCCAAAAACATGGCAGTGCACAGAACAAGTGTGGGAGCTGAAAATCTGTTTCTCAACCAACGGCTTCTTCTACTCGGGATTGCAACTCTGCCTGCCTCTTGTCCTTTTCGGAAAGGAGCAAGCTGGTAGGGAAGCCTGACGCAGAGCTCCAAGAGCTGCTGTTGAGTCACAGCCAGCTTTGGGCTCTGGCCTGAGGAATGGAGTACAAAAGAGAAATATCCTCCCGGTGTCCAGACAGAATTTTTGGAATTTTTGGTTAACAAAGTGGGTTCGGAGAGAAAGTGGGGATCTTTGGAAGTCAAATTACTTAGGGAAAATTAATTTGGAAGGCTCTATTTAATTGTAGGTAAAAGAAATGATTCAATAAATTTGAATAATGTAATTATCCAAGAGACATCTGCTGAGCACAATCTAATCATCACAGTTCAGTAGAAAAGTGCCTTCACTCCCAAGGAAAACTAAATCTGGGGAGATGTAAACATCTAGAGCCTGACTAATGGAAGAAAAAGAACAATTCTAGTTTCAGTTTTAGGAGAAAAAAGTAAATCACAAGAAAACAAGCTGAGAGGGAATTTAGTTTAAAAAACAATTCCAAAACAAGTGGGTTGATGGCATAAAAGTTAGCCAAATCCTAACTTTTTGGCATATTTTCTCTAGTATTAAGAAAGAAGTAACCATGAGCTTTTTAAGTCCAGAAATGCCCAGCACATTCCAGAAGATCAAGCAGATATTTCTGGCCTGAAGGTTGACATTTGCAATATAACTGTCTGCCCTCCTCTCGCACTTGCCCACACACAGATACAGCAGGCCCTTCCTATGGCAGGTCACTCTTCCCACACCACTCACTTTGGGCCAGTGAAACAAAGTGGCAACAGCCTGTACCACCTCCAAGCAGCAGTGCTGCGCTGTGTGTGGTTCTGCCATCTTACTTCTCCCTCTGCCATGAGGTTGGCGTGTTCCAGACAGGAGCTGCTCTATACCTTCTGTTCCAGATAAATGACGTGGAACACAGTTGCCAACAATCCATATGACAATGAGATGGGAATAAACTTAGTTGTTATAAGTGACTTAAATTTGAGGGTCATTTGTTACCAAAACACAATTTAGCCTAAGCTACCTGTTACCTGTCCCAAACACACACATACACACAGGCATTGTAAGATCCTAAACACCCACAGTCAATGTTAAAATGTATTTTTTTACTTGGCACTTGTTACCTTCAGGGAAGCACCTGCTGACTAACTGGGAGAAAAGTATAGACACACTGGGGCAGCAAGATCAGTTATATTGATTAGCTGTATTTTCCATGTGAAGAAAATAAACACATTTTAAAATTAATTAATTAATTTACTTATTTACTTTTAGATAACTAGGGTTTGAACTCAGAGCCTCTTCCTTGCTAGGCAGGTTTTCTACCACTTGAGCCATACCCTTTTTTGCTTTGGTTATGAACTAGGGAATAGTCACAGCACATCTGGCTGCTCAGATTCCTTTTAGAAAAAAAACAATCTCAGCTACAAATGCCGAAACTTTCTATTTCCAATAATTTAATCAACATGTGACTAAATAAAAACTCAAATTGATCAAGGCAATTAATTCTAAGAAAGAAATACTCAGTTTAAAAAATGTTCATTGGTTTCCATCGATGAATCTACATACCCTACCCAAAAGCCCATGACCTTCCCATTAGTCAAAGTGGACCGGAGCTTAGTTAAAGCAGGAAAACAGCACTACCAGCATCCCTTTAACAGTGTGCTGTCCACATTGTGGGGGGGTCTAGGACCCCCCAGCTGCCACACTGGCTCCACCAAACTGAGGCTACTTCAGATCAACAATGTCCAAGTTGGGTCCACCTAGGACCTAAGTCTATCCTGCCTGATTAAACCTCAAAGGCTCGAAGGAAGATACATTCTATATATGAGACTTCAAAATGTATTTTCCTCCCAAGTGTGGTATGCCCAGGAAAAGGTCCAGAATAACTTTGGTCATAAAGATTAAATAAGATATTCTATATATCCTAACCAGATACATTTTAAATATGGTTATAATCACACGCAACTTTTCAAAAACGTGTGGCCATCAAGAGAAATACCTGTAGTAGAGGGTGTTTCTGATAGAAAATCATGGATAAATTCTCTTGGGAGAGAGGTAGAACGAAAGAGGCAGAGCTGAATTACCACTGAGGGAAATGTTGGTAAGCCACAAGAAAGGCCAAGTTAAAGAAGTTAACAACTTGCAGATCTTTAGAAATGGACCAAAGACATCTACAACTTTCACTGTTACCAAAACCACAATATGAATTAGATGCCCACATGACCTTGGCTGTCAGAAGGCTGAACAAACAGCTGCCATCTGAGACTCCCATGGGGAACACCTGGAAAGCAGTAGGATTGGGTTTAAATTGCGAACACTATGATGAGAGCAAGTCATAAGGTGGCTTCAGCATCACTTTGGTCTCTCAAGTCCATCTATATCAAGACACACTCAGATATAGCTGCTCCCTGCTCCAGTTGCTCACATCTTGGTGGAGAGTTGTGAGTGGTTAAGGAGAAAGACAATCCATCACTTTCCCTTCCAACATTTTTGCCTCAGGAACCTTGTCTGGGAAAAGAGGAATCTTCTGAAAGGTGACTCAAAGGAGGCCCCACCAGAAAAACTAGGACTAGGTAAGGCACTGGGAGGTGCCTGAAGTCTCAGTAACCAAAGAGGGGTCAGTACAAAGGAAGTGGGGGAACCCCTTACCCAGCTCCCACTTCTCACTGACCCAGTCTTTGGTTAGCTTGTCTTAGGGCACCAACAGGGTTTAGCAGGTCAATCACACAGCTATGCCAGAAACACAGGATATGAGAAATGTGCTCTTTCCATCCTTACCTCAATGAACCTCAGGCTCTACCTTCAGCCTCAGACCATGCACCCTCCATGCAACTGGCAGTAAGAGGAAGTTTGGGAAAGAGGGTGCAGTTCCTTATAGATCTACAGTCTTACAAAGGAAACTTGACTTAAGTTTTTTACATAAATAACTATGCAAATGTGTCTCTGAGATACAGCCTCCTTTACCTCCCATTCAATCACCCTATTCTCTTGAGTCACACAATCTATGAAGACAGTGCCAGAGCCTTGCTAACCCCACAGTCATCCTGGGCAGATTGACCAAATAATGTGTGTAAGCGTATCTCCCATACAGTGAATATATAATGCTACAGAATGGTGGAAAGAACAAAGTAACAGCTGAGAGGGCAAAAATGAGAAAAATAAGGAAAATGTTGAAAGAATAGCCAGGAAGCTCAGGTTTGAGGCCAAGCATTTAGAAAGAACACAAAGTCTAATATACAGAATGGAGAGAGGTGCTCACAATGACCAGGAGTCATACAGATCAGGTAGAATTAGGCCTCGGCCCAAAAGGGCTTGCAAAGGCATTATGGACCATGACTAAGTAGAAGCCACCATCTTACAAATAAGCCAGGGAACCTCAGTTGACCCATAACAGGAAAAAAGAATCCAAAGCCATGATACCTTGTCCTGTGGGCTATTAGGTGACACAATTTTAGTGAGAGATCAAAGACGAAGCAAGGCCTGGGATGACAGGTCAGTGGCAGATGAAAAAGCACAGCTTGTTGCTTCCCAGAAACCCTGCCGCTTCTGTCTAGTTGCTCCCACCTCCCACTACTTCAGGATCCAAGCTTGGGCACAGTAGCTCCTGAGTGGAAAGCTGCCCTGGAGGGAGGCTATTGATATCAGCACCACAGGAGTGGGAAGTCCATTGTTCCTTAGGGGGAACTTCTTCCTCCATATTTAAATGTACTCACTGCCATTGAGCAGTGGGATAAGACCAGTTTGGTTTTGTTCTTCTTAACCACAAAGTTGAGATGATTAGAGCTGCTTTAGGAAAATGAATCTACCATGCTTTATAGGACAGGTCAAAGACCAATTGTCTATAGAAAGGGAAATCAGTTACAACCATCCAACACCAATGATGATACCCTTGGCCAGCACAGGTCAGAAGAAAGGAAGGTTCTGGCCAACATGCAAGCTGGCCAGGTACCGGAAGGAGGCCAGGGATCACCCATCAGGGTGCTGGAGTGGGGCTTACTAACAATCCCAGAGCATGGTCTTCGATAGACTGCATGTGGTCTTCCTGCATAACTGTGTAACCTCAGGGGAGTTAGTCATCCTGGCCTCATGAACAAACTAGAGGTGATAATATTCACCCCAAAAGGAAATGGTGCAGATTACATAAGATAATGTATGTAATGTATGTAAAGTATCTAGAAGGATAATTAGAACTCTTCCCACTTTCCTGTCAGCTAACCATGGCTCCTCCTAAGGAGTCAAGTGACCAATAGCAGAGAGGCCCCAATCAGGAGGCCACACAGAGCTACTGATTTGAAGGCCAACTCTCTCTCATCTCCTGTTCCTCCAAAGCACCATCTCTCTCCCGATGAACTGCCCACCCACCTGAACCCTGGCACCTTGCTGAAGTGTAGCAGGATACTTCATTTCCTCATTCATCTGCTGATTCTATAAGAAGTATGCACCATCAAAGCCTCAGAGATCCAGAAGATAAGAGAGTGCTTGGGCCACCAGTGTTCCTGAGAAAGATAGAACCCTTTCTCTACCACTAGAAGTGAACTTGAAGTTTGAACATGTTGGCTTAGGTCTCCTCAATGGTGCAGACATGAAGCCCTGGCATGGTCAGCACCTTCCTCAATGGTCCCCAGGGATCCCTGCCAACTGGTACCTTTGCCCTCCTGGAGGCCCCTCCATTTGAGTGTGAGCCAACAAGCGGCTGGCTTCCAGAGTACAACTAAAGTGATGGGATGTCAGGTTTTGGTTATGGAGGGATGATGGGTTTCTTTTCTCTCTCTCTCTCTCTCTCTCTTCCTCTCTCTCCCCCTCTCTTCCTCTCTCCTCTTACCTTACAGAAACCAGCTGCCATATTTCATTAGTATGTAAGTAGTCCTCATGGAAGGACCCATGTGGCAAACAACTGGTATCTCCATTGAGAACTTGAAGCTGTCAACAGCCACATGAGTGACTCTGGAAGTAAATCATCTGACATCTGGCCTGGAGACTTGAGATGACTACAGTCCTACACAACACCTTGACCATAGCCTATAAACCAGAGGACCCAGCTAAGTGATACCCAGATTCCTGACCTCTGGAAACTATAAGGTGATAAATGTCCTAATCCCCTAGATTTTGGGATAGTTCAATAGGCAGCTGTCTATTTCTGTGTCACCTGGCCAAAGATAGAAGATATTAAGCAATTGGGGGAAACTTGAGAGAGCACTTTCAAAAAGTCACCACAAATGCTTTTAAAAAGAAGCCAATGCTGCGACAAAAGCACCATGATACCATTAAGAAGCAAGCCTGGTGGCCACATTCACAGAAGTTAGCTAAGAACAAGGGGGTCTCTAAGCAGCCCTCCCAATCAGAGCATCAACTAGCTATGAATCAACCCAGCTGCCATGACCTTCTTCCTACCAAAGTGGCTGAGGAAGTTGTAGCAATTTCCAGTGATGAAGCCCTCTGGTCCATCACCTCCATCCTTGCTGAGAGACTTCCCTATATCAATTATCTAGATCCTACTGTCCTCCCAGAGTCCAGCCGGACAGAACCCAGCAGCAAGGGGTCATTTACAGTTGGGAACCTACTTCTCCTCATGCCTTCTGTCTCCTCCCTCTTCCTCTGAGCATCACATCTCTCATCCTCTCTCATCTTTGTTGTCTTGGTTACATGGCCAGACTCCTGATATGCTGCTAGTTTTCATTCTAATGATACGTTCCTGTAAAGCACAATATTTTACTTCAATTGCATGTGTCACTGGATAAATTCCTCCGGCGTGCCTGACATTTGTGTATCAGCTGACTGAACGTGTTCTATGATTTGGGTGTTTCTGCAGCATTTTCTTCAATTTTATTGTCTTTGCATTTTAATTTATGACCAGAATCTTTCTGCACAAATGTATATACACACACATATGATTCAAAAAAAGTGGCACGTGTATCAGTAAATCTTGAAACTCATTTCAAATACTCTCCTTAAATCATGTTACATCAGCAATGATCACACTTGGAAAAGAGAATGTGGCAACTCCTGAGGTGTGCTTGCTAGGGATCACAAGGTGTCTCAAGAGGAAGCAGGAGAAGGTACCGAAGCCCTGCCATTGATGTCATGCTGCCTTGACAGGGGGCTGTGTCAGAAACCATGATGAGGACACTTCCCATGCTTGCTCAGGTCAGGTCCAGTGGCCACCTGAGATTCCCTCCCCCCAGCAACATACAGGGAAGGTAGGTAGGTTCACAGGCAAAATCATGAGAAATAAGAAAGGGTAAGAAACCAGGGCCAGTGGAAAGCATTTATGTTAAAGGAATGGCTGAATGAGGGCTTAATGGTCTTTGAGAATACAAAACAGTCCAAGAGAACTTTGACCAGCTTAGCTGCTCTCCTTACCTACTAGGTACAACATGGGAAAATAAGCTTAAAACATAGCAGACGACATTGAGGCAAGGTGAGAGAAAGACCTATGAGAAGTGGAAAGGTTGGCACGAGGCAAAAATCAGTCTTAAGGGCCAGCCTTAGGATCCCCAGGCTGGGAGAACTAATGACAGAATGACCAACCTCTCTGTCCTTGGTTAGCTGTGAACCAAGGGTAGGGAGAAAGACCCCGGTGGTACATCTTTGGCTCTTCTGATTGAAGCACTAGCAGCCTCAGTTTCTCTGTCATGTATATAGAGCACAGTATGAGATCTACAGCCTTAATATTTGCAAAAACCCAGGGTGCAAAAATGCAAAACCATATAATAGAAACAATCACTAAAACTACCTTGTTGGTCCTTTCCCATTGAGGAAATCGGTCAGCACTGCTTCCTTCACATTTCCTTTCTTTCCTTTGCCTTTATCTAGTGCTGAACCACATGTAAACTTGCAGCAGCTCAAGCTTGAGAAACGCAGAGCTGACTGATTACACGCGTATCAACTACACGAGCCCTGTGCCTGCCCAAAGCACAGGTTCCCAGTCAATGTGCAGTTCCAACACTGTACAACCTTAGGTTTTCAGATATTTCTACCCATCTTCAGAGCATTATGTAGCACGGATTTATTTTTAGTTAAAGTAGATTCAAAGTTCCAGAGGAATTTTTAAAAAGAATTCCTAGTTATACTTCGGAAGTGGCAGAACAAGAGCCAGAACCTCTGATCTGATGTTGCTTTTTGACTCTAGTACTGCAGATGTACACCCAGCAGCCATTCATAAGAAGCAGCATTTAGAATGACACCTAGCCCCAGGTGCATCACCCTCTATCCCACCCCACTTCAGGCTGGTTCCCCTTCCAGACTCAGACCAAGGACCTAGGGAATACAAATAAACTGATTTTAAAACAGGTTCAAGGAAAAACAAAACAAAAATAAAAAAACAGGATGATTAAATTAATCTGCATGACTATTGCCAATAAGGATGACTTTGTGTTTTGTACTCCTCGTGACTCTGCATGTGGACACACACCCAGTACTCATCCCAAGAAGCTGCTTCAGCGTGAGCGCGCACATAGAGATGGGTGTGTGTCCTGCTGGCTTACAGCAAGAACAGAGGTCTGCTCACCAGCACCCACAAAATTCTCCACCCCTTAGGCATGAGCAATTTAACCTACCAAAACCACCCAGGAAAGATGCAACCACAAAACAGAGGAGCAATCCCACCTCCAGTGCAAGTCTATGATGTTCTGGTTCCCAGTGAACATTAGACTCTCCCACCAATGTCAGGCAGAAATTCACTGCTGCACAGTAGCCATAAAATATGATCACTTAGTGAAAGGAAAGGAAGAGGGAGGGAGAGGATTTTATCAGAAACATTTAAGCAAACAGATCTTATCCCTCTGAGACAACACTGACCTGGCTGTCCAGCATGGGTCAAATGTTTTCAGATTTATACAGACCTTCCAAAGCTAGTCAAGATGGTGTTTACCTTACAATTTCTACCTGTAATTGAAATTTTAACAGACTGTGGGGTATTCTAAGTTCCTGGGTACCTCCTTCTGAAGACTGTAGCATTTATATGCCAGATTTCTTAACAGCACATCTTTTAATGCTGACCATAGGGAAAGGCTGCCAATCCCCCCCCCCCACACACACACACACACATGCACACACGCACACATCATATAACACAAAAGACATCCAAATTGGTACTTGCCTCACCTCCTTTCCCCTTGCCTCATGTGATGTGTGCACTCAAGGAGTAAAATTATGGTCATCAAAAGCAAGGTTGCAAATAATTGGGACCCACACATTTCAAACAAAATGAAAAGTCAGTAATTTTAAGGGCAACCTACGGATAGCAACAGTCTAGCTCCTGTGCCCCTAAAATCCACAGCCAACTCCTCACTTTCAGCAAACCCTAAGCCCCCTCCCACCCACCGGCCCACTTTGAATCCCTTGTCATGCTGCAAAGAATTCTGAAAGGCACTTGAGACACATAGGAGATTATTACAGGGCTCAGGGAAGCCAACGCTGTAATTATGGCTGCTGTATGATTTCCATTATTCTTACACCCTGGGCTCAGTACTCACAAAACTTGCCGCAAAGTCCTCCCCTGGACTCAAGCTTGTTGTGCCTGGGCCTCTGCCCAAAAAAGTGGCCATGGGTCTGATAACCTCTGGGAAAAGCATGTCAGAGTTATTACAAGGAAAGGGGAGTGGTGCCCAGTGAGCTATCAGTGGTAGGAAATTCTATTGTCTAGAACAAATAAATAAACGGGCCACTTTTGCTTTTTATTATTTTAAACAACAGACGTGGTAGTCAAGCCTTCCTTTCCAACTCAGACTGTCCCCCTGGGCCGGCTGTGCTGAGCCTGCAGAAGCAGATGCTGGACTTGAACAAAACTATTAAGCAACTGCCACTCCAAGCTTGTGGAGCAGAAAGTTTGGCTGCCTGGATGGCATGGCTCTCCCCAAGAGGACCGATGGCTCATTCCCTCCACACGACCCCTCTGCTCTTAGCTTTCAAGTGTTTATGCCTCACCAGCCCCATCACTGCTCTAGAAATTAAATATAAAGTCCCAAGTGGCTGAAACAGAACTGTTCTTATATAAACCCACCAAAGGAAAAGATGGGAAATGCCAGGCAGTGTGGCTTAGGTCACCCCAAGCCTCCAGTTGGGTATGGCCAGTCATACCTACCTGGTTGCCTTGGGAGAGTTGCTTCTGAACATTTGTTCACTAGGCTCCTGGTTGTCCTTATCTCCCATCATGGAGATGTCTGCACTTGATCTCCCTGGCAGAGGACAAGCTTCCACAGGCAAGAGAGCAGCCACCATCTGCCTCAATCTACCTTAGACCAATAGCAGCACATTTGCATGAGTCATGGCTGACTCAGGTTCACAATGCAGCCGTGGCCAGGAAATATGTGTTTTTCCCTGATAACTCTTTGGTTATATGCCCTGGACTCTCAATGTACATTTCACAATCACCATTTTCCAACCAGCTTAGACAATGACAAACAATATACCCTCATCAAGGGTCTATTCTGTCCTGCCACCAAGTACATGATATTCTGGTGCTGGCAGGAAACTTGGGTAGGAATCTTTTAGGCCTGTGGAGAGAGTCACTTCTCCATTGCGCTGAGGCGGGGCTCACTGGAGAAGAGTTAAAGCACCCCAAAGTGCCTTTCTATTTACTTATTTCCAGTAGTGCTTATTCACCATGGGAGGGAAAGCTGGTCAACAGACATTCATTATAAGATGGTGTCTAGCAATTGTATCAGTCAGCTTACTATCACCATAACAAGATACCTGATATGAGTAACTTTTAAAGAAAAAAGGGTTCTTTTGGCTCACAGTTTTGGAGGTTCTGGTTTAAGATCACTTATCGCTATTGTTTGGGGGCCTATGGCAAGCTAGCTATCATGGCAGGAGCATGTGGTGCAGCAAAACCACTTACACCATGAACCAGGGAAAAGAAAGGTCCCATAATCACCTTTGAAGTGATGCCCCCAATGACCTTAGAGCCTCTCACTAGGCCCCACCTCCCAAAGGCTTCATCACCTTCTACAGGGCCACCTTTGGGGAAACACTCATGATCCAAACTGTGGGAGTACTGCTTTTGGAATTTAGAATTCACTTTTCCAGCAAACTGAAATCATTGACTAATAGGAAAAACAGCCATTTGAGCAGCCAACAGAAATATCCACAAGTGCCTGCTGGGATACCCATGTGCTTCTCTCTCTGGTGCAAACTGAGGCTTACTGGACACATTTCATCTATCTAATTTCCTAGTCCACGGGAAGCCGGAAGCCATAGACAAGGGAAGGTGCCGGAGTAAATTGGCATTTCCTACAGCAAGGGGAAGTGATTACGATGAACCAGGATGGCAGCAACAATCAGACATGGGAGTTGTGTGGGGAAAGCAAACCCACGCCTCACAGCATCTTCTCCAGGCATCTCTAGTAAAAATCACCAGGAGCCAATGCAGCAAGAAAAGGTTCAATTACATTTACTATGTTCTTCCCAGAAAGGCCAGGAACCTATGAAATATAGTTCTTGAGGATGTGTAGACAATGGGTAAATTACCTTTCAGTCGTGACACCGAAGGCAGTACACTAAAATGAGGTGGTTTTCTCTTCCTTAGTGATGCTAGATGCATGGTATGTGCGCTCCTCACAGACCACCATGACGCTCCAGCAGGGAGCTGTTTTCTTTTCCAGATACTACTCAGATAATTACCCGACTCACACTTTCTCCACTCACACTCACTCTGCTCCCTGCCTCTCATTCTTCACACTGTCACATTCTAGAACGGCAACCTGTGTCATGAAGATATCAAGTTCACAGAAAGAAATGATTGCTGTGCTGTTACATAATAGGATGGCAGAACAGGCACAGCCTTTGAGATTTGCATGGAACATTTCCACTAGATCATCCAGAGCTAATATCCAGAAATACAGCAAATGGGAAATAGGGATCAAGGATTACTCATCACCAGGTAGTAACTTTACATAATCTAAATTGCACAATGTCTTGAGAAATCCTAAAGCAGGAGCACCATGTGGAGTCACCAAGATTTCCTAGAAAATGACCAAAGATCAACTATCAGTCAACAGAAAACAGACCTATGGCTATAGTCCAAGGAAGAATTTTAACCCCATCAAGGAGGGCATGCTATGGGAGCTTTGACTCACTGAGAGAAGCACAGACCATTCCTGGATGGACAGGTGATCCCAACACTGCCAGTAGGCCAAATCACTCAGTGCTCCAGTAACAATCCAGCTTCTGGGAACAAAGAGGACAGGCCAGGTCCTCAAACCATGCTCTTCCCATAGCATTCATGTGTCCTCATCCCACAGCTAACTCTTGGTTCCATTAGCAACTCTAAGGTCTGCATGCTCCTCCATCTGTACGCTGAACGGATTCTAGATGGATGCATCAGCCAGGACTAGAGAAAGAACTGGCACATCCCTCCCCCCAAAACACACAGCTTCTCCAGCCACCTAGACTTAACAAAACCTTTGCCTTAGGGTATAAACCCAAGTTGAATAGAGCACATCATTCTGATCTACCTAGCAAGGCTGAGCTAACACCTCCCATGTGCTCAGCAGCCCCAGGGAAGAGTGAATCTACCACTCATGCAGCCCTGGTTCCCACAGCCACCTCAGGAAGGAGGCAGAGGAAAAAACACCGATCATCATGACCTCAACAGCCGTGCATCTCCTCAGTCCAAACCTGTCTTATTGGCTCACCAGGAAGATGATGGTAAGAAACTGTGGGACAGACTCCATCCCCATAGGGACAGACTGTCTTCACAATAATCAGAACAAGTGCATCTCATCCCTACCTTCTTCAGCTTGCCACTTTTGGTGCCCACAAAGGCCAGAGAGTGATTCTTGTAGACATACGCGATCACAGAAGTCATACGGTCCCTGTCCTCTGTGAAGACGGGAATGCCACGCACCATTTCGGACACTCCGAGGGGGGCATTCATATCCAGGCCACAGAAGTTATCATCAATGGTTAAGAGCTGAAAAGTAGACAGGAGAAATATTAGAAAGGAGAATCAGAGCAATTGGCATTGGTATGAACTCAGGGAATTCCAGAAAGAGAAGAATTTGTAGTGATGGGTCAATTGATACAAATCCTTCCTTTTTATAGGAAAAATTCAACTGCAGAAGAACCAGGTCATCTGTTGTAGGAAGTTGTAAAACCATGGCAAAAACACAGATCCTGGCATCTCTTTTCACCAGGCTCATGGCCTCTGCTTTTCTCCAACTTTTCCAGGTACCATATTGGTGGCTTTGATTGGCCATCACCTTCACATGGAAAAGCACTGGACCGGCACGTGATGAATACAGGCTCCAGACAGCTGAGCTGTCTGTACAGTGATCTCCATATCTACACATTTGCTATGGAGGAGATACGATGGTGAGGACTCAAAAGCTTAGAATAAAGACAAGTTATATTAATGTGAGAAATACAGGACCATAGCAGGGGTGCATATAGACAATCACCTGGGGAAAAGAAACAAGAGAGAAAACAAGGCCCATGTCTTCACTCATCAGGCCACAGTTAACTCCTCACAAGCCTGCTTTCAGGCTCCCTGTCTCTTAGAGCACAGCAAAAATAGGCAGCCATGCCCTTGTCACACACACAGCCAAAGACACACACGGCCAAAGTGGTGTCTGTAGAATTCAAGCTCCCCAGGAAATAAAAGGGTTCCTTGAGCAAATAGCTCAACACCATCAAAGAGGTTCAAAATGGGAAGTCTTTTTAAGAAGAAATATGTTTAATCTGATCTCAGACTTTCCCCAAAAATTTTATCCCCAAATCACTTTGAGGAGAACCCCTATTGGCATTTCTTAAAGCAGAGACTCTGAAGATATTCTGTGAGACACAATGGCCCATCTCTTTTCCTGACTCCAGGAAGCACAACCTCAGGAGTCATGTGCCATTAGGGAGAGCTTCCGGGTCAGTTCCCTACAGTGTTTCTGCTTGATGTCCCTCTTTTTCATACCAGGCCTCCAGATCCCCATGGAACAGGGGGCCCCATGCAACAGTGTGGTCCCTGACAGGTTCTATCCTACCAGGGAGTGTGAAGACCTCCAAGGTGGCTGGTGAAAAGCCTCCAGAAGTCCCCATGAGCATCTTCAGTTTGGCTCAGGCCTCTCTGAAGTACTGGTAATGTACTGGATTTTCCACTCTTTCTTAGAGGTACTGTGTGGCCTTGGAAGAGTTACTGTGTCTTTCTGTACTTTTATTTTCCACTCTATAAAGATGAAGGAAACAATCGCTGCTTTTTGATGGGCTATCATAAAGCCTATTGAGCTCATGCCTGTAAACATCTTCGGACCTTTCAGACAAAGGAGTGAAATAAAATACAAGGTGTCACTTTTTTAAAGGCTTCAATCTGGCCAAAGCAAGAGGCATCTGGAGAACAGCCAGAAGGCTCTTGCTAGCACAGCCCTGTGAAAGTGACCAACTCAGGTCTCCAAGGTCTGGGGGTTCCTCTGCACCTTGCATAAGAGGTAATCATTCACCTTAGGGAGGACTATGTCTCTGAGCCTTGAAAGATCTCTCTGACATCTCTCCTTCTTCCTCCCATGGTGAAGGCAATCTGGGTGGATAGGTGGACAGTGTGGGCAGGCCTAGGCAACCACATGCATAGTCTTCTCCATGCCTTTGATGGCCTCTGGCTTCATTGTCTGGTCCAATACCCAGACCAAACACAATTTGCCCCCTGAAAAGAACCTAGGAATCAAATTTAGGTTGGAGCAATCAAGGTCTAGTGTAGCTTGTATCATTCTTCCCCTAATGAGGAAATGAGGAGGGAGACATATGGTAGATGGTAAAAGAGATGGATGGAAAAGGGGAAGGAGAGATCCAGGTTGAAGAAAGGTGTTGCTCATTCTTTGCTAGTCACAACTATGGCAATCTGCCAGGAGATTCCAGGGCAGCCTAAGATTCCTGAAATCCTCATGGTCCTTGAATGTTGCTGCTTCTAGTTCAAAAGGAATCGGCATTCCTAAATTTGACAGGTCTATACTGTGCTATAGGGATCTCTGCCATGATTGTCTACTCTGCATAGGGGGAAACTGAGGCAGAGAGAGAGAGGCAGTCCATGCTTCACAGTGCGCCATTGTCTCTGTCATATCCACACACCCTTCATTACCTGAGGTGGGGAGTGGACAGGGTGCTTCAGGCCTCCCAGCCCCCAGATTGCATTTCTGAGTGGCCAAACACAATTCTTCCCCTTGGCTGACAAAACCCAAGCAAATCAATAGCCACCCTACAAAAACAGAGCATGCATATGGCACCTGCAACACTGAATCACACTTGCTCAGAGCAGAAAGTCGGGGATCTGTGAGCTCCCTCCTCTGCAGAGAGGGGCCCGGGGGAGGAAAGTTCCCATCAAAAGAAAGTGAGGGTCACTCAGTCTGGGCAGCCCAAGCACAGGGCTCTGCTCATCTTTTACTCAAGAGGCTACTTGCCAACTACATCAGGACGCAGGGGATCAGGCTCCTCTTTTGTACCATGACTGTCATTTCCCTCCATTGCCTATCTCAAGATTGTTACCAGGCTCCAATGAGACA
This sequence comes from Castor canadensis, assembly GCF_047511655.1. Taxonomy (NCBI): domain Eukaryota; kingdom Metazoa; phylum Chordata; class Mammalia; order Rodentia; family Castoridae; genus Castor; species Castor canadensis. Next base: position 22,372,836 of record NC_133387.1, on the reverse strand, counting down.
AAAGATACAGCTAGGACTCGTAAAGTGGCTTCCAGGACAATAATTCCCTCCTCCCCATGCATCTCCATGGCTCAGTTTCTCCCTCTGAATGGGGTTCCAGGTGATGAAGTTGTAACCAAACACAACTCAGGTCCATGTGTGGCTGAGGTCCTCCAGCTGTCACAGGAAGTGACCTTACTTGTTTCCTCAAAGCTGGGGCAAGGAGGGAGGGATTTTTCATAGTGGGGTAGTAGGAAAAGAATCATGGATGGGTTTTCATGGCAGATGAGCAGCTTCCCAGCTCTACAACTTGCTGCTACAATTCTCTAAGACTTACTTTTGTTGGCTGTCAATTAGAAAGGCAGGATCATTGTGAGGACTAGGTGAGGCAACAGGAGAGATGGCCCCTGTGACCTGGAAGCACTTCAGCAAGGAAGATATTTCATGTCAATGTTTTAGTGGAAATCCGGTCTAGATGGGGGCAGAATCACTGCAGGAGTGGCCCTAGCACACCTCCTGAGCTGCAACCACAGGGCAATTATAGTGCAGGAAAAGGAGCAGGAAGGGTCCCCCAGGGCTGGCAGACTGAGAAGGAGAGGGACAGAGAGCAGATGCCAGACTGTCAGGCTAATTGGTGAAAGCCTTCGACAGGTGAGGGCTGGTGTGGATTCCTGAGCACCCTGGACAATGAGGGTGGAGAATATCTGCCCTGGCCCTGGCCTGGCCTTCCCTTGGGTCCCATTAACAGCAAGATTAGAGCTACAGACACAGGAGCTAAGATGGGTCTTGGTTATAATCAGTAAGCCAGCCATGATGGCAGGCCCAGGGTTGGGCTCTGCCACCAATCACTCCATAAGTACACATGAGTGAGCTATGGCCACCATTATGATGCTTATTGAAGAAAGAGAAAATTACACTCTTAGGGTCCGTCAGATGGGAATATATGTGGTACCACTTGGGCAACATCATCAACAGATCTAGAAGCCTTATTTAGTTAGACATTTTATCTTCTTTCCACTGTCCCCAAAGTCCTTACGGAATGAGTAGTTTGTAAATTAATTCACTGTGTTCCAAGGACTAGGAGTTTAAGGACAGGGACCATGTTTTTGTCTTATTTGTACCCTTAGCTTAGATTCACAGTAGGTTAAGACACATGCGTTAAACAGATGGGTGGGTGGACGGATGGACAGATGGATGGATAACTAAATAAAAACCTGGGCTTCACAGTGGCTAACAGTATGGAACTAAGTTTGACTCTCATCTCTGCCACTGAATACCTTGTATCCTTGGGCAAGCCATTTAACCTCTCTGTGCCTTCATTTGTCAACTATAGAATGGAAATTATAACAGGAATGTTCCATTAGTGCTGTGAAGGTTAAAGTGTTTACCACTTAGTAAATGCTATGGGAGTGCTAGCTCGTATTATTGTTTGTCGCCATTAGAAAAATCAGCTAATCCTCAACTCCAATGAGGAAATGCATGATATTCACCTCACAGGTGTTATCAAGATGAAGGGGCTAGGGTTGTCCAGATGAATAGCAAAAGTAGCACTTCCTAAAGAGCTCTCAGATATTGGGCCAATGAGACTGGATGAAGGAGTAAAGAAGCAGTCTCTATGGTCCTGAAGATGGAGCACTTTCTTTAGAAAATCAAATCCTGGAGTCCCACCCCAGACCCACTTCCTCCATCAGAAAGCCTGGATGGGGCCTGCATACCTGGATCCCGACCCCTTCTAATGACTGTGCTGATGTTCCAGAGCCTGGCCTTCATCCCATGGCCAGCCCTTCCTAGCTGAGGAAGGGCTGGACCCCCAACTGGACTGGGGGCTGAGAGGCCCCACAGCCGACTCTCGATGGCCTGCTGAACAGCAATGGTGAGGTGGCATGGGGAGCCAGAGCTGACACTCTGAATTACAATCTAATAGCTTACCACACTTCCCTCATGCACAGCGGCAAAGGTTACTGTGCAATTACGCTTCGCTACATACAAATGACAGAGCAGTTACGGTTACTTTACCAATTACAGGGAAATTGCTCCCACTCTGCAGAGACTGGCACTCTGAAAAGCTCTATCATCTCCATGGAACGGGGATTGTAAATGCTGCCAGTATCCTTCCTCCAGCAGTGTCCCCAACCTCAGGGCACAGCCACAAAGAGGCCACCCAAGGATCCCAGCCCAGGAATGTGTAGTAGCCTCTGGAGATGTCCTGAGAAGGGCTGCAGGAGGGGCAAGGCCTGAGAGACTTGGGAGCTTCCCAGGAGCCCCTTGACATCACCCTCCCCAGTTCCAGACCCCAATAACAAGCTCTTAAGAACCCAACCACCATCCTGAGAGCCATGCCAATCTATCTTAAAAACCATGGGGGATGAGGTGGGGTTGGCACCTAATCCTGAAGTCACCACTGACCCCAGCTGGCTTGGCCCCTGTACTATTCCTCATAGCCCCTCCCCTGCCACATTGGGCTGTTTTATCCTCAGTTGTCCCATCTTTACGGAAGCCACATTGACCTTTGCTTATTATGGAAAGGTCAGAACTAGACCAGAGCTCAGTGGTCTGAAGGCAGTGCTAACGAGGTAGAGATCAGCAATTCCATTCCCCTGTGGGTCAATTAGCTGAGCTCCAGGACACAGTTTCTTCCATAGCCACAGGCTTCCCCTCTTAGCCCAGGCATCTACTACTTACAAATATCCCAAAATGACCCAAAAAGGCAGGCCAGGTGAGTCAGTCAGATGGATAGATGCAGTCCACTGCTCCAACCATGGATAGACCTACCCTACTCCTCGGCCCCAGTACGGAAACCACAAAGTCTTCCCCTTGCTCTTTGGGTAGCTCCTGAGGTCAGCAAAGAGAAGGGCTCTTATACCTGGGAGCAGACAAGCCCTCCTGCCCTTCCTAAAAGTGAACATACTGTCCTGTCTCACACATGGAGTCCTGAGCACCATATTTGCCCTTCACCAAACCCATGATACCACATTTCCTATCCATTAAACAAGGAAAAAGATGTCCTGTCCAAGCTCATTCATTGTGAGCTTGACATCCAGACCTCTTGTGGGCCCCTTTTTTCATCAAACTTTGAGTACCTTATCCCACTGGAACCCCCTGCTATTACAGGGGAAACTGAGGCAGTAAATGAAGACAATGCTATAGATAGTTCTTTTCTTATTAATTTGTTTCAGAGAATTTATGAAGGACCAAGCACTAGGGCAGGCCTCAGGAATATAAAGATGAAAAGTATCAGTTGCTACCCCCAAAACTTCCACTTTCTTAGTGGGACAGGCAGATCTAGTTGCGAATAGAGAAGCCAGCTGTACTTTGCTTCAGTTATGTGCCTGGGAGAATATTGATGGTGTAGCCCCAAACTGCCTGGGGGAGTAGTCAGGGGCCTTCTGAAAGAGGGTTTGACTCAAGTTCATGATATCTTTATTAGGGAACAGAGTACTATCCTTCTTTCACAAAGTGCACTATTCCAGAAGTGAAAAGAACTCAAGGTCATCCCATCCATTTTATAGGACAGGAAATAAGGCCTGGAGGATGAAGTGGCTCCCCTAGTTACATGTCAAGTTACTGGGAAAACAGAACCTCAAACTCCCAATCCAGAAGGGAAGAACTGATCTTCAGCAGGGCCTCTCTCCAGGGTTGCTAGGAGGCAGTCTCAAAGGGGTCATCTTCCAGGCTTGGGGAAAGCAGGAAGTCACTGTGCCCCCTGCCAGCTACAAAGCCTAGACAAAGTCAATTCCCCCACCTGAAGAGGCCCTTGGTCAACCATTGAAGCTGGGATTCTTCCTTTCCTGGGTCCATTTGTCCAAAGAAAGTGAAGCAGGAGTTTTGAGAAGAAATACAAGGTCAGAGGAAAAAGAGGATTGAAGCCCATGAGCTGTCTGCTGATGGGGACAGAAAGTGGTCTTTAGATTCTTCATGCTCAGTAGCCCTAAATTTTTTTCTGTTAATTACACCCACCCACCTACCCCAAACACACACACACACACACACACACACACACACACACACACACCCCAGAAGCTGACCACAGCAGGCTTCTGCTAGAAACTGGGGATTGGTGAATTACACACGTGGGATTTCTTTTTAAAGGAGCTATTGATCAGATAAGCTGTAATAGCTCATGTCTAAATACAGACTCCACTTGTAAAGCTCTGTAGTCCAGGGAGCTAATAATCACCCACTTATTGGGAACCAGATCTCAAATATGGCCACTGATCCCAAAGGTGTTCATAAATGCACCAGGGTCTGATGCACAATGTGCCTCGGCCCCTTGAGACAACTCCATGTGCACTCTACTCCCCCTCCTCAAGGGTAAGCAGAGAGGGTCCTGGTTGGGGGAAGGGTAGGGACATCTCTTGAGAGGCTCTAGTAGGCTTAGGTTTGGCCTCATCTGGAAGCCTGTTACTCTATAAGACATTCTCACATGATTGAGTGACCATTTCTACAATGATAAAAAAAATCAAAAAGCCCACATTGCCAGCCCTCTGATTGCTTTACTGTTGCACATAAATGTTCCTTTCTTATTTACAATTTGAACTCTCTCTCAAAGGTCTGTTCAATGCCCATGCTGACCCTGTGGAATTGAACTCTCAAAAAGAAGCCAGAAAAGTGCTGATCCAGGTGAAGGCTGGCCCCAGCATCTTAGTGGGGAGGACAGGGGTTGGAAGTGAAATGTGGGAATGTGACCTCATCCCCTTATTTCCTAATGCATCATCTCAGAGTGGTTCCATATTGTGTCCTTTTCAGTGAGACTGTAGGGAAAAATAAATGTGTACAGGGAAAGGGAGGGAAAGCCAGCAAGCCACAGTCATAATAACCTACTTAGATAAATATGTTAGTGAAGAGGTATAGGAAAAAGTGTCTCAAGGTGGGAAAAACAAGCCAACAACTTGCAGGTAAGATTCCCAAGAACCAAAAACTCTGCTTCTAAGTATCTCAAAAGGGGGAAGTGGTCAAAAATCAGGATAGAGGCCAATTATGTGTTAGGAGCTCTGAGGGGGACGGGGGGGGGGGGGGCTTCCGATAAAAATATTCATTGAATTAACAAATGCACCTAACTGCCTAGGGGATGATGAAAGCCATAAATAAAGGCAAAAGTTCTCTTTATACTCATTTTAAAATCTCTATGTGTTTTGAGACCAATTGTGGCCCAATCCCACCAGCTTTCTAAGGGGTCTTTCACTCACTATGATAACAAGCTAGCTTTCTAATAGGGAACTAAAGCCACTAATTTGCAATGTATTCCCAGGAGAGTTTTTGTAGGCCAAACTGCACCCAACAGCAAGTGTTAGCAGTGCACTCTCCCAGGGGCTGCTGAGTAGACAGTCAAAGAGAAGCTCATTCAGGATCTTGGGGGCCGTACCCATGACCTCCTCCTCATTAGCTCAGCTGCTGAGAGTCCAGGGCTCCTCTCTTTGACAAACAGCCAGAGCACAACACAATGACAGGGGAAGGTCTGGACAGGCCAGAGTTTGGGCCAGTCAGAAAGACCAGGACTCCGCAGGTGGAAGCCACACTGGGGACTAGCCCAGTACTCAAAACTGGGACCCTGGAGAATCACAGGGAAGCTTCTCAGCCTTACTCATGATGAAGCTACTCTCCCCTTCTGTAGGTATCAGACACTCTCAGTAGCTGCCTGTCAAGTCAGATGAATCCTACACAGCTGGTCCATCAGTCCACCACAGTTCTTACTCTTCCTCCCACATAACAAGCAGCCTCAGCCACCACTTGGACTGTAATTGAAGCGAGGTATGCCACAATGATTAAGTTTGCGTGTTCTCTGGCAGGCATGGGGAAGCAGTGGCTCTGCTCACCAGGCTGAATTATGGGATAGGTCATTCCCTTGTTAGTGGGAATAAATTTTATTAGCCCCACTCTTGTTGCCGTGTATCTTCCTTTCTTGCTCCTCAGGTCTGTGTGTGAGTCTGGGTAATGTTGCCAGCATGCAGGATAAATCAGCCAAACCAATTCCATTATGCTTTGGAACACTGACAGCGACACAATAATGACACCACAAACGATACAGGCTTTCTTCTCTCCTGCAGATCCCAGATCGTGGACAGCATGTGGGATCAAACCCACTAGGAAAGAAAATGTGAACTGACAGGCTGAATGGTGAAGAGCTCCCTCGGTTGGTCCTATTTTCTTCTTTCCACTAACTTTGTTCATGAAAAGAAACAAGCATGCTGATGTGTGGTCATTTCCTTCAGCCTTGCAAAAACTAAGGGACATCTGAGGACAACAGCAGCAAGGGTGTGGCTTGAAATGTATTCTCTCCTTCAAATGCAGTCCCTTAGTGTTCACAAAGTATCAGATAGAAAGCACAGGCAGGTGACAGGAGGCATACCCCAGGGCCTGGGATATTGAACCTGATAGTCCAAAGCTCTCAAAAGTACATATTGATGGAGGAGAAAAAAATCTAACAGTGAAAACACTGCAATATTATTATGTCCCTTTCTGTCCCACTGGGCATATTCTAACAGGATGGTGTGCCCTACAAATACAAGGTGCTCTGTGTCTATCATTATTCATTAATGTCTGCATATAGTTCTTTTGCACTTCATTAAAGGGATGTTGTTTTTACAAAATCCTTTTTGAAGATAAAATTAGAGCAAAAGTGAAACTGCTTACCAGCCCCATTACATCTCACAAGCTGGCACTAGCTGGGAACCCTAAGATCCAGATTCATGGATCAATACCCTGGCCAAAATAACTAGCCTAGGACGCACCACCCTGTCTGGATAAAATCCACATTTGGACAGATAAGCAGAGCTGGTCTAAGTACTAGAAGCTTGGCTCCCCATTTGAGCTGAGCTACAGCATACTGAATGAGGGGTGTGTGTGTGTGTGTGTGTGTGTGTGTGTGTGTATGCAGGTAAGAGAAGGATCTCGCTGTATCTGCTGCTGAGTGTAGTATGTGGGCGTGAGTATAACGTAGAACAAGTCACAGAAAGAAGGAAACTGAGAGAGGCAGGAAACGATGCACAGGGAGTGTGAGTTAGAGCAAGACAGAAAGAGGGAGAAGCAGAGAGCAACAGATGAGACATCAAACAACAAAGCTGGGGAGACAGACACATCAAAAGTGTGTGTGCAGGTGGGTGGTATGTACAGGTGTGCATGCCGCAGTGCTGGGCTCAGGTAGCAATGTCTTGGCATGGCAAGGACCCACATCTAAATCCACATCTCAGGAATGTGTGCTGAGGTCTCTTGGCAACTACCTGTGTTAAAATTCGGTATGTGTGATTCTTGGGTCCTGTAGTCTCCTGCTAGCTTGCTGGCCTCCAGGGTGAGCATCTCCTGGGAGAAACGCCTAGCCCCAGACCGCTTCCTCCTGCTAGAACTAGCACGCCACTGAGGGCCTGCCCACTGACCTACACCCCAAAGCATCATGATGCTTGGCTAGGATGGAACTTTCATTGCAAACCCTGCTGGCCAAAACCAACAAGGTGAGTGGGCTTTGCACCTGAGTACCTGAGACAGGAGCCAGGGTGAGGAGATAGAGGGAAGGCTTGACTCTATCAGGATCTTAAACAAGCAACCTGAAGTAGGGGTCAACAGGCTGTAAGGGGCGAGGGCTCAGGAAGTGTAAAAGGAGACTTACTTGGGACATGAGTGTGGCACGAGGTACATGTTTAGTGGAACACAGTGTGAGGCAAGAGTAGTGGAGACGAGAAAGGAGGGATAGGGTGGGGAAGCGGAAGAATTCCTGAACTGAGGGAGTCTGGGAGCCAAGCAAAAAGAACAAACCTGCCCTTCCCCTAACAACAGGAAACAAGCCCATCTAGCCACAGCAGTGCTTCCTGCTGACTGGGAAAAGAAAACAGTCCAAGCAGACGGGCAGAGACTAGCCTGGGACTGCTGCCTGGCCATTCCGGATGCTCACTTTCATGGAGTTTCAGGATCTCAGGCGCCAGACAAACCTGAGTGACTGTCCAGGCTGGGATGTGAGGCCAGCCTGAGTCCACAGGGGTGACCCTGTCTCCTCCCAGGGACTGCTGTTCCCCAGGAAACTGATGAGTCACACAGCACACAGGATGGGGCTCTCCACACCAATGATACACGATACACACTGTTAGGCAGGAAGTGACACTTTGGGTGAAAAAAAAAAAAAGCTCAGCCCCTTATATCTCTGTGACCTCAGGAGTCTGGGGGTAAACCCCTATCTCAAAAAGGAACTTGGCTCAGCCAGGATGTTCCCCCAGAAGCTTCTGTGGGAGGCTTTTCGAGGTTGCAATGACTGAGGAGTCCTGCTGGCACCTGGCCCTGAGGACCCAGGATTGCAAGTGCTCTGCAATGTCCAGACAGTTCCTACCCCAGAAACTGCACTCACTGGCCATTAGCACACCACTGAAATGTGAAGAGGCACCAGACTGGGAATACAGATGCACAGTAGGTTCCAGACTAATTACATGACAGCAAGGGAAGCACTTGACTTTTTTGCCTCTCTGGTCCCTCAGCAGGACAGGCTGCCTGCCCTTTCCATTGTCCTATAGTATTGTAAAGACAAGAAAAGGAGGCAATGAAGAAACCTCATAAGCTGGCAGGTAGATGCCATATAAATGCTTAAACTCTGCTATCAGCCAGTTTGGCGGCCATCGCTCTCTACTCCCTGTCCTGGAGACTGGCATATGTGAAGTGGTAATTCTGGATAATAGTTCCTGCCCCACTGGCCCAAATTTTCTAGTGGAACGTCACTCTGAGGTCAAGGCTTTCAAGAAAGAAGCTAATTTTTTGCCAGGATCCTTCCAGCTTATCAGTCCTACAGCTGACATGGCCTGGCTCCTGTACCCACTTTTTAGTCGGCTCCAAAATCAGGAAAATTTAAGTAGAGGGAGTGGTGGCCACTCCCATAATCACAGCCTTTTTTCCCATCACCCAGGCCGCAATGACCTGTTCTCCATCACAACATGGGCTCCAGGAGACTGATGTCAGTTCACGATCTTGGCACTCACCAGCAGTGAATCCGCTACCAAACACTTTCCCAGGGCCTGAGATGTTCATCCATTCATTGGCACATTTGGAAGCAGAGGCTCTATTCTGTGCAGGACCCCAGAAAGCTGAAGAAAGGGAGAAGAGTGTAGATAGGCATGCGTGGGAAACCCCTGGACACCAAGCTCTGGACCCATGGATACAGAGCCTTGGTCCATGGCAGCACACTCCAGCAGGCTGCCCACTGAGGCTAAAAGTGTCAGGTCTCCCCTCCTCCCAAGAAGGTATGGGAGCTGTCATCTTGGCCTGCATAGGGCCTTGGCACGGAAGCAGTGAGCTTCTCAGCCCTATGTGCTTTGCAGACAGAGGGTCTGAGGGAGCCTGCATGGTTGTATCCATGCAGCAGCCTTCAAAAGAGGCCAGAAATAGAGACTCTCTGATGCTGAACTTAAGAAAAAGAAAAATTAAAGCTCTATCACTAACCCACCTGGATACCATTAGCAAATTGGCCTCAGGTTAGTCTTTAAGTTCCCTGAGTCCCAAAACAAACTGGGACCCCTGACAGATCCTCTGAGGATTTCTATTCTCTTGCCCTGCTGAGATTCTCTGAATAATTTTCAGACACAAGTGCATTTGTGGTTGGATACCCCTCTCCATTCAGGCTAGTATAAACCAGGACATAGGCCAAAGGGGGCTTAGAAGGCAAAAGCAGGAGCTCTCCCATCCCCACAAACACCAGAAAACACCTCAGCTGCTTCTGTGGCTTCTACATCCAACACAGCTCAGGGATTGGTGTTTGCAGTATGCATTTGCATTCACAGCAACATATTCCCATGACGAAGTCAGTCAGCTGGCCAACCTTATCTCTGATATGGGTACAGGCAGCCTTCCCTGACTCACCAGGAGCTACAGTACCACAGAGCTCTCTGGTGGCTGCAGTCAGCAGGCTCTGGCCTTCTGGCCCAACACTTCTCCTCTTAAGGGGTTCCACAGAAACCCTATGGCATAGTAAACCAAGTCACACATGTGTGCTCTATGCCTCCACTCATCTGCCACAGAGCATAGCTGGAGAACCTTGTAAGGTAGGCAGATGGCCCATGGTTCCTATTACTCCTGGCTCTGTAGGCCTAAGTTCAAGAGAAGCAATGTTGGTTCCAGGAAGTGGAAAGGACCACAAAGACCTGACAAGTGCACTGGATGAGCATTCTAATTTAAATTAGTACAGCAAGGAGCACATAAAAATTAATCCCTTTTTTAGACTCTCCAAGTAGTAACTAAGATAAAACCTACGAGGAACTCCACCCCCTACAAAATACAACACTAAAAGTCAACCTCCTGGGAGCATTTCAGCAGACCCACTACAAGACAGAGGCTATCTGAGATTTGGTTCCACTTTACATGCCTCAAGGGAGCCCCAGACTCAAAGAAACAGAAAAATCTAGAGTTCATCCTGTCCTTCTTACACCTCTGGGCAAGAAAGGGAAAAGAAACCACCTCAAGTCTTGTTAACAGGTCAAGGGGAAAGCTGGGGTGGCGATGTGGTAGATTTCAAAGACAGCTCAGGAGTCTGGCCTGGTTAATGTTGATGTCCCGTGAAACATGTGTGGTCTGAGCCAAGTCCAGATGAATTGTAACAAGAGGCCCAGAGCAAAGTAACTCGGGTATCATCCAAATCAAAGGAAACTGATACTGTGCTTTAAAAGCCAGCCTGGCCTTTTTTAGACTGGCTGGGGAGACAGCCCAAGCCTTATGCAGGTTCTGGCCTCCTCCTTTCTACTCTCAGTCCTGAACTCGCCTCTAACTTAAAAGGGCTAATTAAAACCAAAAGGAAAATCAAAAGCTTGTTATCTGGCTCCGTTACTCCCAATCCTGGCATTAGTCTGTCTTGCTACATTGTATTCCCTCTGTTCTCTTCAAGGCTACCATGCAGTGTTAGAGCCGGCAGTTCTGCACTTCCATGATGAACTTGGCTTTTATATTGTGACAGGAGTGAGGGCAGGACAAACACCTGCCCATGGCAGTCAGATGGATCCCTACAGATGATGCTGCTCCCAAAAGCATAGCCCCGAAAACAGTTGTGAACAAGTTTTCTATAGAAAATCAACCCCTCTGATTGCCTACCCCTCTGATCTCAAAAGAATTACTTGTTTAATAAGCACAGAGCATAAACTTGCCATTTTATAACATAGGTTATATGCATGTATGCTTCTGAGAGTATTTTTTGCACGTATGCAAGTACATGCATGTGTTTCTGTATTTGTGGGCGTGTACATGTGTGAGCCCTGCAGACAAGGACTCTGCAAATGCTGGCTCCACCACTTGCTTACAGATGTGTGACCTTGGGCAATGAATTTACCTTGTTGGGTGTCAGGGTACTCGAATGCAAAAAGAAGATTAAGCAGGGTGCTAAGGTTTGAAGTTGCCCCCTCCCATTTAATTGCTATTGTACCAGTAGTAAGAGGCAGGACATGTAAGAAATGATGGCATGGGGGATCTGCCAAATGAGTAGATTCTTCTGTTATTATGGGAGTATAAAGGACAAGTTCAGCACACTCTTGCTCTTTCTCTTTGCCCTTCGGCCATATGATGTCTTCCACCATGCTATGATGCAGATGAAGGCTCTTGCCAGGTGCCAAGACCTTGATCCGTGTGAAATAAATTTCTATTCACCATCATTGTCCAAGTCTCAGGAATTCTGTGATAGCAGCACGAGTTCTCCCAAAGGGTCTTTTCTATACCAACATCCTATTGTCTGTCCCCATGAACCTATGTTTGAGTGTGTAACACACATGCACAGCACAAAATCTGGCCTGTCATTGGCTGTCTTCATTTAAGAGAAGTCCATGGTCCCCCAAGTTCATAACCCTGTCTTGTAGACTCTCTTGAGTGAACCAGCTATTGCCCCAAATGAAAGACTCTAAAAGAAATTCCCAAAGGTTAAGACACTGACTAGGATTCAGTACATGTTGGAATCCCTTCAATTCTCTACCTTCCCTTCTTTCCATAGTACCTTTTCCGTGTCCTTTGTGGCATAGGGGTCTCCTGGTCTTTTCAGGACCTCCAAGTATAATAGAATCTTCTTGTTTCCAGGTTTCTGGAAATTTTGCGAGTGGAGAACAGCCTGAGCTTAAATGCCAGGGAACCAAGGCAAAGTTTGCTAAGTTTCTTCTTTCATTGAGAACCCAAGTCTCAATGGCAGAGGAATGCTGTCACTCACCATACACTGTGTGAAAGGGGGCCAAGGTCCTCTGAGATTTGTTTGTAAAGTAGTTGCACCTTATGAAGGGAAACTTCTCCTTTTTAAAGTGACCGAAATACAATTTCTTTACATAGCATTCCACCAAGGTTCAAGTAAGAATCAAGAATGCATACTTCTATCTAATGGATGAATTTTTTTTTTTGTTCTTCTCCTCAAATTATGATCACAAGATATTCACAGCACCACACACAGAGAAAAGGAGTACAAGATAGATTGCAAACGAGGCTCATAAATTTTTAATGGAAAATTTAAAAAGGAAGTAGGAAAGGATAGTAACATTGGCATAGAAGACACTAACAGCTGAGGCTTCCAAGTAACTTAAAAAATTATTGCAGGAAAAAATTAAAAAACAGTATCCTTTGAAAGATGAGCGGAAGTTAAGCCCAGAATGGCAGGTGCTGTTCATTTTGGGTCATAGGTGAGCAGGGCTTAGAGAAACAGGAAACTGTGAGTCACTTGCGATCACCTAACAATGCAGCAGCCTGATGTCTGTCTGCACTACCCTCTAGGCCATGGGTAGGCCCCTAACAACTCTCTATTTCACTTCCCTTGGGTTCCTACAGCCCTTGGTCACCTGGTGCGGCTGCTCTCTGACTGCTTCCTGACTTTGTGACATGTCTTTTCCATGGCTCTGTGCACACAGGAGATACTTAATAACTATGTAATCTCTTTCTACCCCTTTCTCCTTTCATTTTGTCATTTCCTAAAGACATGCAATGAGCTAAAAACATAACTCTCCTGAAATTCCATATCCATCACAAACATAGAATAACTTCTCACACTCACATTCTCCTCTCCCTACTCTTCTATGGATTTATTCTTAATCCCAGAAAAGTGATTCACATGCTTGGTCCATGATAAGGGTAGACACAAGTCTTATGCTACAACACACTTTAATCCAGGCTTCCACTGTGCCTGGTGCATAGAACATCTACTTCACCCATTCCCAGTGCTCCCTCTCATAATCAGGAGCCAACATGGAAGACAGAACAGCGCACCAATGGAAAAATCTATATTTTAGCCCCATTTCTGACTCCTATACTCTCACCATGTTTGAGTTGGTGATGCTTAATCCCAATGAGACCTAAAACGGGCTATACTTGTCCTGCCCACAAAATGAAAAGGCTGATCCATACCCCACGGAGGCTACAATGCCGGGGTCCTCATCATCCACACCCCATTGTCCCAGCCCACAGGCTCTCCCTGACTCACCGCACTGCTGCAGGGGATGTCTTTCACCTTGAGCCAGGCCAGGTCCAGTGTGCCCTCACCCCGATAGCAGGACTGCAGCCGCTCCTTAATGCGGTCATTGATCTGCTTCAAGATAAAGATGCATAGGGCCGACTCATCCAGAGATTTCATTTTCCGCTTCTGGCCCTTAGAGAAGACAGTGAAGAGGAGGTCATCATCTGGACGAACTCCCAGGGTCCGGCCAAGCACAGTCCCAGCTTTGGACAGATACGCAGCCTGCAGCAAGCGGTATTCCACCCCACTGCGCTCACAGCCAATGGGCACCTCCACATAGGAGTTGAAGGCTGTATCCTCCTTGCAAAGCCTCACAAGTTTGGATGTGTACACTTGTTCCTTTGTGGTAGAGCCTGGGGGAGACACCATCTCAGGCTGAAGCGTCAAAAAGTAGACAAAGTTGCCACTGCTGAAACCATAGACATAATAAATATCAAAGTCAGGGATGACAGTGAAGGTATCCGAAGGGATCTTAATCATCGAGGCTACAAACTCATCATGGAAGACGTAAGCAAACATGCCATCTGCCTCAGAGTTCTTTGTCAGTTTCCTGCTGGAGATGGTAGGAAAATATTCAGGCTTCCCATCCACTGCCGTGGCAATGAAAAGCTTGTCATCCAGGTTGCTGTAGGAGACAATCACCCCAAAGACTGAGCCACTCTCGTTGACTCCTGACAGGTAGTGTTCCTTCTTGTGAAAGGGCTCCCCCAACTTGAAGAGGTCCTCCAGCCTCAGGAGTTTGCAGATGCCCTGGTACAGGCTCCCGCATGCGATCAGCCTGTTCTCCTTGTAGTCTATGAGGAGCATCTTGTTGACATTGTTGGTGGTAGTCAGGGGTTCGTTGCAGGTCTGGACGATGCGAGGTGGGTAACACTTGGGGTTGTCCTCATCTGGCCCTGTCTGGTGTGTCACCAAGACCTTCAGGTCACTGGAGAGTTTATAGATCCTGTTCACAGCCCCCAAGTAAATGTGCCCTGTCCTCTCATCCACCACCAGGTGGTTGAAGCCCTCAGTAGGTTCCCCTCGGAATGTGACAAAAGATCTCTTCTGAGACAATGGAGGTGGCTGCCGGGAGAGCAGAGTGGAGGAGCCCATCCCTACCACCAGCAGGTGGGAAAGAAGACAAGTCCAGTTCCAAGGCATGGCTTTCATCTCGGCAATAGATCCTCGTGGCTCAGCAGCACTCAGGCACAACTGTCCCTTTGGAGGTCCAGGACCCAACAGAGAAGTCTCCCCTGGTGGAGAAAGAAAAAGACTAAGATGAGGGGAAACTAAGACAGGACTTATGCCATTCCACAGCTTATCTGACTCTCAGCACATTCTTCATTCACTGAATAAAACTGCCCTGGTAGGGTTCTATGCAGTTTTGCTGGGCCAATTGATCCAACCCCCACCATGGTGTGTGAGACAGTTAAAGCTGGATGACAGCAACCCCATAATGATTCTTAAGCAATAACAGTGATGATGATAACAACAGTGGTGGTTATGATGGTGATGATGGTGATAAGAAATAGCATTGCCTGTTGAGTGCCTGACTTTGTCATTCACTTCTGGCTCAGGGAGAGTATGCCTGACTTTGTCAGTCACTGCCCAGAACTTAACAAACCCTTCAGTGCTGGGTATCTTCTAGATCCATAGTCCACCCTTCTCTGTGTCCAGGATCCTACACCAGCAGCTCTCTGCCCTTGGGCCTGCTTAGGAACAGCCATTGGGAAGCCTTAGCAGAGGCCTGGAGAGAGGAGGAGCTGCCTGCAGGGTCCCCATACTTCCTCTCCATCTCTAGGCTCTGTTAACCATCTCCTGACCAACCCTATCTGGGCTTAGAGACGATAACAGGAACTTCACTGTCACTAATACTATACTGCCCTTAAAAGAACCACACTTTTACGAAGAGCCCCTTTATTACCCTTTGGTCAAATGACCAAATTTGCATATGCTTCTCTATTTCCTTCTGGAACCCTAACCAGTGAACACAGATACCTATTGTATCCCCATTTTACAGCTCAGGGATTTGAATTTAGGGAAAGTTATGTGAGTTGCACAGGTGACAGTGGTGAAGGTGAACTCAACCCAAGTAGGATAGTCCATGGTAGGTCCTCATTCTTACCCTAACCATCTCAGTTGACCCCATCCTGACATAGCTGATGCTGTACAGTACTTTCTTGTAATCTACAGAAGAGCTAAGGCCGACCCACTTCTTGTGGGCTGTCCATTACAGTTGCTGGCTCTGGCATTCTACATCTGGACCTACTGCAGGAAACTTCCTTTCACCTCCTCTGCCAAATGGTGTAGTAAGGCCAAATTAAAAACCCACATCCTCTACCCCTTCGTACTGCGGCAGGCACCAATCCCTCTGGGGACACTGCCCAAGCCCTCATGTCATTTTAACGAGGCAGATCTTAGCAGATCTTGGCTGTCTCCCATGGTGAGGAGTCCTCTGAGAGGTTTTCATTAAAGGAAAGAAAAAAAAATGCTTTAAGAAGCCAGAGGACAAGTAAATAAATAAACAATTCCCTGCAGAACAAAATTGCTGCCCATCCTAATGGTCATCTTCATTTCCATTCAAGATCTTTCTATGTATGTTTCCAGTGGACAGCTTCATATTTCTTCCAGTTTGCAAGAAATCAGGGAAGCAATTGACAATGTCTTATTTGGGAGCATCTCAGATCTGTGGAATTTCTCTAATTTCTCCCTAAACTCCTCAAAAATGAGATAGTGGGACAAGGTAGACCACTAAGTGATAGAAATCACCAAAGCAGGGAGTGAGCGCCAGGTTAGCTGGACATCTAGATAAGTAGGAAGAAAACTAAATACTTTGTTAGGCAAATTCCTAATGAAACACATAGGTTTCCTTATGTAGATATCACACGAAGAAGGCTCTGTCAGGTGACAACCAACAGCAGCCCTGCAAGGTAACAGCCTTCATTCATTCATTCACCCACATGGCAAACGCCTGCTCTCAATCACACAGCATATACAAGATGATGCAAGGCCCAAAGACCAGGCCCTCAAAGAACATGGGGCCATGTCTGATAGAAACCACTAGAACTGAACTAACTGCACAGGATGAAAAGTTATGTGATAGATGACAGAGAACTTTGGGAGTTCAAGTAGGGAAAGAAGCCTTCCAACTTGGGATGTGGGAGAAAGGAGCAGGCTGGAGGAGGCCCTGGCAGGGAATGGAATTTGAGTTCAGGCATAGACTTGGAGAAGACATACAATACTGGAAGGAAAAGGACTTTGGGAGGGTTCTGCATAGCAAAATGGTCACAAAAAGTCAAAGTGTAGATGAGGAAGCCTACATGTGAAGAACATAGTTCATAAGAGAGTCAGAAAATACAGCTGAAAAGAGAGCTATGAGCTTGTCAGGATGTCATGGAGAGTTCAAAACTTTCATGCATAGAATTGAGGAAAGACTGTACATGTGAAAGAAAAGAGCAGGGGTCCCAGGCAAGAGCCCCACACATCTGTGAATGCAGCCTTTGTCTTTGCTGAAGGAGAGTTTGGAGCTGAAAGTCAGTGAGTTCCAGAAGCCAAACAGGTTCTGTCTCGCTCATTAGTATGTTCATATCACCAGAGGCCTGACCAGCATCCAGTAGAGGCCCAATAGCTACTTCCTGACTAGCATAAAAAGGGTCTAGAATATCAATGTTTGTATAGCATTTACTGCATCCCAGGCCCCAAGCAAAAATTTTCCTTGAGATTAATTTGCCTAACCATCCCAACCGTTCTCTGTGGGCAGGATGGCTTTACCCACTTTATAGGTAAAGAAACTTCAGCTCTTCAAGGACGTGTGGCTAATAAGGAGCAGAGAGGGGGCTCACATGATGGTGCATGCCTGTAATCCCACCTACTCAGGAAGCAGAAGTAGGAAGATCTTGATTTAAGGCTAGCCTGCACAAAAACGTTAAGACTCTATCTGAAAAACAAACTAAAAGCAAAAGGACTAGAGTGTGGCTCAAGCAGAAGCATGCTTGCCTAGCAAACATGAGGCCATGCATTCAATCCCCATTACTACCAAAAAAATAAGAGAAGAGGGAGGGTGGGGGCAGAGAGAGTTAGGAATGGGACCCAGTTTTCTATCACTACAAAATCCATATGCTTCCTAGAAATGCACAGTTCCAGAGCCTACAGTATAGAGCACTTGAAAGCCCTTTTAAATTCAGTTAAGTCCCAGACACAGAGATCCCAGAACATCCCCTGCCAACACCAGGAGAAAACAGAAGCCCTGTGACCCACAGGGCACTGCCTGGTAGGTGACACCTATCAGTGGATACTATCGTGTGTCTCTGAAAGTGTTGGTGACTGTATAGCACGTGATGCAAGGACTCTGCCTGGCACTAATAACAAGTGAAATAGGATTAGGAGGATGAGCATTGTGACAATGAGATGGTACCAGGCGGTATATCTCAGAACCAGTGATAAGGAGTCAAGACAGTTCCTCTTGAATTGCTTGTGCAAATACAAATATCAGAGAAGATTCTACAAGTTTGTTATCCAAAAGAGATAATCCTATGTAATGATTCTCAATCCCTGATTTTAGAGACTACAAGGTGCTATTCAGAGAGACCAAATGAACTCACGGGAGGTCACACAGTGAGTTAAAGATGGAGATAAGGACAGCTAAGACCTCTGACTCCCAGTCCTGTCCCCTTCCCATCACATGTGGCTTTGTCTCCTGACTTTACCTAAACCAGTTCCAGCATGTGCTCTCTGGCTTTTGTGTAAAAGCTATGGCTCTTTGGGCACCATATGCTCTGCTGGCTAACACAGCTCTCAAAACAGCTCTGCCAACAACTGAATTCCAGCAGGGCTGGTAATCCTCATTCCAGACAGGCAGGTGCAGGTCAGGGGCTCTGCCACCAACCCTTCTGGAGGGAACATTCAGTGGTCCCTGTATGGGAATGTGCCACAGGCCAGGGAAAGTGTGCCTGCCACACAGCCCACCTTACCTTACTACACACTCACAGACTCACAGCCAATCAACAGCTCTCAAGCCTGCACAAGGCAAGACAAGGAAGCCTGTAATTATGAATTTACTGAGCAGAAAGGTGCCGTGGCTCATTCTGCATCTTCTGTTAGGCACTGAAATGAGACACAGTTACGCATCTCAAACACTTATCACCCTCATCTGGGGATGGTGAAATTACTGCGCCTGGAAGGGAGGGAAAATAACATGTGATGGGAATAACCAGCCTTTCGTTTTCCACCCCACGAAAGGGACTGATTAGGAAACAAACAACAAAGAAATGGATGAGGAAGGGTTACACCTGGCCTCACGAAAGACCCCACCACACACCACCAATTGAGCTCAATGGTAGCCCTCCTACCCCAGGTCAGGACCCGCAGGAAGACAGAGCCACCAACCCCTGCCACCCAGAGACACCCAAGTCTACTCCAATCTGGCAAAGCTGGAGCTTCCAGAGGGGTTCTCTTGTAGTCATTAATTCTTATAAGCAGTGACCCCAACCTAGAAGTCCCCACCCCAAATTTCAGATACTAACCATCATTTCTCTCTCAAATCATCATTTAGCTTGTTTCAAAACAGAACAGTGGAGGTGACACTCTTGACTAACACTGACTCTTAATGGCAAGCAGTGGGAGTGAGTCACCCTCAAGATTCCTCAAAAGACCCCCTGAACCAGGAAGAACGGGAGAGGTACCAGAGGGCAGGAGACCCAAAAGACTGAAGCAAACTCAAACATGCTATGGTTTTTTCCCCTTCTTTGAAATCAGATTTTAATTCTGAGTGGCCTCAGGGGAAACGGGACTCATTTTTAGAAGCTGATCATCATTTTGATTAAAGCAATTGGGACTGTCTTTGTTTTATACAAGTTTTGAAGAGCTCAAACTAATTTTCATGAAGTAGTGTGTCCTCTCAGATTTCTAAGTGGCAGAAAGAAAGTTATTACCAAGCAGTTTAAAATAGCAATTACCTCATGAAAGTCCTTTGGAGTTTACAAGGCGTTTTCATATACACTACTTCCTTCTGCTTTTATCACTCACCCCCATCCTGTTTGGCAAATGACAAGTTTATAGCTATACCCCCTTTACAGATAAGGAAACCAAAGCAGGAGCTGGTTCAAGTCTTGCCCGAGATCACACACAATCATGTTGGGTTTGGGAAGCTTTTCAGGTACCCATTATTTGCTTACAGGACATTTCCTGACCTTCTGGATAGACTCCCAATCCTTGAACCCTGAGTCAACTCCCTGTATAGCTGTCCTTATTTCAACCGGCAAAAACCCTTGTCCCTTCCTATTACTGCTTATACTCTCTCTTCAACAAAATTAGAGATAAGGGCAAAATAGTTTCTGCTGGGTATTGAGGGGGTGGGGGGGAGAGGGAGGGGGTGGAGTGGGTGGTAGGGAGGGGGTGGGGGCAGGGGGGAGAAATGACCCAAGCCTTGTATGTACATATGAATAAAAAAAAAAAAAGAACATACTGGAAACATATTCTAGGCTAATGTTTTAAAATACAAATCACAACCCACCCAGAGTATAGAAACCAATCGAGTCAAACATGGTTTTTTTTAATGAAGTAAAATAGAACACAAAATAATAATTAGATACACGTAGAAAACATAGACACGGAATGTAACTCTTGTCTCACTCGATATGTATTTATATACATGAGTGTGATACAAATATATTTCTTACTGTTGGTTGCTGTGACACTGTATTTATGTGTCAACTTTGCTGGTCCACAGTGCCCAGATGTTTGATCAAATAAAATGCTGGATGTTTCTGTGAAGGTATTTTTGAATGAGATTAATATTTAAATCAGTGGATTTAAAGTAAAGCAGATTACCCTCCAAAATGTGGTGGGCCTTGTCCAATCAGTTGAAACCTGAACAGAATCAGACTAACTGCAAATGGCCTTCAAACTTGATCTGTAACATCAGCTCTTCTCTGCTTCTTCAGCCTATGGCTACCCTGAAAATTTTGGACTCAGCACCTCCATAATTATTGTGCAAATCAATTCCTAATGGTTTCTCTCTCTTTCTCTTTCTCTCTCTCTCTCTCTCTCTCTCTCTCTCTCTCTCTCTCTTTCTCTCTTTTTCTTTCTCTCACTCTCTCCTTCTCTCTATTACTCCCTAACCCCCTCTTCCTTCCCCCAACACACACACACACACACACACACACACACACACACACACACACACACGTTATTGGGTCTGTTTCTCTGAAAAGCCCTGACTAATGCAGTCACAATCAAGACAATTTGAAAACACACTGTTGGCACAAGTACATATTTTTTTGCTATCATTCATTTATCTGTGGGGATCTGCCCATGTGCCCTCTCAACTCAAAAACTTTTGGTGCCATTGATTTCACCCCTAGTTCAAGGCATACACATGACCTGGGCTGAGCCAATCAGCACAGAGCAGCGGTGAGAGAATCATAGTGGTTGGTTCAGGGATGTAAGGTACCTGGAAGAATCAGACTTCTGAGAGTCAATAGACTTTAGATGGGATTATTGGGGAGAAGAGTTCTGTCACTGGATGTGACTGTGGGCCTAAGAAACTCTGGGGCCATCTTATAACCAAAGGGACGAGAGGGTGGAAAGAGTCTCCTGAAAGAATGAAGCCAAAGTATGAAGAAGGACAGGAGTAAGGCAAAGAAGGAGATCCCCGACTCCTAGGTCCTAGTTATATCACAAAGATGTCGGGATTGTGTGCATGAAGCCAGCTACACTTCCGAATAACATGAGTCAAAACATTTTCCCTTTTCCCTAGGCCACTGGGTCCTGTTTTCTAGCAGTTGATAATAAATGACTCCTAAAACAGTCATAAACATAAAAAATCCATCTATCGCCATATCCTCTCTTACAGGCTGCCCTCCCGTGGGATCAGATGAGCAAGCCAAAGAGAATTCTGCGTCCCTCTGCCCACAGGATTAACCAGCTCTACAACTACAGCCACATGATTCCAGGTAAGATTGTGGGGGGAGGGGGTTGTACATATTTGTGTGCACTAACGTGTATACTCACACACCGCTCCCTCCATCTGTCAAGCATTTGCCTTGAGGGCTATGTCCGCTGGTCTTCCAGGAAGTTTTCCACATTTTCAGGCCCCTAGTTTCCAGAGTTTGATTCATTCTTTAACTGAAGCTTCACCCAATCCCAGCCCTGGTCCAAGATATCCCAATCACATGTTAGCACAAGAATCAGTGCCCACCAGAGGCTCGCATTTCACAAACTGTTTGGAGGCTGTCCCCTCTAAAATGAGTACCCTGAGAACAAGAGGCTATGTATTTTTCATACCTCTATTCGCTCTAGTTCCAAGTCCAGAGGCTGAGACACAGTAGGTGTATTATAAAGGTTTGGGAGTGAATGAATGAGCGAATGAATGACTACTCCACAGCTGAGTATATGAGGTGGCAGCTCAGATCACCTGAGACTGAAGTTCAAAGTAAATCTTGGTGTTGGGCCAACTAACTCAAGGAATAGTCAAACTGAAAACCCTGGTTTTACCTTGCTCTTACCCAGGGCTTATAAATACTTAAAATACTCAATTTTGTTCTTTTAAAACACAAGTTCAAATGCATCAGAGAAACTACGTCTTTCAAACATGATTTGCAATGAGCCCAGCCAGTCCACCAGCTAGAATATCAGAGCAAGTCACCTTGGGTCTGCAAATTAGACTTTGCCCTACTCAGCTGAGAAAAATCAGTGGTGTCCCTGTCAAGAAAAGGAGCAGTGCCTGAGAGCAATGCTGCAGTGAGAAAAACTCAACACCAGGAACATGAGGTGCTAGAACTCAACATGACAGAAGTCAGTCATCGAGCCAATGACCATTTTTTTTTCAACCAATGACTAAATTGATTGATCACATACCACATGAGGAATTCTGAGCTTAGTGCAAACGGTATACATTCTCCAAAGCAGAAAACAATGCCTCTGATCTCCAGTGCCTGAGGGTCTCCTGGAGGAGACCCCTGGGAAGCTCTGCAGAGCTCTACTTTCCCAGCCCCTACTAGAAACCGTGAACCTCATCACCTCCCTTAATCCTAACAATGTCACACTCTAAGTAATTTCATCTTCATCATGCAGATGATGGGGGGATAGAAGGCTAACTTACCAACAAAAACATGTTCTGTCCTATGCACAAGACAGTTGGCACCCAGTTGCTATAGTGAACGGTGAGAGAGTATCATGGTGACATTTCCATGCCACAGCCGGGAAGAAATATGTGTGTCCCTTATTATGGTTTGAATGTGTCCCCCAAATTTCACGAGTTGGAAACTTAATCCCCGAATTTATATATTGATGGTATTTAGAGGTGGAGTCTTTAGGAAGCAATTAGGATTAAATAAGTTTATCAAGATAGGACTGAGGGCTTTTTAAGAAGAGGAAGAGACCTGAGCTGACACCTGCTTGCTCTATCTCACCATGTGATACCTTCTGCCATGTTAAGATGCAGGAAAATGGCCCCTCCCCAAATGCTAGTGCCATGTGCCCGCACTTCCTACCCTCCAGAACGTTGAGCTAAATAAACCCTCATTTTTTGTCTTGGGTATTTTGTTATAGCCACAGAACATTGACTAACACAGTTTTCTTTTCCCATCCAGCTGAATAAAGAGGACTGTGAGGCCCTGTAGAAAGATGGAGCCTCAAGACAAAGGATCTATCCACCCACCAGGAATACCGCATCAAACAAGAAAAAAAATGTCATGGTGACAAGGCTCTGAAATTATAGACGTGCCTTTTGCAACAGTTTGCCCGTCTGACAGGCAGAAGTGGTACACAGAGAGCATGTGGCCTGTCAGAGATGGCGTGCAAACCTGATGCAGGGTATCTCAAAGTTTCTGTTCTTTGTGGTACATCAGGCTACTGACCCTAGGAAAAGTCCTCTTTAGATGTCAGCAGACTCCTGCCTTGCTCCCAAAGCCAGACTGCAAGTTTCCAAGGCAGAGAGATGAAAACCACCATGTTAACAATTACAGGGTAGAAAAATCCCCCATGCTCCTCAGTATCCATTCCCAAGTTGGGGGCCCAGGGAGGCAGCATGTATGTGCAGCCCAAGGCAGTAAGGGGCTGGGCACCACCAGGACTCCTTTCTATTGAATCTAGAAACACTAGATCTTCATTGACTCAAATTACCAAAATGGACAAATGTCCTTTTAGATTACTACTCCAATCTAGAATCTATACTCAGAATAACATCTTCAGTAAGTAATAAGTATTTTTTTTCCTGTCTACATTTTTACTGTTAACTCTTGGTTTCAAGAAATGGGACCCATGAGTTGTTATTTTGTCCTCTTCTGGAGAGTTATATTTACATACAACATCTATGGTCCAGCTATGCAGTTGGCTACAGTTTGGTACCCATGGTGGACAACCATCCCAGCCAGCCCCCAAGTGCCTAATTGCCTCACTGTGGCCAAGTCCTGACCTTCACAGATGCCCCTTCCCTTTGACACTGTCTCAGAAGTGAGTGCCATGTTCATAAAAGGAAAAAGTCAGAGAGTGTGAGTGTCACAGTGTAATTTACCACTGCCTGTAAGGGAAGTGGAATCAAGTTAACTGGCTTCCCAAGAGCAGGTCATAGTCTCTTGTGCAGGTAGAGTCTCCAAAGGGTCAGATCAGCCAGAGCCTAGGAAAAGTCCAAAATGCAACAGTCCAGCTAGGGCAAGTCAAGAGCCCTCCTTCCAGTCTGTTTTTCCCCTGCTTCTTCTGCCATTCTTTTGAGCAATGAGAAATGTGAAATTGGTGGGTCAGGGAAGAGCTGGAAAAGGGGATAAAAGATGAGGAAGAGGGACTCATGGGGAGCCCGGCACGGATTGGGAGACCCCGGTGACCAGGCAACCAACCTGGTCTCTGGGAAATTCAGCACCAAGTTCAGCTCTGTCTTAATCCTTACATCCCAGTTTATTAAAAGGGCTGGGGAGAGTGTTACCATGGACAGAGCTTTTGCATCCCAGCTAGAAGGATCCTCTGCAGGAGAGTGAGTCTGTGCTCCCTTTCAGATTGGTGCTAGCCTGACCTTGAGGCCTCAGGCTCTGGTGTGCACCCACTTCCCTTCTTCCCACAGGCCTCCAGTCCTAGGCATAGAGGATGCTTCTCTAGGGTGCATCACTACCTTCCCTGGCCAAGTCTGCATTCCCAGCAGAGCCCAGGCCTCCCAGATGAATCTCTTCATTATTACAGGGAGGCAGCCCTTGGTATTCCAGGCACTGTGCTGCCAAGGTGGGGGTGGGGGGCGGGGAGGCATGGATGAGAGAGCGAGGCAAGAGGGTGGGGTGGGGGGAGGAGTCGCTAGGCAATGGCTTTCTCTCCTCTAAGCCTGACTGTGAGATTTTAAAAACAACACTCTCCAGAGAAGCCTTGACTGGGCAGGACATGACTGCCAACTTCTTTCCAGCATCTCATTTACAGAAACAGGCTGGTCAGGAATTGGGGGTCAGTTGCCACTGTTGGAGCTGGTGTCAAGACTTGCTCTGCAAAAATGGTACAGCCTGGTACCAATGTGGCTGCTGTCTCCTGACCCAGGCCCTAGGCCCAGCCCATGTGGAGTACCCTGTGCCTCCCTGGTCGGCTTCCAGTCCTCAGAGGGCTTCCACTGGCCTCTGAATGGACAGAAATGGAGGGATGTTATGGGAAGTGCTCAAGACACCCCAAAGGCTCTCTTTTGCTGCACCAGACATTTGGGACTTAGAAAAGGGGCTTAGAGTCCACCTGGTCAGGTCCTATCCCATGTATGTGGCCTGGGGCTTGCTTGAAATGTTGACACAACCACTGCAGCCACCTAGACCTACCCTCCCCTCTGCCTCCAGCCTCTCTTAACTATACTCCCAGGCTGGCTCCAGCTTTTTTTAAAAGCCACATCTAATGAGCTTCCCCCAAATGAGAACCTTGTTCTTAAGACCCCTGTCTCCTTTTGTGGTCAAGGAAAGAGGTAGGATGTTCTCAGTTCATAGCCTTTCATGTGACGCCATAAAAGCCTCCTCCCACTGAATCACCACGGCCCAGGATATTACAGACATCCTCATTGGCCACAGTCCTGCTAAGTGACTTGTTTGTGCCTTAGTTTCCTCATGTGTAAAATGGTGATGAAGAGAGATTACCAAGTTTCTTCTCAGACTAACCCCACAAGAAGTGAAAGTGAAATGCTTCAGGCTTTCCAGAATGCAGACCATCATGGATGTAGGGAGAGGTCCACAGGTGGCCTTTGTAGCAGGGCTGAGCAGAGCCATATGCCAGAGAGAGCCATGTAATGTTGGCGGCATTTATAGGAAGACAAAAGACTCACACTGAAGTTGCTTCCTCAAGAATCTGCATCTTTGACTAAATTGGTTTTTTAGCTGCCCAAATCTAAATTGGGAGCCTAAGGTATACCTGTTAAGGTTGAATTCTGAGCCTACCCTCAGAGAACTTGGGGTACACATCTGTTAGTTGGCTTCCATCACACTCCTTGGAGTCTATTTTCTCTCTCAAAAGAAGGAACAAGGAGTGGGCTCGCTTTATCAGCTCTGGTGTTGGTTTAGTTCATTGAGCATGGGGAGCAAGTAATGCTTTGTTTCTTTGACCCCTGGAGACCTCCATACACAGCAGGACAGTTGATGGAAGAGTGAGCAGGAGGCCTTTAAGCACTGAATCTCCCCCATGCACCCAATGGCCTAGCATACAGCCCGGTGTGAGTTGTTCTACCACCAGCATCTGACCTATTTCTTTCCCTTCCCTTAGCAAGCAAGAAAGAGACACAGAAATTCCCTTCTTCAGCTTGCTGTTAAATATCTAACTAGGCTTTTCTAAACTAAAGAAAGTGGGTGGTTTGGAAACAATAGTAAATACAGGGTTTTGGAAAAGGTAAGCTGAGAGTCCATGCTCTTGGATCCTTGGGTCAGAGCATCTGTCTATTGTCATCCTTGAGGTGCCTGATGACCCCCACCAGCCCTGTCACTGCCATGCCCTCCAGGGCCAAGCAGCCATCAGCCTTCCAGCCCCAATGGAGTCCTCATGCAAAGAAGCCTGTATTGCCACCAAACAGTGGCACTGTAGGAAGAACAGGTGACTTGGGGGCAGACTCAGACAGATGAGGTCACCTTTGTTGTCACCTCAGGTTTAGTAGCAGTGCTCTCCCCCAGGACCTTTCCTTGGCCTTCTACCCCACCCTTTCTTTTTAAATTCTAAGGAAAATCAGAAGTGAACAGTTGTCTCCCTTGCTGGTCTATATTCATGTAATTAGTGCTATTTAATTCCATGATGAGCCAAAGCTCATAAAATACAAAACATATTTCAGCTGCGTGCCGCAAATCTTGGCAGAAATCTCCACTGCAACCGGAAACCAAAGAGAGCTATATTTGCTCCTTAAAAAATGTTCAGAAAAACTGCCACAAAGTTTTGTGGCCAGGCACTGCTACTACCTGGGAAAAATACAGAGCAGGAGCAGCATAGGGGATTTTATATGATAAAGCTTAGAAATAAGCTCTATCACCATGACAACACTGAATTTTTAAAATATTTAGTATTGATCAAGTAATGCCAGAATAATAAGGTCTCTTGTAAGGAGGTCATTCTGGGCTCACTTCCTCCTTACTTCCAAGTACTGACATGTGATTTATGGGTTTGAGTCCCCAGCCATAGGATGGGAGGGCATTCTGCCTCTCCCACATGCAACATGTGGAGCCTCTAGTAATTATCCCAAATTAACTAATATCTCCACCTCCCAACTCCTGTTCCCCTGCCCACCACACTGTGATGAGACCTTGACCTACTTCTGTGATGCCAGCAACACATGAGGCAAGGGGCCAGACATCTTGACCCCATCCTGCCACCATTTTACAACCCAATACTCAGAAAGGTAAGGGGACTCCATTCTACCAGATCCCGTCTCTAGAAAGAGCAGCACACATGCGGGACTCAAATATCAACCTCTCCTCCAAATCAACAGCAGGCCCTCTTGTCAGCACTCCTGACTGTTCCCTCCCTTGGCAGCCCTGTGAACTGATCATACCCTCCCCCTTTTCTAGGTGACAAGAATTCAGAAGGGAGTGTGTTGGTGGAGAGCCCAGGGTGAGGTCAGAGGAGGGGTAATTCTAGATTCTGTTGACACCCCCTGTCAGGACCTGCACAGAGCTGTGTCACAGGGAGCAGAAGAGGCCAAGAGGTGGACCAGCTGTGACAGATGGTCAAGTCACTATAAAGCCCAGGAGGCCTCTAAGTAAATTCAGGAGCTCTTCTCTCTGTGCATCAGCCCTGGGCAGGAACACAGTGTGCTCTAAGCAGGGAGGAAAAGGCCTGCCCTGGCTCTTACAATTTTTCTCTTCCATAGTCCGAGAGCCACCATCTCACGACTACTGTCTCTCAGATGTGTAGCACTCTGCTTTGTCTCCCTTGCTAGTCTATGTTCGTGTGATTAGTGCAATGAACACTAAACAAACTATACGACTCATTATGGTTATTGTCCAGTTGGGAACACTGAGGCTCAGAGAAGGTCATTCAATTGCCCATAGTCATGCTTTTCTGAGCTTCCCTCTACACTACAAAGCTACCATCAAAGTCATCACTGGAAATGGTATACCAAAAGTAGAAGGGAAGATAAGTCTAGAAGGCCCCAAAACAAATAAACAGTGGTTAACTGTGAGGAGAGGGGGACCTTTCAGCCTATCTTGATAGGTCTTGATAACTTGCATGTTATGAGGCCAGGGAGGTGTCATAATTGGGCAAGTTCTGGGTAGATAAGGGATGGTGTAACAAGACCAACCAGCAAGCAAGAAAGATGCCCCAAATCCACTCATGATTTTGTTTAATAACACATATGTAGCTCCCTAGACTATCTACCAGGAACCTGCCTCTTGGGGATGCAGCCATGAATAGGACAACAAGGTCATTGATCCCATTAAGCTTACATTTGTTAAGGAGGAACTAGGACTAGCGTTATAGCTCAGTGGTAGAGCACTTGCCTGGCGTGTGTGAGATAACACAGAGGGAAAAAAGAGTCACAGACGATAAATAAGAAAAATGGCTATTTTTAGATCGCATTAAGACTGAAAAGAAAAAAAGCAGTTATTTGCTAGATAACTACTGCAGGCAGAGATGTCTCTGGTTGGAGTAACCAGTGGACATCTCTTTGAGGTGATGCTAACAGGGGGACAAATGGCCAAGGGGAGGCTTCCCTGCAAAGAGTTGGGAAAAGAGTCATCAAGGCCAATGGAGAGGTGACCACAAGGGCCCTGAGGAAGGAGCAGACTTGACAAAGAAAAGGCGAAGGCTGAGGAGTCAGAAGTCATGGAGTAAGTGTGAGAATGTGTATTGTGAGGTCTGAGAGAAAGGGAGATCGCAGATGCTGGAAGACATTGAAGACCATGGAAAGGAATTTGGATTTTATTCCAAATAGTATGAGACAGGGTTGAGCAAGAGACTGGGGTAGTCAGGCTTGTGGCTGACCAGTTTAGTCTGGCTGCTGAGTGCAGAATGGTTTGGGGTAAAGAGGAGACTGCAGGAGTTCACTGAGGAAGGTGAGGGACCCGATTCAGGTGATATGATGGACAGGGAAGAGCATAATTGCTCCAACAGGGGCTGCTGGTGACTATAGATACTAGGGAGGTAGGAAAGATTCACCTCCCGGATTTTTGGCTTGAGCACATGAGTAGATGGTGGTGTCATTTTACTGATATAGGAAACAATGGGGAGGAACAGGGCAGGAATCAAAGAAGAGATCTGTTTGGGATCTCAAGGGCAAGGTTGTCTTCAGAGCCAACCCTGTGCAGAGGATGCTCAGGGAAGCATCTAGGGGAGTGGTTACAGATAACCACATGTGTGGTCTACAGAAAGCATCTTATTTAAATGCTCCCAAGAGGATGCTAATGTCAGCCTTGTTTTCTAGATAAAAAACTGACTCTAAAAAACTAGGAGTGAAGCTGAGATGGAGCTAAGCCTGCAGAAATTTCCCTAGGGATGAGGGCCATCTACCTGGAATGACCTTGGCAGATGTAGAGACCACACCAACTTTTGCCAGCTAGAAGAAGGTGATACCAATGAAAATATCTTACTCAAGAACTTAGAGTTTTACACTTAATGTGTGTGTGTGTGTGTGAAAGAATGATCATAACAAAACTTACATTTTTACCAAAGGGAAATTGCAAATATTTATGCAATACAGGCTATTTTGTCAACTTCATAAATCTCCAAACAAAATTAATATTAAAGGATTGAAGAGCAGGTGTTATCAATCATGGCCACATAGTTTTTTGCAAAGAGCCCTTTATTCTCTTGGTGCACTCTCAGCACCCAGTTATGCAAAAAAGTGAAGGCTCAAAGGCCAGTCAGATGAAAAATAGACAGAAATCAAAAGAATATGGATGGAGGACAAGACTGTTTCTTGTATTAATATTGTAAAGAACTGCAGCAAAATGCATATATCATAACATTTGCCATTTTAAGTGCCATTCAGAGATGTTAAGTACACTCACCTTGCTGTGTAACCATCACCACCATCCATCTCCAGACCTTTTCACCTTCCCTACGTGCAATTCTCCCCATTAGACAACAGCTCCATACTCCCCTCACCCCAGTCCCTGGCAGCCAGCATTCTGCTTTCTATTGCTATGAAGTTTGACCACTCTAGGACCTCGTATAGGCAGAATCACACAGCATTTGCCCTTTTGTGTCTGGCTTATTTTACTTAACATAATGAGTTCAAGATTCACCCATGTGGGACAGGATTATTTTTAATAAAGAAAAATGGACCCCCTCCAACAAAACTTCTCCTATTAATAGTTGCCATTTTGTGGACAAAAGAATGGGAAGATTAAAGAAATGTATGGATAAATGCCTGTCACAGCTGATTGAATGAAAACATGTCCCTTCCAGTAGCCCCATGATTATAGTAATCCAGTGCTGAGAGGAACGTCCATCCCTCCCAACACTCAGTCCTAAAAGGGAACTTCTTTAAGAAAATTTGGAAACCCCTGTATCACCCTCCTGGGAAACCATGGTACACATTAGCTTATTGAAAGTCCTGAGAAATGCTTTGATAAAACTTACCAAAGGTTTTTTAACCAAAGCTTCCCAAACTTGTTTGACTGGGGAACCTTTTCATTGCTTAACACCTATTATTATCTCCAGGAACACTGTTCCATGGTACACACTTTGGGAAATGCTTAGCATATGGGTTCCATTCTTGAAAGAACTTTTACAACTATTTTCTCACTTAGTCTTTATAAAAGTCCTATTAGGTGGACTGAGAAATTTAAGGTAATTTGTTTCACTTATTGAAACAAAACCCTAAGCTTCCAAGATTCCTGTCTGGAAGAAAAATCCCTAGGTAAGGAGAAGCAAATGGAACAAGTGGTGTGGGACACTGTCCCCTTGATCTTCCCTTTCTGTTAAAGGCTCCCTCATGGTGCTCACTATCACCACCTTCACCACTGCCCCAGTAGATACACTCATCTCTCCCCTAACCTCTCAGTAGAGCTCCAATCCTGTTATACCCCCCTTCTCCTTGTTTCTCTTAGCACAGCTGAGAGAGGCCATCATTTTCTCTATGATTATATGCAATCCAATGGAAAAACAAAATAAATATAGAGAAAGAAGGAAGAATAAAATGAGTCTATCTGAACAAAGTGTAGGTTTCTCTGCTCCTTCCAATCCTAGCTCATTCTCAGACACAAAGACCCTGTCAATCCTCACACCCAAAGAGCTGCTTCAGTTTCTAAGAGGCCCTGCCTACATGCCCTATTTTGGTGTTTCTGGTGCCTATAACTTTAAGGGGACTTGAGGGTCTACTGAAGGGTGAAAGATGGATCCTACCCATAGCAACACAATGAATATGAAAGTGAGATCTCCTTCCAGGAGACACTGATAAAGTGAAATAAACTGTAACTTGGAAACCACATTGTCTCATTAAAAGTAAGTCTATATGGTTCCCTTTTATTACCCCCATGCCCCGGGTAAAATCCTGTTAAAATGTCCAGTGTTGCTGGGCACTGGTGGCTCACGCCTATAATCCCAGATACTCAACAGGCAAAGATCAGGAGGATCATGGTTCAAAGCCAGCCAGTTTGTGGGCAAACAGTTCCACGAGATCCTGTCTCGAAAAGACCCTTCACAAAAAAGGGCTGGTGGAATGGCTCAAGGTGTAGGCCGTGAGTTCAAACCCCAGAACCTCAAAAAAATGTCCGGTGTTATATCATTTGTGATATTGGATATGAATAGATAGCTAAGGATTATCAGGAAGTTGCACTGCAAGTTCGGGAGGCAACGTGACAAAAGCTGCAGTTATGGGCAGGAGAAATCAGAATCTTTGGACAAGAATTGAGGTTGAGGGATCTCAGTGCCCTCTCCTCAAGTGGAAATTTTTTTCTCCACTGCCAAGTCTAGGGTCTGGGTTTTATTTACTTACCAAAGTGATAATTCCCTTGCTGAGAAAATCTTACCACCTAAGACTAGTTCTCAGGAAGTATGCTCCCAGATACCCAACTGCCTCTCCAACTTCTAGAAGGTTAAAGCAGAAATTACCATCCCCATTTGGAAGATGAGGAAATTGAGGCTCAGAAAGGTTAAAGAACTTTGCGAAGGTCACAGAGAAAGGAACAAGGAACGATTGCTGTCTACAGTGAGTAAGAGCAATCCAAGGTAGTAAAGTGCCAAACAGGTGCAAATAAAAAAATGAATTGAAAAGAAATGAAGCAATCTCTAGTGAGTGGATGAACAAGATTCAGTGCGCAGTGAAAAATCAATGAGGCAAATGCTCAGCCTGTAAAAATCGATGAGGCAACCAACCAGTGACCTGTATTCTACCTGAATTGACACCCAACTGCATTACAGTCACATTTGTATGTGTCCAAAGCAACTTGCCACTCCACCTGCCAGCATATTACCCAGGTACCAGACACAACCTCCACTCAAGTACCTACCTGACCTGATCTGAACAGCATCTTCAAACAGCCCTGAGAGGCAGCCCACGAAACCTGCAGACAGAGGCTACAGAAAGGAGCCCCTGGAACAAGGAGATAAGGTGACCTTCTGAGAGTTAATTTAGCTCCAATCAAGACATCCATGTGGAAGTTACCAGATATCGGCAGAAGCCACCTTACAGGGGTAAGGCATCCCCAAATTATCATGGAAAGAGCAGGGAAGTGCAGCCCAATCAGGGTGACAATGTAACTCAAGAAGGCTATAATCAAAGCAGTCTGGATAAAGAAGTGTTAACTAGCTTAGGAGTGTCTCCCAGCGTACAGAGCAAACAGCAAAATATGCTTGTGTTTCAGGCTCACAACAGCCAGTGAGAGAGCTGTGGTGACTGGCTTGCCAGGGAGGTAAACTCTGAAAAGAGAAAGCAGGTGGTCATCAGGCTTCCTAGCATGGATGCCATTGTTCTCAAGGTCCACTTCTCCAATGAGACAGTCAGTCCTCCAAAACTTCTTTCTTGAAGCTGTACTCCCAATTTTATTCAAGAATTCACTCTCCAAACAAGCTGAGCATGTCATACATGCCTGTAATCCTAGCTATGTGGAAGGTGTAGGTAGGGAGAAATAAAAGTCAGAAATAAAAGGACAATTATTATATGACTTCACTCATTTGAAATATGTAGAAGGGCAACTTCATATACAGAAAGTAGAACCTTGGCTCCCAGTGACAGTGAAGAATAAAGAGGACAGTCCATGGAACTGGTAGCCATTGCCACAAACCCCTCCTAATTTCCAAGCCAAAAGAATTCCTCTTCTTTCCTTAATTTCCAAAACAATATGACGTACCACTGGTCCTTATCACTTCCTTCTTTGCGTTTGCATAAATGTTTATATCTGGTTGGGGCCCACTGTTAAGGGAAAGACATGCTTCTTCAGAGCAATGTAAGTGCCCAATCAGTCAGAAGAACAAATGATTGATTTTGTGTGACTTTAAATTGCCCCCTGGTGTGCCCTTACAGTGCTCAGAGTCCCCCAGAAGGTTAGCCAAGACCTCTGACAGGATATAATTTCAGGAATTAGATGGGTGTGAGGCGTCCACATGAAAGGATTTAACTTGTCTCCAGATACCCCATTCAAAGGGTTCCCCTGAATCCACAGAGGCTGGCTTTAGCCCAGTTCTCTATCCCAAAGCATCTTCCAATAATTCAAAGATTCCCTTTCACATTAGGAGTCCCCTGTGCTTACTTAAAACAAAAAAACCTTGGCTCCACAAGGAAACCATTTTCTCTTTCTCGATGCTCTGGGTCTCTCTTCTCCTTTTGCTCTGAGTCTATGAAGCTGCAGTTCAGCTACCCACAGTAGGGAGCTTGACTCAGCAGAAGCCACAGGCTTTGCACACAGGCTGCAGGTCTAGAATGCTCTACAGTCCCTTCCCTGCCTGCCACCAGTGCCTGGCCCTAGCTGTGGTCTCTGCCTGCCTTGTTGCCATCATCACCTCATCTTAGGACCCAGGAACTCTGGTTGGGATCCACTTATTTCAGACTAGACTCCTGTGGAAATGCTCTAAAGAACAGAATAAGGAGGTTTTTTTTTTTTTTTTTTTCTCTTTCCCTTAAAGCAACTCACCAGGCAACAGAGACAATGAGACTGAGAGACAGTCCTGGGGGGCGAGGGGGGATGGTGAAGGCTGAAGAAAGGCAGCCTGGAAAATAAAATGGCTGCATTCTGATAATTCCCAGGGCTGACCCTACTTAGAAGAAAACAGGAAGCCAGGCTTGATGCATGTGTAAGAGAGCAAAAGCCCATACTGAAACGCAAAACTGGTCAGCCTAAATGAAGAAAGGATAATATACTTCTGTCTGCTTCCTTGCTGGAGTAAGGAAATCCAGCAAACAATCGGCAGTTCCCATCTTCCCTGAACCTTGATCTGCACTAACTTGCCACAGGGCCCACTCCTACTAACTCCTTCCAAAATTAGACTCACTTCCCTCTGTAGGAGTTCCCCACAAAGGAGGCAACTTCCAGGAGACAGTAGTGTGGCCTGGACCACCTGCCTAGCCCCTTTCCGAGTGTCCTCTTACCTAGGCCCAATGGTTACAAGGCTCATGTGCATGGAGATTATCCAGGGTGTGGACTCGTGAGCAGATAGAGTAGGCCACAAAGAGGGAAGGACTGTCCCCAGAGTGAGGTCAGCCAGTAGCTGGAGCAAATGGGACAGGCACAGGGTGACTAGCACTGAAGTCTCATCTCAGTGGCTTTCCAAAGTAAAGGGTGTGAGAAAGAAATGTAGTTGTGCCCTGTATATGGGCATTTCAGTCAGGGACAGCCCGCATATATGATGGTAAGCACTTAAGATGACAATGGCAGTGAAAAATTTTTATGGCCTAGTGGTGTATAAAAGTATAACATGCACAATTATGCACAGGACTCGATATCAACAATAAGTGACTATGTTACTGGTTTATGTATTTACTATACCACACTATTGTTATTTTAGAGTACATGTCTTCTACTTAATTAAAAAGAGTTCATATAAATTAGTATGCAGTGTTAGGCTGGCAGCAGCCTCATGGACCTCATGTTCCCCATGTCTTTTGATTCCATCAAAAGACATGTGCTCACAATCACAAAATTGCCTTAGGAGGCATTTCCCAGAACATGTGCCCACCATTAAGCAACCCATGACTGTATTAGCACTTCTGTTTCAATACATTTGTATCTCAAAAGAATGAAAGAGAACAGCTCTAATAATACTTGCTGTTCAGAACTGGCACCCACGGTGGGTTGGTGTGTTGAGGGGCATGTGTCCTGCAGGTGACACCATGAGGCCTAGGGGCTGACAGGTGCCCTCACTCCTTCATCAGTATTTTGTAAGATAGTGCAGTAGATCTGAGCAATTAAGGAGATTTGTGATTTATGGAATTATTTCACTTCAACAATCCAGTGTTTTAAAAAATGAGCAAATGACTTTAAGGGATTCCTACAAGAAGACGATGAGTTGAAAATTAAATAACATAAACATTTTTTATCAATAAGAAAATGAAGAGGTCATCCTTTAACTTTAGTACAAGCTCTTACTCATCCACATTTATAAACCACAGGACTAACGCATCACACCAGAAATTATTTGGGAGACTACTTTGATGTCTGGATTTATGTTTACCATCACGAATGATGAGCCTCCCCAGAAGTACTGACTTACTTGAAATATCGCCTTATGGTCAGAAGTACATGCTCAAAACAACAGAAAGCATGCCCTCTTTCCCAACTTTGCTGAGGGGTGAGCTGGATTATGGGATCAGAGGAAGAACTATGGTCTGGCTAGTGGGCTTCAAGGAGAAACTATCAAGAGCCAATTTTTGGTAAAGTCCTTTTATGGTCGAGACCATCCAATGGTCTCGTTTTTCCTCCTACCTTCTTCCTCATACCAGCGGCTGAGCTTGGGCTCCAGAAGCAAAGGAAAGGAGTGCTGTGCTTGCTATTCAAGCACATCACTCATCTCACTTACCTGAATGGCAGCTGTATCCCACGCCCCTGTCCCATCAAATTCACCAAGAAGCCCAAAAGCAAGTGTGACATAGAGAAACTGGAACCTGGGTCCCTTTGTCCCCAGATTCCTGTTTTATTCCTTGCCTCATGTCCCCTCTGCCAGCCCTATGGGCAGAACATTTTGTCTGTGATTGAAAATCAAAGCTTCTAGCCCTGAACAATAAGAACTAATTGCTGAAACCTTGCCACATGCCAGGCACTGGCTGTACACTTGACCCTCTCATCTCTCTTACCTCAAGCCCTCTGGGTCTTATTTAACCCCTTTGAAAGAGGAAGAAACTTGGGTTCACAAAAGGTGGGTCATTTGAAGTGGTGGATCCCAACTCAAGCCCCATCCAGAACCTCTGCTCCCCACCTCTCTTCTGCCTCTCATTACAGGCAGGAGACACAAACTTGGAGAAATGCTTACATCCATTGTGTGACCTTGAACAAGTTATACTCTGAATCTCAGACTCCTCGGATGTCAAGTGGGACTATCCTAGCACATATTGTATGGGGCTTTTGTGAGAATCAAGTGAGTTAGTAAGTGCAAATGCTTCAAACAGTGCTTACACATAGCAGCTGCTGTATTATATTGGCAATTAGTATTAGTACTGGTTATATTGCTTTCTCTCGAAAGCTCTCCGCTTGTTGTCCCCTATGAGCAACTATTTCTTATCCTTTTATCCAATCTTGACCTTTGCACCAGACCTAGAGAGAAGCCGTTTCTTATGGAGAGAAAAGGAAACTACTCTTCCCGCCTTTACTGATGCCTGTGAAACCCACAGGCATGTCTGGGTCTCAACAAATGGAACAACAATGTGAATGGAGCGGCAGGGAGAACTTCTGAACCACGCTTCCTTCGGCCCCTGCAGGGCCCCCACCTGGCACAGCCAAGCCTTCTCCTCTGCGTCACCCTGCCAGATATAGGCTGCTCTGCTGGGGCTCCAAACACCTGGAGACTAATTAGGCAATGAGTCCTTGGGCAAATCAACCCAGAGGCCCTAAGCAGGAGGCAGCTGTTGAGAAAGGCAGGCAAGCTGGAGGCCCAGAGCCAGCCCAAATGAGGAGAGGCTGCCATAAAGAGACTGCAGACTATGACAAGTCCAAGGTCCTGTCTCCAAGAAGCAAGGGTGGAAAGAGATAGTCATGAGGGAAGCATTTCAAAAAAATAAGGAGCTCCCAATTGTTGGCATCTGACTGCTTCCTGCACAGGAGGGTAGCAAGGTTGCCCTCCATCTCAGGGTACTGGACTGATTAAAACCACAACAAGAAAACAAGCAACTCAAGAGGCCCAGGAAGTCATGAAGGGACAAGGTAGGTTTAAACCAAACTTGGGGGCTGCCATCTGGCTGACAGAGCAAGCTTACTTTCTGGATTACCTCAAAGAACAGAAACAGGACCTGAGTGGAAGTCAGAGGACAGAGACTTTGATCCTCTGAGAATATGCAGTCCCTGGGCCTGTCCAGCAACTGGTCAGGCTACCCCAGATGTGCTAGGGACAGATGTCCAGATGCAGGCCTGCAGATGTCTTGGACTGAGGAACATTGTGTACCTCCTCAGACCCAGCAGGAAGTGGGAGACATTTCCTCAACAGCCCTCTTCAGCACCCACTGCACGGAAAAGAGGAAGGAGAAAGCACTGTGCAAGAGGAACACAGAGGCCAAAGGCACTCTGAGGGTGAGGTGTCAAATCCACCATGACAGCGAAACCTCTGGTAAGAACAAGAGTCTACAAACACAAACTAAATGAAAAAGTCTATCTGGCTCAAGCCCTTCTTCAAGCAATGAGCTCTGTTGTCAATTTCATGGGGTAGTGCACAGGCACTGGGGGCCACCACAACCAGCCCACTCAACCTGGACCCCCAGCCAAGGACCATTTATCAAACCAGCAGAGGGGAAAATCCCTCAGCACAGATGAACGCCTCTGCGAGATGGCAGAGCATCACCAACTCTGCCCCAGCTGGACCAGTATGCATTCCAATTCCTCCAGGGAAAGGCCCAGGATCATGGCTCTCCTCTCTTTCTCCCCCTTCTCCAGGTCTCCCCGTGCTGCCACCCACATAGAGAATGAGGTGTGTGAGCCAGGCTTGGAAAAGCCAGCATGGCAGTGGAGCCTTGATCTGCTGGTGAGAGCCCCTGCCTAGCCTACTGGGTGGGTGGAGATACCACCACCATTTCTCTAGGACCCAAACACAGATCATTCTTCAGCTCCCACTGCACAGAAAAGAGGAAGGGAGAAATGCAGAGCAAGAGGGATAGGGAGGCCAAAGGTACTCTGTGAGTGAGTAGCCACACAACAGCCCAGCAAGAGAGGAAAAGGGCCCTAGTGCTCCTCACCCAAGGGAGACACTCAGATCCCATGAGGTTCTGTGGCCAGCTCAGGTTCATGGGCAAGGTCCTGGGCAAAGCCAAGCTGCAGCTTGGGGAATCACTAGCTGCACACAACTCAGGAGTAGCTCCTGGCAACATGAATGGCACTGCAGTGTCCCCACAGTAAGGTTAGTCTTCTCTGATTCAGACAAGCAAGGCCAAGGTTGTAAGGGAGAATGGGTGTAAAAGGACTAAGGGCCTGGGCTTTCCCTAAGGCAGCCTTGGGCTCTGGGCCTGGCTGTCACTTGCTTATTTTATGAATCAAGCAAATTTCCAAATCTCCCAAGCTTACTTTCTTCATCTGCAAATGGATTTTGAAAGTAGGACCCATTCCCACAACTATGATAAGGC
The DNA here is from genome assembly GCF_047511655.1 of Castor canadensis. NCBI lineage: Eukaryota > Metazoa > Chordata > Mammalia > Rodentia > Castoridae > Castor > Castor canadensis. The sequence continues at coordinate 22,334,320 of NC_133387.1, read as the reverse complement.
ATCTTCAGGTGAGGTGGACAGCTGACCAAACAAGCCTGGGTGTTGGCAGCCCTGCCACCCCATGTTCATCTGTCATTGGGCTTCCCTCACTTTGATTCCTGCTGCCACTTTCGTGAGAAGCCATAGGGAGAGATATTGCTCCCTTCTGACCTCCTGGCTCATGCATGGAGAAATTCCTTGCATTCTCTTTGTTCAGGCTAACATTGTTAAAAGAGGAGAATAAAAATCTACCAGTCACAAAAAACCACAAACACATCAGAAATGATTACATTTCCTGAGTACAGGTCTCTAGTCCTGTAATAACTCAGGTCTTCTGCAACTTCTCAACCTCCTAACCCCTGCCTATCTTCCAATAGCTGCTGCCATCCACCACCACTGTGTCCTTCTTTCTTCTACTACAATGCTCAAGGGCCTCATTAGAGCCTATTTAAGACTGTACTTCAGTATCCTGGGGATAAGGAACCCAGGGAGTATCACTAGATTGACAGAAAAATAAAACCCAAGTGAGACTGACTGCACCTGTCCAAGGTCACACACACACACACACACAAACATACAAAATCCCTTAATGTGTGTGCTGTGTGTGCATACAGAGAGGCACACACTCTCCACATGCCTTTTTAACGCTTACAGTACCTTACAAATTATTGGGATTAATGCCTGGAGGGTTCAAGTGACTGGTTCTCACTGTGGGGTCAGCACACAGAGCAGCACCTAGAAATCTGTCAGCAGTGCCCATCCTCAGGCTCAACCCAGACCTGCCAAAAAAATCCGTGGCTCTTACAAGCCCACAAGGAGATTCTGAAGCATGGTGACATTTGAGAACCACTGGCATAAATTACAGTCCAGTTAGGTGCATCACCTTCAGTAATAAACTTCAGTCTTTGCTTACGGTGGAACTAAAAACAGACTTGCCATCTGGAAAATGGGAATAAACATAAAAATAATAATGATAATAATAACTAGCTACAAAAATTAGAGGAGATCTGCATATAACATACTTAACAGCCACAAATATTTGCTAGATTAATCTTCCTAATCAACCCAAGAGATGGATCCAACTACTATTCACCCTTTAACCATCAAAGGCCTCAGTGAAGGCTCAAAGAATTTTTGAAGTGAATTGTTCAAGGTTCCTGGGCTGTCAAGAATACCTTAACAGCCCATCACTCCAGGAAGAGCAAAGTGTCAACCACACTCTTCTTCCTCTCAAACATGCAAAAATTCTCAGTCAGGGGCAATTACCCCTCCCCATGAGCAGCTAGAAATGTACAGAGGCTTCTGTAACTGACTGAGTACTCCTGGCTTTTAGGATAGAAAGGTCAGGATGCTCCCCCTACATTGTGCAAGATAGTTCTCAATAATGAAGATTAATCACACCAAAAATGCTAGTAGTGCCTCCATTGAGAAACTACCCAGAGTTCCAGTGCTCTTCAGAGCAGAGCTCCACGCCAGAGGCTGCTTGAAGAATCTAGCAAGTACAGGCCGGACACCTCCTGGATATGTTTTCTGCTGGAGTCCACAGAGCACCTGTTCTGAGTGTTGTGAGGACTAGCTTCCATCCTTGACATTCTGTTGGCTCACTTTAATATGCAACAGCTTTAAATAGTCTCTAGCTCACTCACAGTCTACCAAACCTAGACTAACTGTCCATTTGCACAGACGCACAGGAACATTTTCTAACACTGTAGGATTAGGGATTCCCCAAATTCTCCAAAAGCTCATGCAGGAAATAGTTGTCAGTCAAAAGAATAATGTAGATCTGCCTTAAAAACTGTGCTATTTGTTATTTATTACTCAGAGAGGAGAGAGAGGGAAGCAAGAATAAGAGTTGAATGTTCATGCTGTTCAGAAACTAAAAAAAAAAAAAAATACCTGTTGTCAATAATGCAAGGAATATATTTGATCGGTAGAATCAATAAAGATTTATTTCAAAAGATGTCCAGAGAAACAGTGCCCAGACAGAGTGGAGAGGGGAAAATTGCAACAGCACACAAAAGCATGCACAAATCATCCGTTTTTCTAAGGCATTGACAATCTATGGTTCTGATGAAGTTGACTGTTTCTTCTAACTTAACACCTCTTTCCCATATATAACCCCTTTCTCTAGAGATTTCCACCTAGTGCTGTCACCAGTTTCTCCCTCCCCATGGAGTAGCAGCTGACTGTGCTAAAATGTTCCTTGTCCCACAAACCATTAAGCTGTCAAGTTGAGGTGGTGAACAAACCCAGAGAGTCAGTACTGGAATGCTAATGGCAAAATTGCAATTATTCTTTCTGTTCTGGACAATTCCTGCTTCAACTTTACTGGCCTCAGGTCATATTTTCTGATCTTTGGATGGTGATGGAAGAGACATGGCCCTGATCTCATGGGAGATTTTTGTCTTGATGGAGATGGAGGGAACTAGTAGTGTTTTTGTTGTTTTCCTTTTGACATCCACACAGGTGTCATATAATAGCTTCTGGTTTGAAAGCCCCCTATCCAAAGGAAAAACACCTTTCCATAAATACCTTGCCCACATCATGGAAATAGCTGTGTTACACACTTGAGTACCATTTTCGAGGACACTTTAAATAGAGCATTGGTCGCTGCTTTCAATTTAACGTGTGAATGGAAGCTGCTAAGGCAGGCAGAGTTGATAAGGTGTGGGGACAGGCTCACAGTTTCTACTGGTGCATCTGCTCAGACTTTTAACAGATCCACAGGTGCTATAGGCATTGAAGGGGGCAAGCCATATGGAAGACCCACCCAAAAAAATGAATGAGCACCTACTATGCATGAACCAAGCTAGGTGCTAGACAGTTACCCTAGATGAGATGAGCCTGCATGAAAATTACAATAGTTAAAGGGAAAACGTTATAAGTGGTATAAGATGCATAAAATGCTCCACAAATTCATAGAAGGGGTGGAAGGCCTCCACTTTATTTTCTTGCTGTGTTATGAAGTATAAATGAGATAAAATATGACTGGTGCTAAGATCAATGCCTAGAACTAAGTACTTGGTAATGATAGCAGTCATCAGGGAGGTAGGATTAATACTGTTGACCTTAAGTTATTATAGATCATTTTAATTATAAATCTAGTTAGATACAAAAATGAGAAGATTATCAGATAAAGCTTGGTAAATAATGGGTAACTTCTGGACAGATGAAGATGAAGGGAAGGGAAACAGTACATGTAAAGGTACAGAAGCAAGAAAATTGAGGGTTTGCTTGGCATTTTCCAGTAGTACAATGCATCTTCAGTTTCCTATGTATTATGACATAACCAGATATCAATTTCTTTTTATTTATCCTCCTTAGCATTGTAGCCTTCTTGAATCTGTGTATTGATATTTTTCCTCAGTTTTAGAAACTTTATAGCCATCACCTCTTCAAATATTTTCCTCATTCTCTCTTTATAGAAATCCAATTAAACAGATATGATACTCATGACAGTCTCACTGTGTCTTCTGTATGTCTTGCTTCCTATTTTATATGTATTACCCTTCATTTTGGATGATTTATTTTGCCCTGTCCCCCATTTTATGTATAACTTCAGCTCTTTCTAAATTCTTTTATAACCCATCCATTGAATTCTTTTTTTTTTTTTTTTTTTTTTTGTGGCAATGGGGTTTGAACTCAGGGCCTCATGCTTGCTAGGCAGGCACTCTTACTGCTTGAGCCACTTCACCAGCCCCACAATGAATTCTTAATTTTAGTTGCTGTATTTTTTCAGTATTAGAATTTCTTTTTGGTTATTGTTCTATATCTACTATATCATTTCTGTAGTTTTTAATTTGCTGCCAAAACTTGTGATCTTGTTTTATTTCTACTTGAAAATAGTAAACATAAGTATTTTAAAGCCTGGGCCTTATAATTACATTATCTAGAAAATGTATACGTCTGTCTTTCCTGCCAGTTCTTGTTCATGTTGACTTATTTCCTTATGTGCCAGCTTATCTTTGATTGCATGCTATACATTGTGTTCAAAGATTTGTTTGTAGAAATAGTTTAAAGATTAAGCTATAGTGTCTTCCTCCAAACAGTATTTGTCTTCCTTCTGCCAGGTTACTGACTTGTAATACAAAATAACATTGATCTCATTTCAGGAACTGACATTTAACTCAGGTACTCAAATGATTAAAGACCCTGTGAGGGCAGGTTTACTTGTAGTACTAATCCAAAATATTCCAGTGCTTGATAGGCTCTCACCTCCAACTTTGTGTCCTAATCCTTTGCGCTATCAGATGCAAGGTTTAGGCCCTCCCTTGCCTCTTTAGAATTAGCAAAAGTCTCATTTCTCTGATCCTCTGATTATTTACCTCTTGATTTCCATCTTCTTCTAAAATTTGGTTCTATAAATATTCCCCACCTTGCTAGATTTTATACATCTTCAAGCACTTTTTTGAAAATATGTTAACCACATTTCTGAGTAGGAAGGTCAATCTGAATAATCTAATCTGCCATGACCTGGATCAAAAATTTCCCAACTAGTACATAATTTGACTGAAACATTGGATTCATATTAGGCAGGAAATAAAATTACAACCAAATATAAGCTGACTCCAAAACATAGGTACACTTGAATGCTTGGTTAAAGAGGAAAGAAACTCAGTAAGCTTTAGGAACCAGCAAAGATTCTTGAGTAAAGGAGTAATAACCTGAAAGCTACACCTGAGGACAATGAGTGGGCATTCCTCTACCTAACAGAGAAACATGACACCACATCAGGTACTGCCCATCATAATCCTGAAAAGTACAATTCCAAATCTCATAATCACAGATATTAAAATCCCCAAATATCAAGGTCCTAAAGTCCCCAAAATCACAATCCCAAAAGATTAAAATCTCAAATGTTGAAATCTCTTGAAAGCTGACATCCCAAAGACATCATTTCTCATTGGGGAAAAAAAAAAAAGGCTACATAAGATGGGAAGAAAGCAGAATTCAGGGGAACAGGCTAAGGATTAATCCATTTTGGGTTGTGTGAAGGACAGTGCATCATGTTAGGCAGATTGAATACCTAGAACCATTATTATGGGTGTGGTTGTGAGTGCTTCCAGAGGAGAACAGTGTGTGAGTCTAGTGGACTGGGAGAGGATGGTCTGTCATGTAGAAAATGAATGTGAACGTATTCTCCAAGGAGAGCTGTGCACTAAAAGAAACAAAGCAGCTATTCATTGAGATGCAGGACTTCAAAATGCAACGACCATTAAAGTCAGCCAGATCTTATAGATTACCCCCATGCAATTGCTATCTTCTATCCTTGCAACACACCTTTTCTTCTAGGTTTTATTTGTTTGTTTTCCTTCTTCTTTTTTAAGCTTTTCCCCACTCTTTTAAGTTGGTAGCACGATTTGTTACAATTCATGATGCTGTGTATTTCATCTTCACATTGTTTCCAGTACTAGTGGTGTAAGTTGTTAGATGACTTTATATAGCCCTAATTCAGGTTATGTATTTTTTTTGCCAATTTGATTCTGAAAGTGTGTTATTGCAGCATTGACTCTGTGAGTAAGCATTGTGCATGTATATAAAAACATCAAAATAAATAAAGAGATGTCCTTTTTATACAACTGTATTTATGGTAGACAAAATTTCTTAAGATCATGGTTCTTCAGGAGACTTCCTGTGCAGCGGTAGCTCAGCCCTGGTTTTGCCTGATCTTATCAAAGAATACCATCGTGGCATTTCAATGACTTCAGTTACAAAACCGAGTGCACACAATTGTCAACCATACTGGCATGCATTTATACATTTCTGCTTTATGGCCTATTTCTTTTTAAAGTATGGATTTCCTGCTGAAAACTATGGTATCTGTGTGACTGTCATTAGTATACCTGAATATTCATTGCCTGAAAAAATACGTTAACATTGCCTATTTCATTGTGTAAAGTGCCTGAGAAATGTTCTATCGTGTTTTTATATGTTTCTCAAATAAATCCTGTGTTAAAATGTAAATAAATGTCTTTTAAATGTTTTCTTTTTTCTAGAATTACATTTTCGGGATTTTGATATTCAGGACTTTAGACTTTAGGGATTTTGATCCTTTGGAATTTCACCATTAGAGATTATGACATTCAGGATTGTGTCTTTCAAGATGATGGCCCAAACCTCAAATCAGGAAGGAGAAAGAACAGGTTTCCTCAGACTTTTAAAAAAGAGGGTCACACAGTGGCACCAGAGTTGTGGTGTGAAAGTAGGCAGATGGGGCATAGGGAAGTTGAGTGTCAGCAAAGTGCACCAACCAGAGCACAGAGACAGTTTTCTGAGAAGAAAACCAGATGAAAGAAATTCAGAGAAAAGAGTAGAATGGTTTGATTTGTCAAGTAACTGAGAGTGGAGCTGAAAGATAAGGAAAGGGCAAAAATGGCACTGAGGTTTTTAACATGGGTAGCTCACAGACAATAGGTGGGGCAAGATCACATGGTCTAAGCCACAAGCCATCCATCTTCCTTTTAGTCATTTCAGAGATCTAAGAGAGCTCAACCAAGAAAACTCTCAGAGAGATGACTTCATGTGAGAATACATACAGAAATAGTATCACTAGGATCAGGCAGGTAGGACAACCTCTTATAGAGAGAGAGGTCACCCCAATTTGTGGTATTAGATATTCTCTAAGTGAAATTGGTTGGCAGCACAATTTGGGGGGTGGGCAAGGAGAAAGGTTCCAAGTCTCCTGGCTAGTAACTAGAGATCCTGAGGCATTGGATCACAAGCCAGGAGGTTCCATAGAAAACAAAGGGCACACAGAAACAGACTTAAGTGTGCAGATGGTGAGAGAGGCCCACTCTGTCAATGTGTGACAAGTGACCCTTAGAGACTCCCAGGATTGTCGTTACTGATTCCATTGAGTGATAAAAAGACAGCCACTAGGGTGAGCTTCCCAGGGTTCGAGGTGGATACTGAATTCAATGAAAACGTAAACTTTTAAATGGTAATCACACCTCTCATGGTCTATATGTCTGCCACATATTACAGATAAATTCCCCATCCTCTTTTACGTCTATACGAATGGTTATCAAAAGGCAGCTACCTATGAGGGAAAACTCACGCTTTCACTGTGGGGATCAGGAAGATGAAATAAAAGTAAAATGCTACTCAGGGAAGGGCTATATAATTTCATAAATAAATTATAGAGCTTGACATCGATCTGAGTTGAAGCTGAGCTACAGACAGAGGAAAGCAATTCAGTCATATCCTGCAAAGCTCACCTCATGATCTGTTTGCTTTTGCCTTCTTATTATTAATTGTCTGTACCAAAACAATAAGACCTTCAAAAATCAAGTGTATTTTTCTCTTCCTATCCTATCCCAGGACTGCTCTCCCTCTTCACACCTGGAATTCAAGAGGATGGTAGCCCATCTGCAAATGTCTTTTGGGTCATATTGGCCCAAAAAGTTCCTACAAATTCTCTCCAAAGGACTCTGCTCCTACTGCCACTTCATAAGCAGAATAAGATGTAAATAAAAAATGTTTCAGAAATATACTATTTGCTTCCTGTGGTCATCTTTGAACCCCAACACTTGGCAAAGTACCTGCTTCTAGGAGACACTCAATAAATACTTATTGAATTGTTGAACTGGGGAGATAGGATAATGAATAAGCCACAATATCTCCATATTCTCCAAATAATCCCTGAGTACTTGCCACCCAAGAGCAAGGCTATGGACTGACCCATTGTTTTCCCAACTCTTTCATTAAACATTCTGGAGAAGGATCCTCTCTGGAATTATGTTCTGACTTTTTTCTTATTAAAACTTTTATTCCATATAAACAGCAGCCGAATCTCCATAGTACTGAAAAAGGAAGGGTTCCATGTTTTTTTTTTTTTTTTTTGGCAGGAAGGGAAGAAAGGTGAGGCTAAGTTGGAATTGAGGTGTTGAGAAGTGTAATAGGGTAGAGGAAGCTAAGAAAAGTTGATATGGCTGGGTAGGGAAAGGCTTGGCTGATTAGTTGACATCATCTACCACAAAATTATCAGGCACCTACCTGGTGGTCTGGACCCATCAGGAGGTGACAGGGTATATTTTTGTTGACTAAAAATGGGATGGAACAAGGGAAAGTCTATGCTTCTTTACTGTGCAGGCCAGCATGCATCCCAGGAAGCAGCTCCAGTTACGCCAAGTTGTTCCAGATAGACCTGCATTTCTTTAAAAGTAACCTCATAACTAAGTCTGAGACAAAAGAAGGGTACAGCCAATAACCAGCCAATCCCAGAAACTAACTAGTGCCAAGTGATCAATCACCTTTGACAACCCCAGCCATCACTTGTTAGTTCATCAGGGGGCCTGACTTTAACAACCATCTTAGATGGGCAAGATGCTCCAGAATGGTACACGTGGTCAAGCCAGATCTATGTCCAGCTTCCCTTTGTGATATTCTGGGCACTTCCCAAAGACCCACATTCTTGGCAGCAACCATCAGAAGGAACCACCCCTCCTGACTCAGGTCTTTATCTGTTAAGAAGTGAGGAGCCTAGTTGCTATCCTGACCTATAGTGCCAAAGTCCTTTCCTCTAGTTATAGCTTTAGGAACAGCATGCATCTGCTCACAGAGAATGAAAAACAATGGTAGTACAGCAGAAAAAGGACTAGAAGATGAATACAAGGAAATAGATGCTTCCTGGACCACACACACACACACACACACACAAACACAGAGCATCCAACAGAAGGCAAGTATTAGAGATCCCCTTTCTATGGACTACTCATTTCTCCAATCTCTGAGCCCTGAAGAACTCATCCATTTTGAATGGGCACAGAGAATAGGGAAGCATTCTGTTTCTCTTAGAGGCCTCAGTGAGGTGAATTTTGTACACTAACCACAGCTTCAAAGAAGGCAGCACCCTCCAGAACACACCTACGAGTATAAGAGTATACCTCAGCTGACAGTATCTTCTAACCCCATACAGATCTCAGGACTCTAGACCCTGTTCCAATGGTAGTTCATTGGCATTTTCCCTTGGTGGGATTTGCCTGTAAGTCCTTATGGACTCATTAGAAATCATGCCTTGAGTTCTGGGCCAACATCTCCCCAAATGCAGTTGTCTATAGCAGAAACACACCTAAGAATCAGAGTCTCTGAGGGGCAGGATCAGAAGACTATAGCTTTACTATAGTCTTTACTATACCTTTAGGTAATTCTCATAGAATGAGCAGGGCTCCCAAATTCAGGAGTCAACCAAAAGACCCAGGCAAATAGTACAATGAACTAAAGTAAACTGTGGGATGGGACAAAGGAAAGTCTGTGCAGCTTTATTGTGCAAGCCAGCATGCATCCCAGGAAGCAGCTCCAGTTAGATCTGCATTTCTACAAAAGTGCAAAATCATATTGGAAGTGAAATCTCCTGATTTTTAAATGTTGGTCACAGAAAAACATTCTACAGCCTAAATAAAACAAATGTGGCTTGGCTGATAGATCTCTGGTTCATCGTCAGGTTTTAAAAACCACTGGTTTAGGATAAATTTAAATCATTAAACTTTAGTTTATCTCTCCTTCCTTTTTTAAGATAGCATCAATCAATCCACGTGCAAAAAAGAGCCAATGGCCTCCTAGACTATTAAATTGAACCCTCCAATTCCTCTCAGGGATCAGGAGAATAAAGATCCCCTTTCTGGAATATCCTCAGAAATGAATAGATTCGAGACTAGTAGGTCCTTCCCTTAAATTTATAGGCAGAACAAAGCTGGCATGGCTCCAGAATATGATCCTTCACAACATGTAAAATGTATCCTTGAGAGCAGAAAAGGAAAGGTGGGAGAGAGGATATAACCCTCTGTATTTCCTGTACAGACATGAAGGAGCTCTTACAGCAATGCTTTCCTGGTAGGATCTGAAGACAGCAATGACTTCAGCTTTAGCAGGAGCTGCTAAACACCATGGCAAAAGTGTTACTCTTCTGCACCCAAGCAGAAAAATGAAGGTAAGGCAACAAAAGGTCAGTGAGGAATACTCACAGTCTGCTTTTCATATCTTCCCCTCATTACACCTCCACAGGGAGAATCCTTGTAAAGAGGTTTGAAGACTAGAAAGATGAAGGAAAGAGACAAGGAAGCCCACTGCCAATGTTTTGCTCAAGTTGGACTTGGTCTTCCACCCTCTTTTGTCAGTTCTACAGGGGTCAACATGCTACACTGACAGGCTGCAGGACCTATATTAAACAGGAATCCAACTTAGAATCAAACTTTAAAAGTCAAAGAAAGTAGAATTTTGGTAGAAGCCATTGGTAAGAATAGCTCCAGAATGCAGCATCAATAGGCTAGTAAGGGCACATTAATTCACAACCAGACACTCATTAAGATTCAAGGACAGAGGGGGCAGATGCTAAGTATCCCCTGTGTACTAAGCTTTCTAATGACACCCTGGAGAGCAGAGGAGAGGAAATACCCCATTAATGGAAATGATGGAAACAAACTCCCTGCTAGTGAATGGTGATTTTGCTTTGGGCTTCCAAAACCTTAACCTCTTTTGAAAAGGCTCTCCATCCAACTCCACCCATACTCCCAATGCCCGTGGAGATTTTGATTCAATCGGTCTGAGATAAGGCCAGGGAATCCATAAGTTTTTCACAGTTCCTCAAGTAAATCCAAGCACAGAGCTAGGGAATCATGGGTCCAATTGGTGAGATTCACAGAAAGAAAACGTGCAAGCCAAATATCAAACTGGACCATCTGGTTTCACTATTCAAGGATAGGGAGCCCTAAAGGATACAATTTGTTATAAGTGGACTGAAAAATACATTTTTTTAAATACTTCCTCTCTTGCAATAGTAAACTGAATTACAGCGAGCTAGCTCCATGGTGATATTTTCTCTGATTCCAGTTCCAGAGAGAATTTGAAGTTAAAATGTTTTTGCCAAAAGGAAGACATATGAGGCCACACTCCTCAGCAGTGCCTGCTCTTGGCCAAGTATTGGTGCTGAGCACTTTACTTACATCACCTCACTTCACCTGTAAGGAAGATGCAGCCATCCACCCTTTACAGATGAAGAAGTAGCCTTGGGGAGGTTCAAATAATTGCCCAAGCTAGGACATGGTGGGCAGTAGATTTACTCTGGATCTGATTTCAGAGCTTTTACCTTTAGCTCACAGTACATTGCTTTCTTAAGCCCTCCCAGGCCTACATCTCTTTGCTTCAGTTTCTAGTTCTCTGCGCATCACTTAACAAACATCCTCCTCCATGTCAATGTAGTCTCTTTGGTTTCTTGGCCAGGCTGATCCTGAATGCATATGGTCATGGCAAAGGATCCAGCAGGTGGCAGAAGCCAAGAGAGGCTGGAAGGCTGATAGAGGGTTCCTCCTGCGATCTCCTGGTGAGGGGCAGAAATGCCAGGGATTCTGGCTCATTTATACACAGTGCAGAAGAACCAAAGGACAGACATTCCCAACTAAGCAAGCCAGAGGTGCAAAGGAGACAGGGGACAGGTAAAAGCCAGCAGGACCTCCCAGACCCACCCACCAATAGAATCAAATCCAAGGCTGTGAAGATAGCCAGAGAGTTGGTTGGCAGCCTAGATTTGCCTGGATTTCTCCTCTTTGGATTGGTCTGTACTTTAGCCTCATGCAGCAGGTTGCAAATGAACACTGAGGATGACAAAAAAAAAAAAAAATTAGAAAGCGCTTCTCTTTGTAGCCACAACTACAGAGCCCAAGATGACCATAACCAAATTAGGACAGAAAGCCTGCATTGACGCACACACGGCCCCAAGGAGTCTGAGCACGAATAGATCCAATGCTGTCGAACAAAACGTGAAACCCAAGAAAACACCCAGCCACACAGAGCCCTTTGAATTGGTGGCTTCACTCCAGGGCTGCAAGTGGGGACAGAGACAAAGCCGTGCTTTGGAAAGTCTCAAAAGAGTTTCGAGGAATGCCACGTCCTAAAGTCCTAAATCCGGTGGCGTTTGGGAAGGGGTTAGAGTCCTGGTTGTTGAACTGCATTTAGCTGTCATAGTAAGAGGAAGAACTCACAACTTCCCCCAGCCCTTGACGTTAATCAAATTAAATCCTAATGCAAAATTAATTCAGAGTAGAGTTTAATTCTAATTGCAAGATGACTGAGAGAGGATTTTTATGATGAGCAGATGAGCCTGGGGCAATTTCAAGTGCAAGTGGGGTTGTTCTTTATTTATTGTTATTGTTTTATGTCCCACTATTTTGTACATATTTTGGGGTTTCACTTGGCAGGGAAAACCCAGAAGAGGGGATCAGACATGGACACAGACTACAGTGACATCAGTGAGAGAGCAGCAGCTGAATGGCAGCAGAGACTCTGAGTTTGCTGTTCCTACCATTCCTCCCAGAAAACGTGCTCTTACTCCGCCAGGCGTGATCTGGCCAAAGACCAAATCTAAGAGTTCCATGATTACACTTCCAATAAATACCCAGTCCTGCTTTCTCTGAAGCTAGAAATGGAAAACAAAACACCAATCTGTTCTTTCCTAATTTGCATGAATAACATTTACCGCCCAAATCAGCCCACCTAAGTAAGCCAGAGTCTCAGGGAACCTAACCTCCCATATGCAAAACACTAAGTACTCACGCCCTTTGAGATCACACAGGCAGAGCTCAGCCACTAGAAATGATTCTGAACTTGGCTGCACATGAGAATCACCTGGGGAACTTTTGTTTTTGTTTTTGTTTTTAGTGAAATTGAAGTTTGAACTCAACTCGGGGCTTCCACTTGCAAAGCAGGCACTCTATGCCTGAGCCACACCTCCTGTCCATTTTGCTCTGGATATTTTGGAGACAGGGTCTCATGTACTATTTGCATGTGCTGGTCTTGAACCGCGATCCTCCTGATCTCAGTCTCCCAAGGAGCTAGGATTACAGGAGTGAGCCACTAGCGCCTGACTACTAGGGAATATTTTTAAATCCCAGGGCCCCACCCCATAGACTCTGATGTATTTGGTCCCTCCTAAGATTTTTGAAACTTGGAACCACTGACTGTGGAAAATTTTTCAAAATAAGTGGAATGTCCTGTAGGCAAGATTTGCTTGATGCAGGGAGGACCATTCGCTTGACCCACCACCCACTGTGGTGTTCTGAAAGGACACTGAAGATAGACAGGTGTCATTAGCAGTCATGTGAACTGACATTTAGATTAAGTTACTGCTGCATCTTTGATGTTCTCTGAAATTTGTTTGTTTGTTTAATTGGAAAGCAGTGGGGCTAGGAAATTCCTTTTTTTTTTTTTTCCTTAAGATGACTTTAGAATTCTCAGCTCACTTTGTGGAAGGGCATGTGAATTATAGTTTACACACTGGGTAGAGAAAGGAGAAGACAAAGGAGAAAGAGAACATGCAGACAGAGTCCTCACTTTACAAAGAGGGGAAGCTGAGCCCAGGATCCAGGTGCAGCTTGGAGCACTGATCAGACTTTGGGAATACACCGTGTCACATAGTCTAGTTCTGCTGCAGTTGCCATACCCAGGACGAGACTTTCCCAGAAGAAAATGGACATTCCTTAGGAAGAAAGTGAGGACTAGAATGTGGGTCTTCAACTGGCACTCCCTACTCATAGCACAATGATGAATGAATCTTTTTCTAGGAGCAGGACACCCAGGAGTGGCCCATGAAGTACTGGTGTGTTAGGTACATCCTTGAAGGCAGTCTAAGCCTAGAGACGCCAACATAGCTAACAATCTGATGCAAAGTTTCTCCCTGTGTTAATTTTGTTCCCTTTATTATCATTGGCCCATCAGAGAAGTGAAAGTCAAATTATGGCCTGATCATTCTGGTGCTGGGAAGGATTTGGGGAAGGGCCCCTTTCAGAGTTGGATAATGGGGAGAATAGCAATAGGTCAGCATTTCTTGAACTACTAGAGCCAACTAATAAATGCTTAAAAGAGATCTAAGCACAGCTCAATAGGTTTAAAAAATAGCGTAATTTGACTTTTAACCAAAATATAACTATATTTGACATTCACAACTCACTGAGTTCTGCTCTATGCAATTACCTCACCTGTCTTTCCCTCCCTGGATGGTTCTTCTGAGAGACTTACTGGGAGGAGGAAGAGGACAGTCCAGCCCCTCTGCCTGCCAACAACTCCAACAACCACTTTGGTTCAGTGCTGCAGTCATCCACCTGCTGGGCTATACTGACCACACCTCTACCTACAGCCCCCTCATGCAATCCTCACTGTGACCTCCAGGCCACTCACACAATCACACTCTGTACATACATCTCCATTCTGTATCCCATAGGCATCTCAAATCAGCATGTCAAAAACAGGCTGCACTGGTTTTTCCACACCTGCCTCTACTCCTGCCTTCCCTCCCTTTCTTTGTTGGAGCATGGCGATTCACTAGCTCCTCCATGTCCCTGAGCTATCCTGTCTAATTTCTACTAAATCCCACTTCTAAGCCTCCCTTCCCTTCCTCTCTCTGGCTCCTTCAATCCAAACCCTCATTACCTCTTCCCTGGACCAAAGTGACAACCCTTAAGTGATTCCTTCACTACAAGGTCATCCCCTCCACACCCTCTACCATGTCACCAAGACTGTGACCTTTCTAAGAAGTAAATCAAATTAGATTACCTCCCTATTCAAGCCCTTCCATAACTGCCCACATCCTACAGTATCAAAGAAGTCTAAACCTATTTTTATTTTAGTTTCTCTAGTTCTCTCCAACCCCCCCCCCCCTTCTCCAGGAGAATGTTGACACTGAGTATTCTTCCATATGTTTCTGAAACTCATATAATCAAACACACACAGTCATATTACATATGCTTTTCTCTCTTAACAATCCCTCAGGGAAACCCTCCAAGTCACTAGCTACGATTTTATTTTGGGATGGTTGTATAATAGTCCCTGGTGTGGATATACCATCATTTATTCAGCTATTCTCCTACTGATGTACATTCTTTTTAGTTTCCCTCCCCCCACACACACACACACCACCTCTTTTGGCACAAAGATTGATGCCATTATAAACATCCTTGTGCAAACATTCTTACCTATTAGTAAGAATTAGTAAGCTCATGTTCTTCCCATGAGCTATATTCCTAGGAATAGGAAATGGTTTTTGTTGTTGTTTTCTTGGTTATTGCCAGATTGCTGTGTGAATTTTTGTAGCCTTATCATGAAAGCCCAGTTAATTCTTAACACAGTTAGTGCCATCTTCCTAAGTGGTCTTAATTACTGGACAGTGGTCATTTAATCCTTCCTATCACCAAGGGAGGATATCACCATACAGCCAGGGTATATATAGTGTGACCTGAGAGTGAGAGAAAAGATGCCAGAAGTACATACTGAGTTGCTACAGGCTTTAGGAAAAAAAAGTAGAACAATGTCACTGGAAAAAAGCAGAGGAATGGGCCCATGCTGTAACAACAGCACCCTTAGCTAGAATTCGCTCTTGTGACACTGCGGATATAAAAGATAGATAATGCTAAATCTTTTCAAAACTCCTCTCCTCCAAAACCAACTCATTCCATAATGACATGGTGCCCAGAAGCTCAGTGTCTCACACACAGCACTTTGCTTTCCTCTCTGTAAAAAAAAAAGACCCTGTCCCAGAAGCCTGTACCTTCCCCAGAGGGAAACCATTCTCCCCAGAGACTTCTGAAATACAAATCTACTATAAACTTCTACTTGCTTCAATTTTTTTTAACTTAAAACTCCTCTTTGTTGTCCAAGTTTAGAAAATACCTCCTAAGCAAAGTCTACCTTGGTAGAATATAACACTGCCCATGTAGTGACTCCTGACCTGGGCACGTCCTATAGATTCTTCTTGGCTTTGCTTGGTCTCTGGGCTGCTCTGCAGCTGTACTTGGCTCCCATACACAGAGTCTTGCAGTGTTTAGTTCCTGTACTGCTGGACTTGGAGACAGTGGGCCTGCTCCAGGTTCTGTTTCAGCTCTACAAATTCCATCACATACAGTTATCCCCCTTTACCCACAGTTTTGCTTTCTGTAGTTTTTCTTATCCTTAGTCAACCATAGTCCAAAAATATTAAATGAAGAATTCCAGAAACAAACAATTCATAAGTTAAATTATGTTCTATTCTGAGTAGCACGATGAAATCTCAGACCATCCCACTCTGTCTCGCCCAGATTATAAATCATCTCATTGCCCAGTGTATCCATATTGTATATGATACCTGCCTGTTATTTGTTTAACAGCCATCTCAATTATTGGATTGACTGTTACAGTCTCACAGTGCTTGTATATGGGGGTCAGTACTATCCATAGTTTCAGGTATCCAGCAGGGGTATTGGAAAATATCCCCAGAGGAGAAAACAGAATAACATGCTTTCTCATTCCTCCTCCCTTTGCCAGACACAGAAGAGCCAGAGGAAACTGCAAAGTCCTAGAAATGGTAGAGTCAGAGAATAGAAGGAAACTAAGTTCCTAGACGACTATGTGGAGCAAAATCTCCCACATACTAACCCATGTCAGACCACAATGTGTTTACCCACTGAGAACTGATGGTTGGTTGCTACAAAATTTACCTGCTCTGATTAACACTGAGCAAACAAAGAACAACAGAACAAGCCTATAACGTAACAGCAACTCTCATTCATTCACAGACCTTCCCTTATAAAGCACCCAAGGGTTCTACAGCCAGAGCAGGGAGCGAGCTTACTGGTTGCCACCCAGGGTCAGGCAGTCCCCAAATAGACTCAGAGCTATCTGTAAGAGACTACATCCAGCCAGCCCTGCACCCTCTCTGCCTTCCCCTAGTTTCTGTATCCAAATTGGGGAGTGCCTATGATCACAAAAGGAAAATGAAATATGATTCGAGGTGTTGCCTTTCAAAGGGTGTTAGTGACTGTCAGCTAAAATGATTTAAGCCCCAGAAAAATCCGTGTCCTTTTAATATCCAAAACGAATCCTCTTCACACCAGACATCAATGTTAAATAAACAGAGATTTCCATTAACCTGCACCTCTGTACACTTATTTTTAAAAAGCAGTGTCACTCTCCTTTAAATGAACATACTAATTAGTGTATTAATAAATAGCTGAATGGAATCAATGAGACATGTAATCAAGGTCTGACCAGGAGTCAGGGCCAGGTTGAAGGAGGTAGGAGGAAGAAGAGGGGAGGGGAAAGAATCTTATTAGCAGGTTTGCTGAGGGGGCACATATAAAATCAATGCCCCGTGTGCAGACAAGATGTGGCCAAAGTTGACAGTTTGTGGGAAGCTAAGTGCTTGCTCCACCTCCCCCCTTTGACTGGAAAGCTCCTGGAGAGAGTTAATGTGACTAACAGGGAGGACCTTAATTGGGGCTGGAAAAGTCATACTGAAATGGTGTCCAAGTTCACAGCCAGCAGAGTTACCCAGAACTTCTGTGCCCGAGACCTAACTCTTAGACCTTTACTTAAAATACTTAAAAAGAACACACTTAGGAGAGTTGATTTCAATTTTAGCAAACATTCACTCTCAAAAAAAAGCTGAAGTGGAAAGTAGTCGTTTGGGGATTTTTGTTAGTTTTATCCCCCTTGGAACATCCTGGATCCCCTTTGCCTCAAGCTATCCAAGACCCTGGGAGGTCAAGTGCCTGGCTGTCTAGAGGCAGCCTGATGGTGCAGGGGCACCCTGCTCCTTCATCAGCTCCCAATTTCCTGTAACACACCTCATACCAGGAAGTCTCTAGAAGGTGAGAAGAGGAAATTCTTGGCAGGTAAGAGGTTTCCAGTTCAAGTGGGGATCTGATTACTGGCACCCCTGCTGTTGGAGCTCAGGTGAGTGCTGAGACTCTATTTCTTTCAGCTGGAGTCACACTCATTTGGGCTGCAAATCCCTAAAGAGGAGAAACCTGGGTTTTTATTTCCCTAGAGATGAATGTACGGTGAAATGACCATCTGTTCAAAATCCAGAGGCGCTTAAGCTCCTCCCCCAAAGCCAGCTAAGAAATACCAGCTGAAGTGGACATTGCGTCAGGCTGAAAGGAATCCAAGAAATCTTGTCTTGGACCCTACACTGATCGTGACAAACCCTCTTATTGGTGGTCCTTTCAGGACCTTAGCCCTGGGTGAACTGCTGATCCAGGATTCTAAGGTGCAATGGGATTCTGGTTGCCACAGAAGCCAGTCTCTGAGTATATCTCACAGGCAGAAAGCTTGCTGTCTCACTGACTGTCTCTGGTGCCCACATTCCCACACACACACTGTGGATGATCTAGAAGCTTTAGCAGAGTCCGCATCCTAAGGTCCGTTTCTGCCAGCACCAGGTGTGGCCTGTGACCTGCTCACCCTGAGGTCCACATTTCCTGGAATGACAGTGAGGACACACATTAAAGGAAATGTGGTGACATGGGGGAGAGCAGTTCTCAGCGGCCCTTGAGCTATTTTTCACATTACTGCTAATAATGTTTGTCCCAGGAAGCTCACAGCACTGCTGGAACATCTCCAAGTTCCCCAGACCTGCCCAGACCCATCAGAAAAGCCAAGGGGTGACAGCCATCAGCTCAGGGGCAGAGCTTCCTGACAGGATCCACAAATGAAATATAGAAGGTGGGGTCAGGCACAGCTGTCCCCAAGTCCAATCTGAAACACAGACAATGGAGCAGCAGAGACCCATAGGGCCTTCCTGTCTGGTTTGCAAGGTTGTAGCAAAGTTTCCCTGTGCCAATCAACATCTCCTGAATGCCTGGTATACCACCATTCACATGTTGTCTCTTTGTGTCAAGCATTGTGCTCTCTTTCAACAGCCTACCCTCTAGTGCATCTCTTCTGTCACCTTTGTTTCCCTGTGACCAGCAGACTCAGGAGAGGGCACTAAAAGAAGAGAAAAGGACAGTGCCAATGGCAGGATCCCCATGGGTCTACCTGGCTACAGAGTGAGAATTAAAGAATGTTAGAGAATGCCGTCCCCTGTGATCAGCCAGAACTTAGTGGGCAGAAGGCATCTTGGTGAAGAAAAAGGCCATGTTTTCCTGAGCGAGGAGATACATCAAGGCTTGGCTAAAGGAGAATAAGCAGATGTCAGCTCCTACTGCCCCTGCACTACAGTACAGAAGCACTGGAAGTCCTGTCAAAAGGTGGTAAAGAAGAGATAGAAAGGAGATGTCCAATGGAGTGCTTACAGCAAAATTCAACTACTTCTCTACTCATTTGAACTCATTTGAGCTAGAAGATTAGATATACACATAGATACAGATCTACATATGATGACTATTTTCAAACCAAAAATATCAGGACACATACATACTTCAGTAATGGCACAGAATATCTGGATTACAGGCTGGTCTAGTGAATACAGGGCCTGAGATTACCATAGATGCGATGAAGAGTAGAGGATAGCTGCGACAAACATCTTGGGGGGAGGGGAGGGTACAGTGTGCCAGTGAGGTGCCTCCTTTCCTTAGGGGGACAGAGAAGAAGTGACAATTCGACCCATGTTATGCTCTGTAATGAAAAGACCATCTCATTCAGGGAAAGCTGAACTTTATTCACAAAGGCCCAGTCATCTTCAAAATATACTGACACAAAGTTCCCAGACTCCCCAAGCTTTTGTCCCTCTCCACATGGCTAATCGCCTTCCTCCACAGTTAACCAGTGGCTCCCTCCTCTCTCTGTGAGAATGTTGCTGGGAATAATGCAATGTTTCAAGCTTAATCATTTGCCATCATGCAGAGTTCACTGATTTTCAAGCTAAGGCACCTAGAAGAATTGAGCATGTTCTGACAACCAGGGTGCCTCAGGGCAAAGGATTCTGATTGGATAGCTGGCCACATGTAGTGAAAGCCATGCAGGAAAATCTCAGGGGCCCTTACTATGTATTCTAAGGCTATCTTGCCAGGAAACCAGGACCTGGAGCTGAAAACAGCAGAGATAGGCTGTTTTCATAAATATCCCCTGTTGGATGCAGGTGAGCATGTTCAAGTCTCTAGACGCCATGCATGCCAAACACATCCGCATCTCTGATGGACCAGTGTGACTCTGGTGCAGGCACACATTAGCAGATGACCCTCCCTGTAGTACTTGGCATAACGATCAGGTAGGCCCTAGGCAATAATTACCCACTAGTGGTTAGCCACTGCCTTGAGCCAAGAGTCTCCTATCTGCTCTCTCCTAAACCAAATTCAGAATCTTGGTGGCAAACCTGAAAAACAAAAAGTTAGCAACCATCACCATGGCCTGGAAAGAAGAACACATCATGTGAGACAATCCCTTCAGGCCCTATAAAAGTAATGTACACTTATTTACATGTGTGCACTGGCAAGACGAATGGCCAAATTGAGCCCAGATTGGATATATAAACATGGCTGCTAAATCTAGACTCTGGAGAAATTCTGGGTCTTCCAAAAATGAAGGAATTCCTATAAATATTTTTAATTCTTTTTTTAAGAGGTCACACTCAAAGGAGAGCCAGGATACAATTGCTATGGAAGCAGCCACCTGCTCTTCCTCCCTTCCCAAGTGCTTGTAGAACCTCAAAGCAGTAGGCTCACTGAAGCCCAGTGTTACAAACAGATGTGACTATTTATAAACCAGAAAATTCAAGTGTTTTAATCCAATGCAAGGTGGCAAGAAACAACTAACAAGTTTTGGGTATCTGAAGAGCAGGAAGCGATTTTCCTCAATATTATGCCCCCATGTAGTGAACATTTACTATATTTCAAGCAGTGTACAAACAAGTTCCCATACGTCATTTAATTGTCACAGTCATCCTTAATGTAAGTATTATTTTAACCTTTTAATGATAAGGAAACTCAGTATCAGAGAAGGTAAATATCATGCCCAGGTCACACAGCTAAAGGAGCTAACATTTGATTTCTGTAACTTACATTAGTACCTCCTGATCCATAAGGGATACCTTTGCAGACCACTTTGGGTGCCTGAAACTACACATAATGGTGAATACCAAATATAATGTTTATTCCTACACATACACACCTATGATGAAGTCAATTGTAAAAAAATTAGGCACAAGAGATTACCACTAACTAATGATAAAATAGAACAAGTATAACAATATACTGTAATGAAATTAATGTGGCAAACTCCCTCTCTCTCAATATCTTATTGTACTGTATTCATCCTTCTATGACCATGTGACAGAATACAATATCACATGAGATAAAGTGAGGTGAATGACATAGGCATGGTAACATAGCATTTAGGATACGTAAGAAATTCTTGAACACAAATACTACAATACTATGACAGTCAATCTGATAACCTCTGAGATGGCTGCTAAGTGAGTAATAGACAGAATAGCTGTGATGGACCAAGAGATGACTCATGTTCTGGGTGAGAAAGAGTGGAAGAGCATGAGATTTCATCACACAATTGACAATGGTGAACAATTGTTTATTTCTAGAATTTTCCATTTAATATTTTTGGACTACAGCTGACTGCAAATAACAGAAACAGTGGAAAGTGAAACCATGGATAAGAGAGAACTACTTTAAGGTGCTTCACGGTGTGATACAACATGTGTAGTTAGTTCTAATCCATACTTAGGGATGTTTAGTCAACAGCTCAAGTACAATCATCAGAAATGCACACTCAGGGTTGGTGAGCTGGTTTTTGAAAGTCTCTTTCAGAGCCTGCACTGAGTGTTTCAACCACACTATCCCAATAGGGTCTTCTGGGTTTGTCAGAGTGCATAAGAGATGTTAGGAATAATTTTCCATTGGAAAGCTAAGTGGGGTCAAAGATAGACGATTGGTTAGAAATAGCACCCAGAAATCTCTGTCCTATGGGCACAAGAATCTGGCAATTGCAGGAGTCCTTTATGCCTCCTTCACCTAGGGTTCTCATCAGGTCTATGTTTCAGCCCTCAAAGAATTCTGTCCTCTGATCACACCTGAAGGTGAGCTGAAGCCTGCAACCAAGATATTTCTGCATAAGTTTCAAATAAATCTTCCTTCAAATAAATTCATCAGTTTCATTAGTGAAGCCAGTGCTTCACTAACTTTCTCACTTCCTGGCACATGTAGAAAATGATAATATTTTTGCCACACACTGTAGTCAAGGGAGCAGGCCTCTGCTGGCTGCATGTCGCATGTGCTCTGTGCCCTCAAGAGGAGGGTGGTTGAGGGGACTTGCTATCTTAGCAAACCTTCAAACATTCCCTGACTAACAAGCTGAGACAGACAGCAGGGTCTTTTCCAAGCTACAAGAAATGGCTGTTCATGCTGACTGGCAAAGGTTGGCAGGAGTGGGAGAATTTAGTCTGCAACCTGAATTTAGTGGAAGCACAAGACACACAAGGCCCACAGTTATAACCTATCTGTAATCATCAAATCTGAGCACCCCAAATAATCTGACCTTATGGCCAAGTTGACACAGGTTGGGGTGCCTTGCCAGTCTATCTGCCTCCAAAGTCTATGCTGGGTCCTTGGCACTCCACTGCCTCAGTGGTTATTTGTCAAATTCAGAAGGGACAATCTCTAGGAAATGCCATGCCAAAGGGTTCTGTCCTTAGTATGATGCTGTTTCATATTTTTATAAGTAATTTGAATGAAGACTGAGAGTCACATTTATCAAATTTGCAGATGACAAATTCCAGGACTTGTGAAGGTCAAATGAGAAAATATGAGAACAGTCATGTGATATAACAGGAAGGATTGACCCACTAATGGGGATGACACACAGTTTAAAGCTATCTTGCAGCCCAGAACAGGGTCAAATTGGACCCAAAAAAAGAAATTTAATGTGATACATATAAGTTCAAATTTTAAACTTCAAAAACAAATAATGAATAAAAGTACCAGATAATGGAAAATTGTGTAAAATATACACAAAATGAAGGTGGGATGGGTCTGTTCCTAGTTCCCAAGGGTACCTCTGACCAACAACCCAGACATACAAGTAAATTTGACCTTAGATTTTCTATTCTTGCCTCCTGAAGACAGTGACTGGCTAGTCAGATGCACAGTCAGTCCTTGCTATGCCATGAGCACCAGTGAGCTCTCAATCAACTTGGAAAAGTGTTAAAAGATAAAGAATCCCATTGTGTGTCACCAAGGTTGGGTTGTTCCCAACTTGTCGGCCCAGTCAGAATGTATGGCTCAGAGAAAAGAGGTGGGAAGAGAGTTAGTAAAACCCTGAAATTTGACATTTTCTTCCCAGAAGATAGAAGTAGTTAAGAGAGGACATGAAAATAGACAGTTTACCTGCAATCCCAGCTACTCGAGAGGCAGAGGCAGGAGGATCTTGAGTTTAAGGTCAGTTGGGGCAAAGTCAGAGACACCCTATCTCAAACACAAAATACAAAACAAAAGAGAATGGGCGTATGGCTTAAGTGGTAGAGTGCTCTCCTAGTATGCGCAAAACCCTGGGTTTATAAGAAAATAACTGCCAAGTGTCAACTATTTGTGCCTTTAAAGAAAAATCTCTTTACTTTTGAATTTTATTTTTTAATATTTTCACCTTTGTGAAATCTCAGAACCTTCTGGCCCAACACAACATAAGGCCCATCATATTTAATGGAATTCTCATGTGGGAAAGAAAGTATCAGCAGCTTCTGTATGCCTACCAGGCGATATGGCAACTCTGTGGTCAAGACCCCAACTCACTGGATGCTCCACTCACCATCCATTGAAATGCAAGGACAATCAAATGGAAGAATCAACACCTACACATAGCCACTGCTGTATACAGACTTCCCCATGAAATGACTTCCGGCTTTCTGTAGACTCATAGCTGTTTCAGGGTACGTAATGCCCTCTGCTAGCTGGTCATTTTATCCTCCTCCTTTCAAGTTCAGAAACCCAGTTGGATATGGGGAGGAAAGAGAAGAAAATCAAACAACCTTATGTTAGAAATTATAAATGTGTGTGAGACAATGCTTGCTTTCAGGAAGGTTGCAATTAAGTAGAAAGAAATACCAAAAATACAAGTCAATAAATTGCAAATTACCAGAAAATTCTTGGCAGCCTGAATTTTTAGAGAGGCTCTAAGTAACCTACTATCTTCACATAAAAATGCCTATACTCAACTAACATGAGGAATGTGGATCAAGTTACTTTTGGTTAGCTGGTTAAGAATTCTGCCATGCCTAGCAATATTTTAAAGTTTGCAAATACAAGTTTTAGGTGAAAATGCCATTCTTTCCAAACAATATGCACTAAGGAAATGTTATTTGACATTTCTAGAATTCATTTTCTATATTTGGCCATGTGATATGCCTTAGACTTTTTATTCTAGCTCTCTTAAACACTCCCAAACGGATCTCATCAAATTAAAACAAGAGAACTATTACATCCCTGCAAATCCTAGATGCAAATAAAATAGCATTTCACTCGATAATGACAGCCAGTAATATAAATACAGTTTATACAAATTATTTAATGAGTTTATTTCTAAGTATTTGCCAAGAAGGGTTGGTCTTGCTAGTCTTAAGCCCTGGGAAGTGGAATGAAGGAGAGTGGAATAAGCCTCACAAGCTTGGCATGCAGTCAGGCCTGGGATCAGCAAAGCTTGCTCTCCAACACTGAGCCCAGGGTTCTCTATCAGCCAAGTATCTCTGTCCAATTTGATGCTGTGCACAGGGTCAGCATTCTATATCTTGAGTATTTGCCTTCTTTCTTGGGTCTTCTCCTCTAGAATCGGTCACCCTTCTGAGGATGTCTGAAAACCTACTGGTCAATGGGAGGTCTCCAAAATGAAACAACAGAAGGTGGTTCAAGGAAAGGGGGAATAGGGGTCTCCTACCTTTGTCACAGGCTTAGAGACAGCCTTGTAGAAGACTCAACTCTCCAGTCCTGGATGTCCCACGGTAGTGGACAGGGGGACGTGCAGGGGACACACCAGGACACAGGGCAATGTCTACTGCTCTTCTTCAGTCCTGACCACAGAGCACTGCGGTTATGTTACTTGCCCCTCAGTTAAGGAAACAGCGCGCCACCAGATAAACTGAAGAAACTGCTGAGTTCCCTGAGACCAGAAATGCAGCTACATCAACATACCATATACTGAAAGCAGTTGAGAATGCACAAGCCCAGGTACAGACGTGTGGACAAGAATGACTAGAAATCCTACCACCTCTGTACAGCTCATGAAGGATTAGTTCCCCAAATCTCACTTCGGCTCCTTCTCCTCTCCATGAGGGACCCCCTAGAAAAGCCAGGTTTATTAGCAGCTCTGAGATAGCCAGAAACAATCCAGAGGAGAGAGTAGATCCACCGTCTCATTTGCAATTGCACTAGAATTTTTTAGCAAAAGACACTGTGGGACTGAACTCTGAGTCCCTTCTTCTAGAGGACTGGTCTACACGGTACCTATGCTAGTCAAACGCTCTGCACTGACTGAGGTCTCCACTCCTCTCACAAGGCTGATTACCTTCCACACAGTACAGGGGCTCCAAAGACTCTGCATGAACTTGGAGTTGTGTATATTTCTCTCCCAAACTCTGCTCAAAGCCAATTGCCTGCTTTCTGCAGTTCCTGTAGTACAAGCACTCTGATAGGGCATAGAGAGTCTAAAAACTTCACCACCAGCTCCTGCCATAACTCTCGTAGTGATAGGGATCACTGAATTGCAAAGCTTCTGTGCAGAATGCTAAATACTATGTTCACCCATTTTTCCTCTACTTATTGAGAAGAAAGGGAACAAACACTTGTTGGTGTTTGACTATTTGGCATTTTAATTCAAATACCTTCACCCCAGATGTACAAAGCAAAGGTTCAAAGGCCACAGAGGGTAGGATCACGGCTTCCTGGAGAGGGACTGTCCCACCTACAGACATGCAAATATAAACATTTTATTTAACACTTTGGACTGAAGCTAACCTATCAAGTAGCCAAATCCTAGTCACAGACTTTGACTGTGCATACGGATTCCTACCGCCCAGGATGTGGAACGAGAAGATAAGATATTATTCTTACAGAGCAAGATCAAAAGTTTAATCACCATCTCTTAGCTCATGCTGGAGTTTGTTTCACTAGGCCATGCTGTTTTGAGTGTATGCTCACTGAAAATGGGGCCATACACCCAGAAAGGGTACAATCTAAGGCACCCAACAAGACTGATCATTCTCCATTGCCACCTTTATTACAAGTTTGTCCTGTAACAGTCTGGATGCTGCTCAACCACCCCAGACTGTCCTTTTTCCACTGGAAAATAGTAGGGCCCTGTTCAGGCAAGGCAGATGCCTAGAATGTGGTGAGAACAATCTCAAGTAAATTGTTCAAGATTGCATGCTTAATTTGAAACATGAACCATGTAAAAGTATAAAACTCTATGTGGATCTTCTTGCTTCTTTACCAAGCTGCTGCCAGATCCCAAAGTGAACTCCAAAAGTCCACAACTGGAGCCCAAAGTAAACAGCCTAAGTAAGCATGAGATGAAGTTTCCCGGAACACAGGAGGCTCGTATGTGCTGGCCTCTGGTCACCTCCACCTGAAAACTCTACCTGCACCTTCATTTTCCACATCTGGAGAAGCATCACCCCTCCCCCAACTGGTCTCCATCTAGAAATCTCTAGCTTCATAACCGGCATCACCTTCCATCAGCTACTCAAGGCAGCCTGACTCCCCCTCTTTTGCTTCCTCCACCTTCACTGCCATATCCACTACTGTCACCCCACTCCTGTGTACCTCTCAAAGCTGTGTCTTTCTCTTCTGCCACTGCCTTCTGTCAGACCCTTCAGGCCTCCCTGGGCTACTAGAGTGGCCTACTTCCAACCTTTCTCTATATGCCCCCACTGGGTCTAGTTGTGTTGATTCTCTCCAGGCCCAACCACTGCCTGCCAATAAACTCCTTAGCCAAGATAATGATCTCAACTGGCCTCCATCCGACCTGCTTCCCACTTGGCCTTGAATTTCTGCAGACAGCCCCAAGGCTGTGCTCTCTCACCTCTCCATGCCTTTCCTCCATGCTCCCTCCATCTGTAGCCTTTCCTTGAATGCTCACAAAGCCTGCCCCACAGAGTTTTCAAAATCTAATTTGATGCCCCCCCCACCTCCTGCAGGAGGTCTTCTCCATGTCCTGCTTCCTGTATCTGTACAGGTGCCCACTTATGACTCCCAGGACATCCTCTTCATACGCTAGCCTCTGACACATTGCATTTAATCTCTCTATGCACATTGTGCTGAGATCACACAACACTGCGAGTTCCCTAATGACAGGAACTAGGTTTTTCATCTCTGTATGACTGACTCTTGCACAGCCCCCAGCACACAGAAGGTAATCAGCATATTTTGGCTGAATCAACTGATGATCAATTCATTGGTTAAATATTCCATAATATCACATCTAAACAGTCTAACTAAAATATGTAAATATATTTGAATGGAACACAATGAAAGGTGAGCATAGAGGGAAATGCTAGCTCCTTTTCTTTCTCCAAAGTCCCTA
Organism: Castor canadensis; assembly: GCF_047511655.1. Taxonomy (NCBI): domain Eukaryota; kingdom Metazoa; phylum Chordata; class Mammalia; order Rodentia; family Castoridae; genus Castor; species Castor canadensis. The sequence goes on along the minus strand of NC_133387.1, from coordinate 22,307,080 downwards.
CTTAACCTTTTACTGCCAGGATCAAGGCATCCCTCCCCACCTTCTACAGGCCTCTAGCTCCTGCACTAACCATCCCCTCCCACTATCTCCTGCTAGCCCAATTGCATTGTCCCTTCTGACCCTCAGCAAGTGACTTTTATCCCTTATAGCTTTTCACCAGATCAGCAAACACAAATCTGCTAAAGGTGTCGTGGTACAAGGCCTAACTCCAGCTTCATTCTCTCTTTCTTGATTTTCTCTGACCTTATGTGTAAATAAAATCTGCCTTCCTACGCTTGCCTGGTCCTTTAATATATATGACCACATTCATCCTCACCTCCTGGGCTGCAGGTGGGGGACAGCAAGCACTTATTTCTGGCTTTAAAGAAAGAGAAATTGAGGCCTAGCCCAGGGAGAACTCACTGGAAGATATTCAGCAGACCTAGGATTAGAAGCTAGGTCTCCCTATCCCCTAGACAGCACATAATACTTCTTCAATTGCTCTGAAAATGAAAACCTCAGGATTATTTTGCAGGAGAAAAAAAATAGGCCTGGAGAAGCTTCAGTCACATTTCCAACAAGCTCCATTCAGAGGACATCATAACTTACATAAATGATTTCCTATTACACTACTATTGTCACTGCAACATGACAGTCTTTGCTGCTTCCTTGAAGTGTTCTCTTTGTTGTTTTTTGGTGCAGATCCCCCAGAAAGAAGAATCAAATATGGTCCAAGCAGGAAAACAAATCACAAGACTCCTGCAGCCCCAGATTCCCCTTCTGCATGATTTCCCCTGAGCAGGACCAAGTAGAATGCAGTCCCCTGTGCGTCTGAGCCCTCTCCCACCTGCCATCTTCCCAAAGCTCTGCTGTGTCTCTGCAAATTCTTTTTTTTTTTTAAGAAAAAAAATGAAAGCCAACAGTTTATGAAGAAGAAATGAAGTGGCAATTTCCCAGCATGGCTAGGAATCAATACAAGCTGTTGTCAGGGTTTTCCTTTCAAAGGGTAGCTGCCACGCTTCTCCAAAGTCAAGAGAAACAGAGCTCCAGTGCTTGACTTACAACTGCTTCATCATAGCAAGATATTTTTAATTTAAAACTCACTGCAGTTGGGTTCGAACTCAGCTGGGACTTGATTTACTGCTAATTCATTTCTCCGATTCCTATAATTCTAAACACAGTCACCAAGCAGTTTAATGCTGATAGAATCACCAGTGCAATGCTTTATGAATGGGTGTCAGGGGAATTTTGTTAGTAAGTGTGTGTTAGCAACTGTTATTCACATTGGAATGGAATGCAGTGCTCCGGCTGAGTATGGCGGAGGACCTATAATTGGGCACGTGGATTATTAGCTGATGTTCCCAGGTGATCCAAACCCAACCAAACACTATTGGAATGATACCCTCCTCTCTCTCTCTCTCTCTCTCTCTCTCTCTCTCTCTCTCACTCACTCACACACACACACACACACACACACACACACACACACACACACATCATTGCCTATGAAAGATGAATACAGGGCACTAAAAATGCTTCCCATGGGAAATGCCTAACTTTGCTCTCTCATTCACTACCCCATAGTGAAAAACATGAATTTACAGTTGAATCAGAAGCCTCCAGTCCTTTCTAGGGTGGTCAAGTTCCCTAGGTCTCCCAGGAGAACATTGTTTCAACCACCCAAAATTTAGGAAGATGTGTCTTAATAACTGAAACTGCCTTTGTTAATATGATGAAGATCATTTCTCTTTGTCAGTTATATTGACTGGGAAGAATGGAGAAGGTGAATGTCATTACTCTCATATTTTGCAAACATCCATCTTGGTCTATAATGTGCAGCAGAAAAGTGCTGCTTGTTGGAAACAAGTCCACAATCTGTCAGAGCTACATTCACACTTCTTAAAACAGTCCCTTAGAAAATATACACCTGGAGGAAGATCATATGGCCATGGTCACTAAACTTTTGTGAGAATTCACGGTCATTTCTGGGATGCTCAAAAGCAAGAGCAGGTGGTACTTCTGAAAGGTGGACCTCACAAGACTCCATTTTATCAATACAGTGAATTCATTTTCCTGGGTTTTTTTCCTCCAAAACTAAATGTGAACTTGAAAGCTTCTGATTGAAGGCCAGCATCTCCCAAAATATTTTTTTCAGTACCAAGGATCAGACCTAGGGCCTTGCACATGCTAGACAAGTGTTCTACCATTGAGCTACACAGCAGCCCCAAAATGCTTTCTGTCAAACATTCATTCCAGGAGATGTCAGCAGATTTAAGTACACCCCTACCCTCCAATCTCCCCTACCCCTGCCACACAAAGAGAGTCCACTACCAAGTAACCTGAAAAACAGTTAACTAAGAATAAACAAATTTCTCAGCAGCAGGTCTTCTTCGCCTTTAATATGCTTACTGTGCTTCATGAATCTCTAAAAGGAGTTCACAAGATAAAGTTGTGAACATGTATTTGCAGAATTTACTTAGCCATGGACTATTTTCTTAGGAGTCGTGGGGGATGGGAGTCTTGTCGACTAGTCTTTGGGAGATTCTGTGAAACACAGCCTGGCCATCCCTCCCAATCTATCAGCACCTAACCCATGGTGAGTCTCACAGGAGAATAAGACTTCAATTCCATGTTCATCAACATGAAAATACCACTGCAGCCTACCTGCTCCCATTCTACACATTCAGCACATATTTATCAGGAGGACAGGCTCTGGGTTGGGCAGAGAGGTAATGAATAGTCCCTCTCAATCTAAGACACAAGACAATTCAGTTGTCCCTTGGTATCTGCAGGGGATTGGTTCCAGGAACCCCCATAGATATCAAAATCTGCAGAAATTCAAGACTCTTATATATAATAGTCAGTATTTGCATATAGACTATGTATACCCTCCTATATACTTTTAGTCATCTCTCAATTACTTATAATACCTAGTACAATGGAAATGTTATGTAAATGGTTGTTACACTATATTGTTTAGGGAATAATGACAAGAGAAAGTCTGTAGAGACACAATTAAAAAAAATTTCAATCCACAGTTAGTTGAATCCGCAGATGCAGAACTTGCAAATATAGATAGCCAGCTGTAACTAATGTCAACTGTCATGCCAACAGTGGTAGTAATTATGAAAAAGGACAAATCAGAGATAGCTTCAAGCAGGGGCTGGCCTACCCTCAAGGGACCAGAACTCTCAGGTAACATGCTACTCAGACTCAGGTCTCTATATAGGTAAACTGCTTATGTCAGTGGTTAAGGGCAAGCGCATTTAGGTGAGGAAGATAAGGGCAAGCATCTAATGGAGGAAGAGAAATGGGAGAGAGGTCACAAGCACAGTGTGACCATAAGTCCTTTGCCAAGCCTGACCTGAAAGTGGTTTTCAAAGCACAAGAATTATAAAAAACATAGGGAAGGCCAGGACTGGCTGGAGGCAATGACTTAAGGAAAATACTTTGTGCAGAAATGTCTCCTGATGTGTTACATTTCAATGCAACAGTTCTTAAAACTAGGAGATAGTAGAGGTCATTTGCCCTATTCCCTGTTTCCCAGTAGCTCTGCCACTCAGCTGGTATGAGCAGAAATGCCTGGAATGCCCCCACACCATTCTATGAAAGACACTCCTAGGACTAATATGTCCCAAAGTTAGGAAAGCCTCTTGAAATCTCAGCAGCACCCATTCTTTTCTTAATATACCAAATTTAATAACTATCATAGTAGCCAACTTTGAGTAGTAATAAAATAATTTCATCCCCAGGAGAAGAGCAATATGAAGAAATGCCAGCACTCATTCTTAATGCAGTTTCTTTTGGAGTTCTGTTAGAGTTGGGTAATCCACAGTGTGGTTGGCTAATGCCGCCATAGCTCCAAGAGTTTGGGGGCTCCTTTTTGGAGCCCCATCTCACTATCCAGACTTTGTCCTGAAGAACCACATGTTCCTTATATGGAACACATCCCTGACTCCCAATAGATGTACCTTCCAGATCTTCCCTGTCCTACCTGTACCACCCACCCAATTCCAGCTTCAGTCACTCTTCTGCTTCCCACCAGAGTAACCTAGTGACTTCCCCTGCCATTCCCCTCACCCTAAAGCTTTTCTTCCTTCAAAGACCCAGCTCCTTCAGGGGTCCCACTCTCAGGCTACAGTAGGAGCCATAGAGGTCCAGCCTGTGAGCCTGACAATAGAGGCTTATCTTGACAACTGCAAAATGAGGGGGTTGACATCTGGTAGGGTGATCTGTGGCCTGTAAGATACAGCAGACAGGAAGGACCAGCAAAGGGACCACTGGCTGTACCTACCCTCCAGGCTTTCCTGAGACCCCATGTTCCCCTTGGGTGTGTTCCCCTCTGGCTTCTCTTGGTGCATCCTGAAAGGCTAAGAAGCAGCAGGGTTTTGCTAGGAAGCTGTGGCTGGCCTGGTAGTACACTATTTATTTCCCTCCCTTCTCCACCTCTCCTCCCCTTTCACTCATGCTTCTACAAGATCCACCCCTCTATACAGTGATGTCACACCAGCTTCCAAAAGGCAGCCCAGGGGTGGAGGTGAGGGACAGACAGGCCAGGACACAAGGCCAGGCTTCTCCAACTTTAACCAGAATGATCCTATTTGCATCTGTTCTGTGCACTAGAATTTCATATAAAATTTTACTTTAATCAGAACTTCTAACATAGACATGGTAAAATATTTTAAAAATCATTGTTCTAGACTTACCCTCCCCTCATTTTATAACTGGTAATACTGGAACATAAGATGATTTTTCCTAAGAACTCTTATCTAGCAAGCACAGAGCTGGAATTATTTACATTTATCTATATCCAGAGCCTATCTTTTTCTATACCACCAATGGTTTTTAAGCAAAAGAACATACAGGAATCATGAAAAATGGCTGTGTTGGGAGGACAAGGGTCAGGATAGGGTGTGGAGATGGCTGAGAAAATGCTGAGACTGGGGATGGATGGGCTATTCAGCCCACACAAGTCTGCCTAAGAGCCAAGGGCTCACACAATCATCACCTGCATTGTGAAAGTTCAGCAGAAATTATTCAAAGTCAAGAAAAAGACATCTGAAGACATACAAAGACATTCATAAGTACAACTATGAAAGTGCTCATCTTAGTCCAATGTTCCTTGATGGATTACAGGTCCACTCCACAATGCCCTCTGAGGGGTTCCACAGCAAGGAACTTCTTTAGCTTTCTTTTACACCCAGGCTTTCTCAAAACATATCAAATAAGACATGACAACTTTTGTGTGTAGAATACTTAGTCCCACTCCCACAGAATAAACTTGTAGAAACTCTGCTCTCTTTTTGGTATTTTCTTCAGGAAGCAGGTCTAAGCTGGAGAAGGAGAAAATGAACCCCATTGATGTCTGCAGTGTGAGTTGACATGGTACACGGGCTAGTTCAGTCACACATGCCTGCTGCCCCAACATGCCCTCCTCTCCCTGCTCTTTCCATGTGAACAGCACCAATCCACCAACTCTGCTTCGCTTACTTTGCCTCCTCTTGATCTCTGGGCCAAAGCCAAGGATTGGTTGTTGGCTCCCTGGTTCTAGGCTCCACACTAGCCAGGGGGAAATGAGATGGACTCACAGGAGAAAAGTTCCATGAGGATGTCAGACAGGAACTGAGCTTCAGCAATGACCATGGAGGCCTTTGAACTGCTATGGTTTTCCTTCCTAAATTTCCAGTGACCTAGTCCTCAATTGCTTCTCTCCTCACACTTCATAATGAAAAGACTCTTCCTTATAAGACCTCAGGAACTGATTGCACTAGGCTGGGCTGAGCACATTGACTGTGGAGACAAGATCCTCTTAGCTAGTGATCTGTTTTGTGTTGGAGTGACAAAACATCCTAAAATCCAATTTGCTGTTGCGAATCCTGGTTCATGGAGAAGAGGGGAGGGGATATTCGAGTGTAGCAAGTCCAGGGAGGATAAAGATGTCTGAGATTTTGCAGACACCTGTTGGGTTTAGTCTGCATGGTTTCTACCACTGCTACATTGCCCCAGGTAAGAGATGATGAAATTCCAAGTGCACCCCTTCTAGCCACCCCAAGTTTGGCAGAACTTTTCTTCACTTCACAGTGTAGAGAAGAAGCAAAGAAATAATGCATGGAGTGAAGGTTTGTCTTTTGTAGGAAAAAACAAAACAAAACAAAAAGCAGCTAACACCAGAGCCCCACTTGTGGCCATTCCCTAAAATGTACAGAAGCAGAGAGACTACGTTTTACTGCTTAGCTTTGACTTTTGACAACTCCCAATGCAGTCCATGGTCCCTCAGGGCCTTGCTGCTACTCCTTTCAGACTCAAGTATTACAGGACCACTCTCCTCATACAGACAATTGTAACCAACTTCCAATGAGCCTCTGCCCCAACTACCACAGAGTCCAGGCACTCAACAAGGCATGACATTTTCCCATCTCTACACCCAACACCTAGAACCCTAGAGAATGAATGTAAGAACAAGGATGGAGCAGCGCTCACTGTCTGTGAGCAATGTACAGAGAAGAAACCCTGCCTAGGAGTGAACCTGCCATCTGTTGCTTAGCAACCTGGGGCCTGGGGCATTTCACTTAAACTCTCTTCTCCTCCTAAGTTCCTATAACATCAAAATGGGAATCCACAATACCCACCTTGCAGGTTACTTTCAGGATTCAATGAGAAAGTGTCATTTTCACAATACCAGCAATTCAGAGCAGTCACTAGAGAAAACCAGACTTCTACCACATATGAAGTCTCCCAGAATCCAAAGCAGAAATGGGGATTTCACTTCAAGCTCACCCCTTCATTTCTCCCCAATTTTTCCCAAGAGAAAATGGGAGTTGCTAAATGAAGCAACAGTCTCACTCAGGTACTCAGCACTTTTCTAGAAAGATCTATGCAGCTTTACAATCTACTAACACTCAAGGATAAAACTCAACTCCCTTAATGAATGGGAAAATTGAGGGTCCAAGAATAAATCAATTTGCCTGGGGCCAGAGTTATTCCAAGAGAGAAACTTGGGTCATCTAAACTTGCCTCCAGCATAATTCTCCCACTAGTCTCCCTCCTCAGGGGACAGCAAGAAACATGCTGGCCACATAGATTCTGAGGAGGCAAATAGCCTAGTGACAAGAAGCCAGGTCAGACTGCTTAGGATTGAGACTTGGTTCCACCACTTGGCAGCGGTGTGACCTTGTACAAAGTCCTTAACCTCCCTCTTCTCGGTTTCATCACAGAAGACATGGAGACAGCAATAGCAACTGTTCTTCTGGGTACTTATGAGGAATAAATGAGCCAACCCAGGCAAAGTACTTAAGTGATAACTAATCCAAGGAAGTCTCCCTAGTTTTGACCACTGTCGTCGTTAATTAGCATTGTCGTCATCATTGATTAGCATTATTTTTCTGTTCCACTGTGTTCATAAGGACTAAAACCAATACTAATATCCTCAAGGCTCTTCCTGGAGAACTAACGCTACACAATTATAGGACAGGGGTCCTCACACAGGACTTCAGAAGCTTTTCTTCCAAGCTGCTTCAAACCAAGCAGCGAAGCAGCCTCCTCTGGAACAAGGCCTCTGATCTGGAATCAGGACCCCTGCCTGCCTTCCCTTTTAAGATCCATCTCTTACCTTTCGTAAGCAGAGCCCCCTTGATCTCCCCACTGGCTCCACCTTCCTGTCATAACTAGAATGCTGCAGCCTGGGCAGCAAGGACAGGAGACTAGAGAGTAAGTCAGGACAGTGGGGGGGCTGTAGGGGGGGGAGAATGAGTGGGTGTTAGGGGAGGGAGCAGCGGGGACTGTAGCTTTTAAAGAGACAGTGTCTTCAGGGCTCTGGATGGACTAAGCACTGCTCAGTGGAGCCTATAGGGCAATTACCCTAATCATGTGCATCTCCCAAACATCCCTTTGATTTATTAGCACCAGGTCTTTTTTTAAATGCCGCTTTTAAATATAAATAACACTTAATCATCCAGCTGTCGTTAAATTCATGTTATATTGATTTCTTGGAGTGCCGCAAATTTGAGGGCAAATGGGCCAGAGGATGTGTGCACAAAGCCACAAGGCGGATTAGCAAGTGGGTGGAGGGAAGAAGGGGACTTTGGAAGAAGGAGGGAAATGAACCCTGTTCAATAGCCCAGAGTCTGAACCAGTTTCACATCAGGTAGCACAGAACACAAATACGAAGAGGAAGAGAGAATGTAGAACATCTGTTGCACAGAGTAATCACGGCCAAGATCAAGGTCGGTTTTCAGTATTGTTGCCGCCCCAACATGGCCAGTCATAGAGCCATCCAACAGGTCTCCGATGTGCACTGTCGGTGCAGTGCCTTCTCTGGTGAGAATGGGGAGAAGCAGCTAAGAAATGCCCCCAGCTGGCTAGGAGGAGAGAAACTCACGGCAATTTCTTCGCATCAAAGCCTGGTGATAACTATAAGCTAAGAGCAGCTACTAACCCATCCCCCTTATCCTTCTCCCTATTTCCGGAATGCTGCTGCCCCAAAAGCCCCCACTTAATTCCCAGCAGTCCTCATTGTGATTAAAAGGATCTGGAGGCCAAGTGTAGGCAGACTCTGCCACACAGATTTCCCTGTCTGCAGGGAGCTGGAGGGAGAGAGGAGAGATGCAGAAAAAGAAAAAAGGGAACAAGTTAGCTGCCTCAGATTCCTCAGGAAATGTTTATGCATGGTCGTCGGTGGGCATCAAAGTAGTCCTGGGAGCCAAAAGGAGAATCCTGCAAGTCCGGGAAGGCACAGCCTGTGGGCAACCCGTGCCCAGAGAGCTACCAGGACATGGCCCAGACACAGTGAGGGTTGGCCAGAAAGAAGCATTCACGGCTAGGCCTTTTCTATTGCATGTGGCTGACTGCCTTCCAGGGAGGAACCAAGAGAACTTAAAACGAAGGCCACAGAAGAGTGATAAAGAGGGTAAAGAGAGAATGTCAGGGCTGGGCAAGAGGGCCAAGGAAAAAAAATTAAAATGTACATCCAGCTTTACACAGATGTTAATGATGCTTGCCTTGTCCTAGAAACCAAATCGGTACCCAGTGCTATCTGCAAGAAAGTGTGGGGGTTTTTTTGAACCCTGATGTTTGGCTTATAACCAACATAATGACTGCTGGCTTCACATTAAAATGACAGATCCTGAGGCTGCAAATATATGAGAAAGGAAAAAGGGGAGGGAGAGGGACAGAGAAATGAGCAGAGGACTACAGGGGAGATGCATACACAATTCAGGAAGCTCTGCACCCCAACCTTTTGCCCTTTCCAGGTCCCCTGTGGGAATGTTTACCTGGGAGGCACCTACTTTTACTAGAGTTCCCTATTTCTGTTGCAAACCATGTGCTACTATACGTATACATGGGACCTCCCTGTCCACGCACTCTAAGGGCACGGGTGAAGAAAGGTGCCAGTTTTTCCACAGCCAGGAAGACAGAGGTAGACCTCACAGTCACACATGGCTGGACCAGTTGACTGCATTTGGCTAGACACTGAGAACGCATGTGTATGTCTGGATGTGTGTGCACACGCCCACCATTCTTAAAAAGAAAATAACATTTCTTCCCCTGACTGGGTTCTCCCCATTGTGAGAGCTTTGCTTTATTCCAGCTACCCTTTTCAATCAATCAAAGGGCAGCTCACACTGCACACAGCAGGAATACAATCTCCCTCCTGGGGCGTCTGCTCTTCTCCCCAGTCTAGCCAGAGACCTTTGCAAGTGCTGAAAAAAAAAAAAAGTTTGGAAATAGCAGAGCTGGGGCTGCAGGAAAAGTCCTCTACTTATGCCCATCTCCGAGATTTACAAAAGCAACTCAAATTCTGCACCCAGCACTGAGCCCTACCTGCTCTAAAGAATACCTGTACCTCGCACCGCGTGTTCTGGAAAACCCCCAGCTTATTTCTCCCATTGGTAGGTTTGGGGACACTCTGAACACATGATCATATTTCGTGGGTATGAGCTTACTACATTTTTTTCCAGATAGCCCCAAAAGCCATCTCAAAGGGACCACTATAGAAACATAGGAGCTTGTTATACACATATTCAACCCTGAAGTAATGATTTCTTTGAATCTCCTGTTCTCCCTACAACAATTGAGCCCCAAAAGAAGTTAGTCTTAGACCCCAAGACAGGAACCAAGAAAAGGCCCCTTTGGAATCCCAACCACCTACTCCTTCCAGGAAAAGTTTGAAAATGAACAGCCTGTGAAACTACACCCAGGCAAAAAGGGAAAAGAAGACCTTGAGCATAGGCTTCTGGAGAGCAGTTCTGCATTTAGAAGCAGTCGGGCTCTGGGGGACGCTGGCAGACCCAAGAATTCCATATAGGGTGGGCACTACCAATGAGAGTCCTTGGAGGACTACACTCCCTCCCCACTGCCTGCTTCTAGTTCTTTTTCTCAGACACACACCTCAAAAGGCGTGTGACAGGTGTTAGTCAGAGGTACAGGGGAAAGCAGCCCCAGGTGCCCAAGGAAGGGGAGGGAGGTGAGAGAGACCAGAGACCTGCAACCTTAAGCCTTGTCTGCTTGCTATCTCCCAGGGACCGGGGATGTGAATCGGGTCATGTCGTTTAAGGAGGATCTGACCCTGGCACCTCCCTAGACAAGCAGCACACACACAACGATGTTAAGCCCCTTCCTGCCTGAGATCCCGTGTATTCTGTGGAAGCAGTGCTATGCTTCAGAAAGGCGTTTTTGCTGCCTCTTACTGGGGAAACGCAGTGTCTGTTCCATATGCACCGCCCTACAGAACTGCAGCCCTAGCCGCCTATGTGGCTTCCTCCCGGTGCTCCGGGGGTCACCATGCTCACCAAACATCTGTCCCAATCTATATGTCTGTCTGTCTCCCATAAAAATCTCAGGGTGTTCAAAGGCCACGGTGTGGCGATTATACTGGGCGGATCTCCCAAGACCTCCCATGACTTCTCTCGCTTTTTTTTTTTTTTTTAAACCAAGGAATAAAAGGGGCTGGAAACTGGAAACTGGAAAAATCGTTCCCTCAGTCTACCCGGTCAGAAGGAAGAGCCAGCCCTGCACCGAATCCCACCCTCAAAGTCCTGGATAAGAGAAGTCTGAGTCCGGGAACGTGAGAGGATAAAGAACACGGAAAATCCCTCCTCTGGCCGCGCTGCACCTACGCGGGTGTCCAGGTGGGACGTGGGCAGGTGCGTGAGCGCAGTATGTGCCTGTGTGTATGCGTGTGTGCGCGTGTGTGCAGAAGACTGACTCTGGGGCAACCGAGGACTCCCGGACCGGACCGAGTACCTCCGTCCGCGCTGTCCCCGCCACCCGCCCGGCCCCGCGCCCCGGCCCGCCTGCTCCTTACCTGGAAGCGCCGCGTTTCCCTCCTTTAGCGGGAGCGCCGCATTGACACTGCAGATGGTGCCTGTTCCGCTGCCTCTCGCCCTCCTCTGAACGTGTGCGTGTGCGCGCGTGTGGCTGCCTCCTCCAGCCCCAGCCCCGAACGCAAATACTCCAACGAGGCACAGGGAAGCCGGGAGCAGTAAAGACAAACGAAGGGGGCCAAATCAGAGCCTGCGGGGCTTGACAGCTCCTCTGGTAGCGTCCAAGGTGGGCGTAATGTCCAACAAAAAGGTCAGAAAATGTGGATCGATTCCGAGCACCCCTTTCCTCCACCCAGCCCCGGAGCCCAAGCAGCAGCGTCGGCTCTCGGGGGCTGCGGTGGCGACGCGGGGCTGCCCCCCTTCGTCCCCACCCCCGCGGGCTGAATGTCCTTGATGCCAAGCGGGCACGGCGGCGTCACTCTGCGCCGCCCATACTCGCCCTGTCGGGCCGCTGCCCGGGCGCGGCGAGTGCTAAGGGGACACGCCGGGGAGCGCTCTCGGCCCCTCTGTGCGCCTCGCTGGGCAGTGGCTGCCGCCCCCCAGCAGCCCGCGGCCGGCCGCGCCGCTGCTGCCCCACACCCTGCCGGGGGACTCGCCGGGCAGTGCCCAAGGGCCGGGGCTGGGGGACCGCGGGAGCCGCCGGCTGCTCCCCGGGGAGGCGCGGGGCTGCGGCGGTGGCGGTGGCGGCTAGCGCTGCGGCGGCCGAGAGCTCGGCCACGGTCCGAGCCGGGCCTCCCGGGCGCGCCCCCGGCCCCCCGGGCGGGCTGCTTGCAAAGTTTGCAGGGGGCAGGGAGCGGGGCCGCCGCTGGCTCGGCCGCCGCCGGAGCTCCCGGGCTGCCTGCTGCCGCCGCGGCTCACTGCTGCTGTGCATTGAAGCCCGGCCAAGCGCTGCAAAAACTCCAGCTGCCTGGCGCTCTCTGGGTCCTCCTCTCCTCCCTCCCGCCCTCCCTGCTTCCCTTCCTCCCTCCCTCGCCTCGCCTCTTCCCCTCCCCGCCGCCCGCCGCCGCTCCCTCTCTGGCTCGCTCTCGCTGGCTCGGAGCTCGCGGCTAACATCTAGACCGAGGGAGAGCGGCCGGCAGAGGGGGCAGGGGGCGACTCCCCACACGATCACACCGCCACCGCCGCTGGCTTGACCGCTCTCCTTCCCGCGGACGTTTGCCAACACCGTCCCCCACCCCACCCCGGTCTCTTCGGCCGGCCCCAAGCCACCCTGGCAGTGGCGATGTGGAGCAGAGGGGCGCATACATGGTGGCACCGGCGCAAGACTCTGCACTTGGAGTATGACACATTTAGCCGCCTGGGAAGGAGGGGATGTGGGCGCCTACAGTAGGATGGACCCGCAGGTGTTCAGAGCTGACACAGGCATAGCTGATGCCAAAGCATGCACCCATTCCTAATCAGAGCCCCGTCCCAGCCCCCCACCAAGGCATTACTGCAGGGCACCAGAGGCACCCTGGACCAAGGATGAAAGGCATTGGGTATAGAGAACACGAATGGCCAACACAAGTCTGAGAAACCTGACTTGTCTAGGGCTGTCTATATGAAAAGGTTGACTTGGCTCCTCTCTTCTCTGAAACCCTAGATCTTGGATTACATTGCAAATAGACAAGACCAACATCGGGAGTTTGGAAGTCTAAGAAAGAAGTTTAGACAGCTATCTGGAAAGGAGAAAATAGGTGAGGACAGGAAGTAGACAGAACTACCCAGAAAACATCTGCATTGACCCCCCCACACACACCAGGGTATGCCTCAGCCACAAAAAGAAACCTCAGGATGCCCAAGCCCACCAAATCTACTCAACTCTGCATGCCTCCCTCATCCCTACTCCTACCACAGTCCCAGGGAATTGGCACCATCAGCCATGTCCCCCTAACCAATCAAGGATGATCCTATCTAACCTAGCCCAGGGTTTTTGGTTTCTCCCATCATGTCCCTTCTTCAACTTAACTTTTCCTACACCCAGCACTTCCTGCCCCTTACTGTCCTTCCCATCCAAGCATCTCCAAACCTGTTTATAAGGTGGAAATGATTGACAGTGGCATAAATTCCTTCTTCCTATAAAGGTTATACTTTCACAGAAATCAAAGTTGTAAACTGGGGAGACTTTGAAATGAGCTGTGAGATGACAGGGTATACAAGCTTCTAGGCAGGCAGTTCACTGAGGGTCAGGCTGGGGTTACCCACACAGGACCTTGCTCAAATTTTGCTTGCACCAGTGAGAAGGCGATGAATGAAGCCAGAATGAGAGGAAAGCAGACATCTGATTCTTTGGTTAAAGGGTATTCCAGGAGACAATGTGGAGCCCTGTTAGTCTGGTTCTCCACTGAGTATTACGTGGCCCAGAAAGCACCAAGGAGTTATCTCATTAGCTTACGTTAATATATTGATCTGGCTCCTCTCTTCTCAGAAACCCTGGATCCCAGACACTAGATAAAGCGCACAATATCAAGTTAGTTTCAGAAGTCCAGAGAAACACATAACAAAATAATTCAATGCTGCTGTTTCTTTGACATCCTTCCAGGGCTGAGGAAGCCCCAGGGCCAAATGTCTATCTGTGCAGAACTGGGACTACTGGGAGACACCTGGGATGCAGAATTAAAGGAGACCACACCCTCAGGTCTGTGTGGGCTTGTCTCACCTGGGACTGGCATTGCTTTCTTGGCTGTTCCTCTAAAATTGCCACATCTCACCATCACAGATGTAAGCCCAGATAGTCCCATGGAAAACCCTAATAGGTCACTTAAAGAATATGGTTCAATAAATGAGGGAGGGGGATCTTTTCTGATGTCTGTTTAGTACTCAGCTCTCAGGGAATACCATAAAAACATGGAAAGGGAGGGGAAAATGAGAAACAGTTCTGCCTCCCTTCTCAGTCACTCATTCTAGCATATACTTTTAATGCCACCTGATTGTCTTTTCTGCCCTTTCAAGGTGTGTGTGTGTGTGTGTGTGTGTGTGTGTGTGTGTGTGTGTAGTGTGAATATGGCTGTGAGTTCCAGGCCCATTTCCTGATGGATGGATGGGAAGTCAAAGACCTTCTTTTTTTTTTTTTTTTAGAGGTGGCAAATAAAATGTGTTTATTATTCTTTATCTCCTGCCTAGTGTGTGGTGTAATTTATTTTCATTCAGAGAAATGAATGCCATGTGGTGCCCGAAGAGTAATAATAGCCAAATGACAGGGAAGACGTGTGCAGAAAGCTGGAACAACCATGGGCAGGGAGGGAAAGGGCTGCAGGTTCCTTTGCTCTTGATGGGACTCCACCTCACACTGCCTTTCCTTCCACTGAGTAACAGGCAGTATGAAGGAAGGCTGAAGGGTCAGATTGCATAGCGATCACTGTAAGGAAGAGCAGAGAAGTAAAAGTGACTTCAGCACAGGACTTGAGGGCCCATTTGATGTGCCTGCATTCTGGTGAACGGGAGTGGGGGTGAGTAAGGTCTCTACACTGGAGGCCACAAGACTCCTGCCCTCTTCCTGGCTCTACCACTAACCAGCTCTATCATCCCTCACCTGCCACATTTGCCCCTCAGAGCTACAGTGGCTTTCAAAGGTGACACTATCTGTTGTGTGTTTTGAAACTCTAAGGTAAGTGTGATGTGCACATCAAGAAATGGTAGGGCTTTTCAGATGAGCCCATCTTTTTTTTCCAAGTGAGACGAGGTGAGAGTAGGCTGTCTGCTGTCGTGAGCCAATGCTCTGAATAAACACACTGGAAAAGACAGCCTCACACAAGCGTTCAGAGCATGTTTCTTCATTAGGTCCAAGCCCTGTAGCTCTCGGACCTCTGCCACCCCCACCCACTGGTGATGCAGGAAGAGAGACACGCGTGGGCAGTCTGTTTCCTGCTGACAGTGGACTGGTGAGTCACCTACTTTACTCTTTGCCTGGTAGTGAAACTGGGTAGGTCATTGTCTGGCCCCCGTGGCCACAAGAGGGAGAAGCTAAATGACATAGTTCTTCATAGAGTCTATTTTTCTAATGACGCTATTTTTGTGAGATTTTGGTTGCGGTTTATTGCCAGATTTGGGAAGAAAAGTATTATCTCATCTCTCATGGCTGAATAAAAGGGCCAGATGTAATAGAAGAGGAGAAAGAAATCTCTAACTTTTCCTGTACTTAGCTACCACCATTTTATTAGCCCAGGAACCGAGCTGCTATTTGCATTGATAAAAGCCAGATTTCATCGTTAAACAAATCTGCAGAGCCTGGTAGTGCTACAGAGAAATTTTTTCCCCTAAGAGCTGCCTCATGGCTAGGGCTGCACTGCGCACGGGATAAAAACCTCAGGCCGGCGGCTGCTTGAAAACCTACATTGTGGCGCCACCTGCAGGAGAGCAGAAATATCGACATTGTCCCAAATCCCAGTAGAGAATGGAGAGAAGAGAACTTTTGGCACCGTGTGATTCTGCCCTGGTGGGGCGGCAAAAGTTGCACATCAAAAGGGAACCAACTGCCCACTGGCTTCTGCCTTCCCTATGTATTTACCAGACGTCCTCCGAGCATTCCAGCAGCCTTCCATCTGCATCTCCTTGGAAGCTGCCGTTTGGAGCAGCTCTTCAGATTCTCAGTCCATTCAAACAAACTCACTCTTTCCTCAGTTTCCTAGGGGTTAAAGAAGCCTCTAACCCAATGGTTCTGAGACATAGGACAGTAGCATAGGACAAAGAAGCAGCTTCCCTTGGGGGAGGGCAGAAGAAGGAACATCCTAATGTCACCATAGTTCCTGAGTGTGACTTGAACTCCGTGGGACCCAAATTGCTGCAGGCTTCACTAGTCCATGTGTGTAATAAGGATGCAGATGTTAACATCTGAATCTCACCCCAGCCTCTTCTGCTCATCCAAGTCAATGGCCGTCTTTGACCAGCCCCTCCCTGTCTCCGCCCATGATGTGGTCATTGTGCTCTCCAATCAGTGTGATCTTGTCATTTTCCACAGGTCTCCTCACTATATCCACTGCCCACAAGACAATTGATGGAAAGACATCCTGGCATCACCAGCAATAGAGTGCCCTCCTAAGTACCAGGCCACTTGCCTATATTGCCACACATCGCCAGCCCTGCAGGACTGCTGTAGCTTCCTATGCTACCTGAGAGGTTGTTGCCAAGGTAGGGAGGATCTTCCCCTCCCCCTTCCCCACACACACAGGTAGATCTTGGTCATCCAGACCCCCAAAGAGCCCCCATATCTCCCATGGTCTAAGTCTTACTCCCACCTCCTCAGCCCCCTTTCCCACTACACTTTCTACAGAATATTCCCTTCTCTTTCAGGTAACAAGCAAACATATCTTTTCAACTCAGAAAATAGAAGTTAAAGGACTCAGTGGGTTGACGAGAGATGGAATCGGGACAGGTATGACCCAACTACATTGGCCAGAAATAGCAGAGTCCCAGATCTGGTCAGATCCATGTCGTGTTACAACAAGAAAGTTTAAATACATCAGTGTGACCCTTCTTAGGGGTTCACTCCCAGGAGACACGGGAAACACAGGATGTCTGAATTCCAAGGACTGGTTATAGTTCATGGCATCCACAGGAAGCCTTGTTTTCCTTGTAATGAAGCTGGGTCTCTGCTGATGAGTTGAATGCTCTTGTCTAGTAACACATTTGCAAGATGATAATCTGTTCTAAGTAACCTTGGTAAGCATCCTCTACAATGGCCCCAATAATCCTCACTCACTGCTATTCATGCCCACATACAGACTCCTCTCACACTGACTCAGTGACTTAAGTCACCAACAAATTACTGCAAGAGTGACAATGTGTCCAAGGCTTCTATTGCAGCTTCCCTCTTGGTCTACTGGGTAACTTGAAACTGCCATATGGTAAAGAACTGAGGCCTCTCACCAACCAGCACCTTGCCAAGTTCATGAGGGATATACCAAGGAAACAAATCCACCATCTCCAGTCAAGTATTCAGTTGATTTCAGGCTTTGGAATCTTCTAAAGAGGTCGGAGACTTCTTTAGAAGATAAGATGTTTTATGCCAGTTATTTGAGATGATTTGTTATGTAGCGAGATATGGCAAATGCAGTGACTTGCAGAGAGGAAGGCATCCCCTGGCCCCAGGAGCCTCTCACTCTTACTGTTTGAGCTCATTTAGTTTTATAATAAGATGGACAAAGGTGAGCATGTTTAATGCATGACCTCCCTGTACTGGGCAGGACTGGGCACCAGGACATGTCATGCCAAGAACTCTCTTCAGGTTTCCAGGGTTAAACTTCTTAGCACATCTCAATTTGTTAAGTAGAAGTGAGAAAACCCAACCAAGGAGCTGGAAGCTATCAGCACACAGAATGTTCAAATCCAGCACTCATTGAAGTGGGCGATGAGCAGTTCTAGAGTTTCACCAATTAGAGACATCCAGAGTGATATAGAAAGCGTGTTAAGTCATGTTAATTTTAATGAGCTGTATGGCTCCTGCCTCCGGCAGAGAGCCATCAGAAGGCCAGGTTGAGTGAGGCCCCAGGGTGGGACCTTGTGTCTGCAGAGCACCAATTTCTGTGAGGCTACAGACTTATCCTGCCCCAACCACACATTATGGCAGGAGGGAGGTCCCAGGACAGTGGGAAAGTGCAATAAAAAGAGACTAAGGCACTATTGGAACCTGATAGCCCAGTATTTCCTCCCTGCAATTCTCCATGGGGACTGTCCTGTACTGCCTTCTCTCCAGCAGCTTCTAGAGAACTCAGGAGTGCCCAGGGATCATCAGTAGGGCCAGGTATGCACAAAGGTTAGTGAGAAGCCAGGCACAGTGGTGCATGCATGTAATCCTAGCACTCAGGAGATGGAGGCAGAAGGATCTAGAGTCCAAGGCCAATCTTGACTACATAGTGACATCTTGTCAAGGAAGGAAGGAAGAAAGAGAGGGAGGGAGGGAGAAAGGAAGGAAGAAAGGAAGGAAGGAGTAAGAAAGAAAGCAAAAAGGTTAGGGAAGAAGGGGCAAGGAGAAAACAAACAAAAAAGAAAGAAAGGAGAAGAGGGAAAAAGTGCCTATCCTGAGTCAGAGTAGAAAATGAGCCACAAACAATTGCCTCCAGGAGGTTCTGAGGACAGTCTTTAGGCCCTCTTTAATGTCTCCCTCCAGGACTCTGTGGTCTGTTCTCCTTCTGGCTCTTTTTTCTCTTTCCTGTGTTTTGGAAGAGTTTCCCTCTAACCTGTTCCTGCTGACATCAGGCTCTGCAAACATGAGGTGGCCCTTATGGGTTTCAGAGGGAGGGAGTGCCCATAAAAAGCTGAAGGTTCCAGTGGTGTGTGGTAGCACATGAGAGTTGGGAGGAGCTTACCATGCCATCTCTCCCCAACTGTGCATTTAATGATGCCATGCTGGGAGCTGGAAATCAGTCATTGTGAAACATTTGCACCATGACAACCAGCACACATTACAACTTGGGATTCTTGTTTTTGTGGAGAGTCAGACAGTAGACATTTTCTAGCTAGCACACCACTAGTGAGGGTCAGTGCTGGGCCTGGATAAGATAGATTAGCCCAGACCAGCCTGCCCATCTGATTGCTAATGGAAACTATCTATATTAGTTCATTTTCTGTTGCTATAATAAAATACCTGAGGCTGAGTAACTTTATAAAGAAAAAGTGCTAAGTTAGCTCACAGTTCTGGGTGAGCTCTGATGAAGACCTCATGGTGGAAGCCCTCACCATTAAAAGAAGCACATGCAAGAGGGAGAGATAACATCTCCACACAGGAAGCCAGAGAGAATGAGGAGAAACCAGGATTGTTCCTTTTAAGATTGTTCCTTGCGAGAACTAACCCAAGTGTTCCAGGAGAACTACCTTAATCCCTTCCAAGAGCAATGCCCGCAATGACCTAAGGACCTCACCCTGGGCTCCACCTCTTAAAAGCCCACCACCTCAACACTGTTCCCCCAGGACCAAGCCTCCAACTCATAAACATTCAAACTGTCTAAACCATAGCACCATCAATTCACCAACGGCATCAACCCAGCTCCGTGTCATTATAGCCAAAGGAAGGATTCTCTTCTCCTCACACATTACTTCTAGATTACAAGACAATATTAATATATACTCTTCTATTAGCTGTATATATTTAATGGGTCTTACTATGTTTTTTGACGCTAGAATCAAGTGATGTGTGATTTCCTTTCCTTGATAAGCAAGGGATATTGAGGTGACCTGACTCAAGGTATATAAGGAGCTCAAAATATAAATATGTTGACATCTCTTATTTCCTCTCTACGTTTCAAACTTCAGATTAATACCCTGAGTTTGGCATCAATTCTGTTTTTATTCCCTCTGAGCACTACTGTTAAAATTATGGTATATCCATACATTAGAACACTGGGCAGACGGTAAACAAAATAATGTAAATCTATGTATGCAGCTCTGCAAAACAACAACTAAGTGGAGAACAGTGTCTTGGTATATGTATATTTGCATATTTTAAATATACAGAAATGTGTTGCTCTTATCTATATAGGCTTGCATATTCATAGAACATTTTGCAAGAATGCACCAAAAAAGCTTAACAGCAGAAACTTCAGAATGGGAGACAGGGTGCTATTGTTTTGTTGTATATCCTTTGTTCTTTTTGACATTTTACCATGTGCAGGCACTACAGTCCCCATTTTTTAAATAGCTTGTTAAAAATGAACAAAAAATACTTCTGCTAAAATCATCTTCATCGCACCACCAGTCAGTCCTCTGCTCTCTCGCTTCTCAAACCCAGCCAACCACTCCTCCACCCCATCTGTATCATATTCGGGCTTGCCTTTGTTCTACTTTCCTACTGTATGCTCTGTGCTGTTCCTCTTTAGTGGGATGCTGTGGAGGTCAGACATCTGCACAGGCATGATGGGGTAAATGTCCCAGAGAACGATCCCTCATCTCTCCTTTCCTAAAGACCAGACAGCAGCCTACTTGGCCTGAGGACTTCTGTTTGGTGCTAGATTGATTAGAGGGAGATTCCAGGGATGCTGCAGGACATCATTTCCATGCTAAAACAAGTCACACTACATCAAATGTAAGGAAATATGGAGAGAAGCTGAATAGGTCTGTGTTTGAAAATATATGGAGCTCTCCAGAAAGAGGATTTGGCAATGAGGAGAAGGATGGAATAGGAGCCAAGGAGGGAGGCAGGGGAGAGAGCTTCCAGGCAGGAAGAAGGCTGTGAGGACAGGGGTCAGTAAACCCATGGCAACTAACACCCAGAGATAGTGTAAGTACAAAATATGATAATATCAAGAAGCGTTCAGATACAAATGTGAGAAAGTTCAGTATTATTACTAATCTTATCTTATGGGGAACTGTGAAGAGAGAGGTAAAGAAAGGCTACAGACAGGCAAATGTCATTCTAGTTTTGAATTCTGAAAAACGTGAACAAGTGAGCATGGCCCAGAAATTGGATCAGTAAAGGGTAAGGAATTGATTACTTAGAAAAGGATGTGATCGATCACTAAGAATAAGCCTAGAATCATTTGGGGCTGTTATAACAAAACTGTACAGTGGGTGATTTAAACAATAAATGTTTATTTCATGTTGTTCTGGGGATTGGAAGTCAGATCTGAGTAGCAGGATGGATGGGTTCTTGGTGAAGACCTTCTTCCTGGTTATGTCGCACATGGCTCTTCCCCAGTTCATGCACAGAGATCTCAGCATCTCTTTCTCTTTTTGTAAAGACATTAACCCCATTGTAAGTGGGAGCTTCATGAACCACAAAACCTCATCTAAACTTAATCACCTCCCAAAGGCTCCATGTGTAGATACCATCACAGTGGAGTCAGGGCTTCCACAGGTGAATGGAGAGCAGTTGTTAATACCCAGTTCATAGCAATCATGAGGAACAAACTTTGTAAGGTTAGCCTCACTCCATAACTCAACAAGGCTGTGAAGCTTTAAGATAAAGGAAACATAAGAGAGAATATCTGAACAGCATCAAGGCATCTATTTAATAGACTTTTAAATAAAAACCCAGTAGAACGAGGGGCAATGTGGGCTAGTGGATTCTTGGACTCGATGGTTAAAACTCAAAGATGTTCGTTAGTGCATCAAGACAACATGAGGGATGGTTTTCTTGGGATATGTATCCAAGTTCTGTTCTTGAACTGATTCTAATCAACACACTTACTAATGACTTGGATAAAGATAGAGATTTGGTCATCAAATTTGTCTATGACTGCAATACAATAAAAATATTAGGCATGAGTATTTACACTCCTTTGTCCTAAGGAGAAAGGAACTTTTGTTTACTATCAGACATTTCCAGTGTTAATTGGCAATTTTGGCGTTGACTTGGGGCATCATGCTGAGGAAAGAAAACAGCACAAGACTCTAAACAGGTCTGCATTTGGAAATATAGAGATCTCCAGAAAGAAAAGGGATTTGGCAGTGGGGATGGAACAAGGGCCAGAGAGGGAATCAAAGAAGAGGTTGGGAGCTTCCTGGCAAGAAAGTTGTAAGGACAGGGATCCTGAGGGACCATAAGGAACAATGACAAGAAGGTTTAGGGGAAGTCTTTCAGAGTGTGCGGTGTGATGGACTTCCTGCATTTGGTGCCTCTTCAAGAGGTCATCGGTAAAGAACTCTGCAATTAATTATTCAATGATTAAGAAGGGGTTAATTTTGCTTTCATTTGGATGAATCATCAAGTTATAGTGGATGTTAAAGTAGAAGCAAGAAGACTTGTTTTACTCAGACTACAAGTGTCTGAACAGAGCCTAGCATTGGAGAATATACTATCCACATTCAAAAGTAATTTTGCATGCTGAAACTATGGGGAAAAGCTTTTAAAAATAGAGCATATTAAGAATACAACCAAGGTCCTCTATATGGGTATAGAGAAGAACTTTACAATTACAGCACCAAAGAGACCTGACCACATTTTTTTAAGTCTAAGTTAAAGTTAAAAATAAACTCAGTATGAATCAACAGTGGGATGCAGCCAAAGTCAATGGGATTATACAGTACATTAATAGAGAGTAGAGTCCTAAAGGGAGCAATGACTGTGCTGCTCCACTTTGAGAGAGACCATACCTGGATTATTGTTTCAAGGCCCTTTACAATAAATTTGAGCACATTCAGGGGACAGTGGCCAAGCTCAAAAGGAAATTAAAATCTGGTATTATTTGAAACAACCAAAGGAACTAGTAATGTTCAACTTTGAGAAAATAAGAATCAAGATGAAATGAAAGCTTCAAATATTTGAGGGGCTGTCAATATTTGAGTTTCTGCATTAGTTTTATATAACTTTAAGATCTGTAAATAAATACTAATGAACGGAATTTATCTTGTGTAAAGCTAATAGTCACAGCTCTCTCTGAGGACAGAATAATTTCCTGGTGAACTCTAGTGAATTCTCCACCACTTGGCATGTTCAGGGAGGAACTAGGTGATGTTTAAGTGAAGGTTGGAATTTGGATTAAATGACCTCCAATGTCTCAAGGGTCTGACATTTCAGTTTCTTTGTGTCTACTGTTGTGTCTACCACAATACCATGGGCATGGCCTTCACTTCGTAATATCTGTTGACTTGAACTTGAATACCTGAATGCTTTTGAGGTAACATGTAGGGAAGATCATCAATACCCAAGACCACCACTAAGGAGGGAAGTCAGAGGCAGTGTCAATGCATAAGATGGAGTGAACAGATCCATAGCTCAGTGAAGCTCCACCTCTTCCCACTCTGGACCACACATCTCCTTCCTCAGTTGTGCCATCCACTGCCCATTGCTGGCCTGTACAGAGTCATTTTCTTCATTACTTTCCTCCAGATGCTCATAGAATTCAGGCTTCTGAATTTTCAGTTTTTCTCCTTAGTTTCAACCCACCTTCCATTTCATGTACCCAAGGGTCCCCAGTCTTTCTCCATTGTGGGCCCATGTTGCTTTTATCTTCCTTTTCACTATATGGTCTCTCCCTTCCCCAGGGAGACCTTTTGCATTCCTCCATTCCTACTATAGAAAGCCTTGGAAGCTCTCTATAGCTAATAAGGACCTAAAAACCAGGCTGAGGATCTAGTGTCTCAGGTAATGGGCATGATGTCAGTTTGTGTCAATTCATCCCAGGTACTATAAACTTGGGTGCTAGAAAGGGCTTTTGTCCTACACCTGACCACAGGGTAGACAGACTATAAATAATGACTGCTTTTTCTTACTCTAGTTTGTCTTATATAATCTGAACAACAGCATTCTCTCCTCTCTTCCAAGGGAAATTGCTCTATCAACAAATGTATCTCTCTGTGAAGGACTGTGTGTTTGCTTCTTCTGCAGGAGTCACAATTTGCCCACCCAATTGTCCCTTTGGCATTCCTATCTATGCTTTCTCCATATTGCCATCATAACTGTCAACCTCCTCATCATCCTTTTCTCCCACAAATAAAACTGAAGCATCCTCTCTCTTCTTCCACAGTGACTATCAACACCTTTCAGGCTTGATCATCATTTCCCCTCCTGGTTCTTCATGCTATTGGGACATAACACTACAATAAAAGAGGAAGGAAAGAAGAAAGGAAGAAAGAAAGAAGGAAGGAAAAGAAAGAAAGAAGCAGGAAGGGGAAGAAAAAATGAGCAAGAAGAAAAGAAAAAAGTAATAAGATAATGATAAAGTAGTCTGCTAAAGACTGAAACAGATAGCACAGACTTTCATGAAACTATAAAGGATTTTTTAAAACATTTCATTGTAATTGTAGGGCAAAATATGCCAACTTGTACAACTCATATCATGTTTAGAATCATCCATTCAAAAAAACATTTTTGGGATGCCAACCATATGTACTCTCCTGCAGACCAAAGCTGTTCCAGCCACAGTTGCTACCCTCAAGGGTTTTCAGGTGAGTTGGGGTCAAAACAGTAAACAAATAAGTGTAGTAATATATTGTTGACACTAAGATAAAAGGATTCACGCCATAGTGCGGGATCTTAAAGGAACATGTCATTCGAAAAGCAATTCTTGATTCTGATCATATCACCACATTCAAATTGTAACTATTCTTTTTTATTATTAGCAATGTCTCTCTTGTTATAATGTTTTAAAAAAATCAGGTTCGTCTCAATGAGAAATAATAAGATTAATATACGTTCTTCTAAGTTAGGATTTTACATTGTGGAAAGTTGATGACAATGCAAGATTTAATTAGCACTTTGCCTTAGAAGCTGATTGTGTTACCTTGTGGTATCCTCACTTCATAAACACAGAAATATTCCTTTGGGGAATAAAGCCAAGGACCCACACAAGCAGGAAACTCACATACATTCTTTCTTTCTTTTATTTATTTGTTCTATAAATTGATTCTGAACTCCTTTGATGTGCCTAGCACTAGTCTAGGTACTGGGGTTAAATAGAGCTTATGGCAGACAATGTCCTTGCCATTGTGCAATGTACCTTCTGGATAGAAGCAAGACTTAACAAGTTAAATGAATGAACACAATGACGTTTGGCTGTGATAAGTTCTAGGAAGAGAATGAATACATGCTATAGTGGGGATGAGGTGCTCAGTTGGGAAAAACTGCCCTGTGATAATAACATCTGGCCTGAGACTTAAAGGACAAAAAAAAGAGTTAGGAGAAGAGCAAATAGGAAGAGGCTATAGTGAGAAGGGATATGCAGAAGGAATAAATATTCAGTTCTAAGGAAGGCAAGTTTGGGGACCATGAAAGGGTTGGTGGTGGGCTGAACTGCACAAGGGAAAGAGATAGAACAATCCACTATAAACACACAACTACACATGGAGTAATATAATTGGGGAAGATAAAACAGGACACAGTTAGAAAAATCACTCAGAGCTTTAATAAGATCTTTGGGCCACACAACTTCTTATGTCATATGGACCAAGGTAGTTCCCTTCTTAGAAGTTAACCTGTAGACTGAGCACAGAAGGGAACTGAGGAAATGAACTGAAGATGGAAGATGCTGATTAGAATGGAGGCTATGTCACTTAGGAAAGCTCTTGTCTGAGAGTAACAAAACATTCAGCTAACTGCTTAACCGGTAATGACATTTCACATTTCACACAGCAGCCTGGAGGTGGGTGGTCTCTGGCTCAGCACAGGGACCCAGTGAGGTTGCCAGAGCTGGTCTCATTCCACTTTTTCCACATCTTACCCTTAGCAAGTTGGCTTTCTGCTCTTAGACTAAGCTCCAGGCATCTCTTCTGCAAGATCATATTTAAGACACAAGGGAGGAGAAGAAGGACGCTGGGGTGCCTGTTTGACGGAGCTCTCTCTTCTAACATAAGTGAAATTCCTTAGGAAGCTCCTTACTTTTGATTCTGGTCAGAACTGGGTTATATGGCCTCTGCAAGGGAGGTTGGAAAAGTGAGTGTCTGGAAAAGAGGAATGGGATTGATTGATTTGGACTAGACAAGATACAGAGTCATCCCCTGCTGATGGAACCAACATGGGAACTGTGGGCAGAAACCAGAGGCAACAGTGGGTAGCAGGAGCTCAGGGATGTGCCTGTATGGGAGGCAGGAGAGGAGGGGCAGTGCATTACAAGGGAAAGACTGGATCTGCAGTTCCAGCCCCAACTCTGGACAAATCACTAAAATAATCTTGGCTACACTTCATCTACAAAATGGAAGCAGCAACACCTGAATGTCAAGCAGGCTATGAGGAATGGAAATCCCCAGAGTGGGCCATGAGATCTGCCCACAACCCCATGGGAATGCAGGGAGAAAGCACAACTTTGTCTATTTATACTTCTTATTCTTTAAAAATGTATACAGTTGTGCATATAATATACATAATACATTACAATAGCATATATATAACTCCTAAATAAATGCATGTACATATGTTGGCGGTGCTCAAAAATTTACTCATAAAGGTCCATTTTTTTAAGTTCGGAAACACTTTTTAAAGAATGTAATGCATATAAAGTACTTAGCACACGATTAGATACATATTGGGCCCTCAGAAAAGGCTGTCTCTGTTCTCCCTTTCAGATGTATAAGAATTACAATTTTTAATAGCAAGGACAGACATCTGTCACAGTCCCTCCAAACTCCACTTGTGAAAAGTTGCGTATCACGTGTATTTTTGGCACCTCAAATTCTTCTCCCAGAAAACAGGATTACAAGCACTGTACCATACAAGCAAGTCCCAGAACGCATTATCTGTCATGTAGCTTCCCTGACACCCTAGCCTCTTCTCCTCTTTCCACCTGCTGTCCATCTTTTCAGTGTTTCCTGGTAGGTAGGCACTTCCAGAAAAGGATGTACAGGGCAAGGAAAAGAGGGAAGCAAAAGCCAGCCTGGGAGGTGACCTGCCAGAACAAGAATTAAAAGGTCCCTCTGGGAGGGGAGGGCTGAAATTCAAGCTGTGGGCACTATCAACACAATTCATTTCTCTCTGGGAGCCCTGCCTCCCATTAGCACAGACAAATGAGAATTGTGGTATCTGCTTTCCATCTGCCCTCCTCTTTCTCTGCAGATACCCAAGGCACTTTAGAAAGCTCACCACTTAATTCCTCCTAGTATCACCCCTGTGGTGGGCAAGAGACAAAGATGGGCATGGGGTGCAGGTGGAGAAACAGAGTCACAAGGTCACTTAGCGGCTCAGCCACACTATGCCCAGGAGTCCAAACACATGATCTAAATCACTTTTCTCATTAAAAACACAAAGATAAAACCTCCTTTATAAATCTGAGGCACTTTTGCGATATCTTTTGCCATCAGTTATGCATGCAGTGGAAGCATTGTTCATTTATTTAATTTAACCTTCCTCCTCCCCCACCAAAAAGCTTTTGAGTTTACCTTTAAATTCTCACTTAATAATTTGACTGGCTTTAAACAAGTCCCTTTAGCTCCTTTTAAACAACCTACTGATAAAGAAATAAAGTTACTAAGGAAATAAGAAAGAAACCTCCATCACACTGCCCAGTGTGCTGAAGCCCCTCTCAAATGAATTAAGAGATATGCTAATGGAATTATACATTGTGACTACATCAGGGTCTGCCACCAGAAGATAAATACCAAAGCAAGGCTAAGGCATTTAATCAAAACTAAACCCCCTACATTTTTTTTTTCCTGAAGAGGGAAAAAGAAAAACCAAGACCTTCTTCTGTTTGCCACAGAGATTACTTCCCTTGCCTTGATGCTATTTTTTCAAAATAATTTGGTTTAAAGTAGGCCTCACATACATCTGAAAGCAAATTAAATTGGTAAGAGTGACCCACTCTGCCTGTGTATACGGTGAGGCAAATGTGGCACGATGGCAAATGTCTCAGAAGGTAAACCACATGTGGATTAATTCCTAGTGATGGTATAGAACTTATCTATTTTGTTTAGACTCAATTTTAACAAGATAAAACCACTGAGTCCTGTGATCTGCCATGGGTGAAGCTGTTTACCCACACAATTGACATGCGACGTGGGCTGTTGTGGAATACAAATCAGCATGTGGCAGCTGGCAGTCACCCCCTTTCCCTGCCGCCCCAGCTCCATCTGGTTGGGTTAGTCATACCCTCAGAGAACAGGTCTGAGGTCTCACTCGGGGGAAAAAACAATCCCATCGTGACACTTTGTCCTCTTTTCGGTCTCAAGATATGTCTTGACTCGATGTAAAATTCAGAAGAATGTAGTAGCACCACCCCAGGTGACCAGTGACACCCTGGGCATGTCAATCAGAGCTTCCCTTTGTAAGTAACAGAAATGAACTCTGTGTCTCTTAGGCAACGATGGAACTTACTGGAAGAAACTCAGGAAAGCAGGAAGCAGAAAGTTCTGAAGCATGACCCAGGAGGAGGCCCAGCAAGTCCACCATACAAGACCAGGTTATTCTGGGTGCTACTGCAGCCCTGGATCCCAAAGTGGTTTCCACAGAGTGGCTGTGCTCATTCAGGGGACAGAGGCCCAGGAGAATGGGTGTAGGAGGCTAAGTCTAAGTTATGCGTCTTCCCTGACTCACTGGAAACAGAAGGAGGGTCTGCCCTTCAAGTTTCTAGAGAGAGAAAAATGCCACAAAAATAAAAAGTGGGGGGAGGGGAGAAAAATAGACAACACCTTGAAATGTCTACACTCTTATTTTCTTTAAACAGAAAAAGGATCATGGTATCACAAATATGGGGGGAGGTAACCAGGCATCATACCAGGCTTGATCACTGTGTGTGAGAAGCCACTCAGGAACGAGTGCACTGGTTAACTAATTGTTCCTCCATCTCCCGTGCTTGACTGACAACTCCCTGAGAATGAAGACCCCTGTGCTCATTGGTTTTGCAACCGTGGACAGATGAATAAACCATAAGTGCAGCAGAGTAAAGACCTGAAAATCCACCTCCCTGCTGAGGCTCATACTATTTAAAAATGTAGAAAGGCATACGTTTACAACATCTAGGTGCTAAATGATAGCAGGGAGGAAAACTTGCCCACCTAGACATGCCCAGCCTGATTCTATCATGGCATCCATAGACTGATGATGCTCGTGTAGAGGGGAGTACCCAAGAGACAAAGAAAACGAGTTGCCACTCTCTTTCCCTAAAATGTTGTCATAAAATTGTTACATACATATAAATAGTTTAAAAAGTAGTAAAATGAGTACATGGCTGCCTTTCACAGACACCCAAAATTGTTACCATTCTCCACATTTGAAAACACCACAAAATTTCATTCCTAGACACTTAGCATGCTTTTCTTAAAAATAAAATATTATCTACTTACCTGCAGTACCCTTATCACACATATAAAATTAATAATTCTATCAATATTGTCTTACATTCAACTTTTGATTGTATTCTATGGTTGATGTGTTTTATAACTATTTTATAGGAATGTGTTTTTTGGGGTCTTGTTTTGGTTTTTTGCTGCAGTACTGGGGCTTGAACTCAGGGCCTACACCTTGAGCTACTCCACCAGCCCTTTTTTTTGTGATGGGTGTTGTCAAGATAGGGTTTAGCAAATTATTTGCCCAGGCTGGTTTTGAACTGTGATCCTCCTGATCTCTGCCTCTTGAGTCTCTAGGGTTATAGGCGTACAGTGCTGGCACCTGGACAGGAATGTGTTTTATAGTTGCTTTTTTATAACCAAGCTCCAATCAAAGTTCATACATTACATTTGATTGTACTATCTCCTGAGTCTCCCCTCACCCACCCAGTACAATCCTCCAACTTCTTTCTTTCATGACACTGACTTTATGGGAAGCCAGGCTGATGGTTTCATGGGATGTTTTATACTTCTTGACTTGTCAAATTGTTTCCTATGGTGATGTTTGACTTGCCCCTCAATCCTCTTCCACCATTTTGACCTGCCAGAAACTCTGAGTGTGGACTGAAATTAAGAAAGAAATGGGGGCTGGTGATAAAGTGCCTGCTTAATAAGTGTGAGGCCCTGAGTTCAAGCCCCAGTACCACCAAAAAAAAAGAAAGAAATGGAACTGAATGTTCACCAAGTGCAGGCTCGGTGCCAGCAACAGCAGCTCCACCATGACACAGCTACCCAGTGGCTAATCTGCTCGAGAAATTATTCTAGGACATCGGAAAGCAGAGCTGTTCTTCTCCAAAGCCTGTTGCCTTTGAGGTTGTAGTGAACACAGCTGGAAAAATGCATGTGACCCCACAAAAAGATTATGGAGATTTAAAGATTTCTCAGTGATTTATGTGTCTTTAATTAAGGGCTTTTATGCTTTAACTAAAAAGTTACGGAAGTTGTCTTTACTTCTGAAAAATGTGTTTATGGTTGATTACTTGAGTGAATTAAATAGCAGCAAACCCCTGGGTTGGCTCCAGGCTAGATTCCTCAAGCTCATTTTCAGGGTGGGGGAAGGAGATCATTGAGAAATACTATTAAGAAACAAGGCTGTGACAACTTGCATTACTTTTTGATCATCATGCAATAATTTTCCATGATAAATCATCTCATAACACCTCAAACGTGGAGGCAGAATCTAAATGTCATGATTCTGTTAAAAAAAAAGCGGGGGATGGGGGACCCAGTTTTAAAGGGATTCATCTCTTCTTTGAGGATATAGAATAAAAGTTTATATTTTATTACTAATCTTTTGATAAATTCTCAGGTCACATTAGCCATGTTTAGTGTATGACTGTGCATAGTTCCACGCATAGTTGGCCACTTCCAAAACTTGATGTGACCACAGATGGACTGGTTATCTGTGTCACTTGCCCAGTATTATGGGCTCAGCACAAGATCAAGATGCCTTCCTTGGGTTCCTATTCAGGTTTATCATCCCTTTTCTTTTGTTCTCATTAGATTTATTTTTACAATGCTTCACTTTTATTTTTTCCCTATCCTTCTCCCATTAGTGTTTTGTCTCACCAAGGCCACTCCTCATCTCCCCAGTCCCCACCCAGGTAGAAGTTACTAAACCATCATTTGTGTCTCTACTCATCATGAGCAGAATTGTTCCAAAATATATAAATCATTTTATTCTACTTTTTAAATGAAATGTCCATCTCCTTTTCCAAATTGTAAGTTCTAGTAACCATAATTTAATTATTGTTTTCCTCTTTCTACTCTATTGGATATTAGGTCAGAAAATTGATTCAACCATATTTCTAGTTCATGAAATAGTTAATTGTGCATGGCTTCTCTCCATCTGTCCATTCATCCATCCACCCATCCATCTGTCTATCCATCCATCTGTTCACTCATTCATGTATTTATTTATTCCCTTTTACAAATTCTGTTACCTTGGTCATTGACTTCCACTCTAATGAGGTTAATGAAGTTCTTTTGTTTATATGTATCCTTATAAAATGTGTACTTCTTTTGTGCATTTAAACTTATAGCTTACATACGTGTATAAAGTATATAAAGCTTCACTCTACTTCTTACTCTTTTCACTCAATATTGTGTTTTGAAGAACAATCCACATTGTTACACATATATCCAAGTTATAACTTTTAACCACTATTTAGACTACATGGTAGGCGCCTATGGCATATTACATGTTTTGCTGCCTATTGAAAAGCACCAAGTTTGCTTTATAGGGACCTGTGGAACATATACCCAGAGATGAAATTTCTAGAATATAAAGTTAACAAATATTTATGACTAATTTGTGCCCATTACCCTTCAGAATATCTGCAACTATTACTGGCAGGACATGAGGTTTTTCCATATTCCCACAGCCCTAATGAACATTATACAATTTTCAGATTTTTCTCAATCTAATGGTAGTATTTTTAATTCTCATCTTAAAACTACATTTGGATTATCTCTGCATGTACTTTTCAACATTTTGGGTTTCCTCTTCTGTAAGTTACCTGTTCATATTTCATTTGTGGTTCTTTCTTTTATGTGTTGAATTGTAAGAATTTCCTGTGAATTCTAGATAAGAGGTCTTTGTCAATTTTAGACACAGTAAAACATCTTCTCCCAATTGTTATCTGGTAGTTAACTGTCCATGGTATCCTTCGTCCGATAGAAATCCTGAAGACTGATATGAATATGATTAAATAAAACAGTTTTTTTCCCTACTAATTTAAATTTTGCTGAAGAAGTGCTTCCTATCTTGGTCTCAATGGCAGTCTTCTATTAACCTTATAGCTTATTCTTTCCCATGTTAGGTCTTTAAATCTATCTCTAGGTCACCTTTATATATGTTATTACCTAAGAATCTAGCTTAATATTTCTCTGTATGGTAAGTAGATTTACCCAAGTCTATTAATTAAATTATCTGTCTTCCCCCTATTGATTTATGAGCTACCTTAACTGGGTATTTAGTTCCTGACACTGGAGTCTCTTTGAGTGCTCTACTCTTGATGTGTTTGTTCTTGCCCTATCTATACTACTTTTTTTTTTCTTTCTACTGTCTTGTCTTTGTAATATGTCATAATGTCTGATAGGTAAGTAAGATAGGTCCTCTTACTTATTCTTCCCTTTCAGAATTGATCTACCTTTTTTGGTACACCTTTATCTTTCCATATGGGTTTTAGAATAGAGATATTGAGTTTCTTAAATCAATTAGAGGGCTGGTGAAGTGGCTCAAGTGGTAGAGAATCTGCCTGGCTAAGTGCCAGGCCCTGGATTCAAACCCCACTATCACAAAAAAAATCAATTAGAATTTTGATTCAAAATTGCACTACATTTATTGGTTAAATGGAAATGAATTGACATTTTAAAAATATTGAAATTCCATATTTGAACACATAGCATGTATCTTCTTTTACTCAGATAAAAATCTATGGTCCTTATGACAATATTAACATTTTTCTCTGAAATGGCCTCAGGTATTCTTAAGTTAATTCCTGCTTTGTTTCTGTTGCTAATGAGAATACTATCCTATGTTAAATACTTTATACTTCATTATTGTTGTAGAAAGATGATGTTTTGTTTCAAATAGTTCTGAGATTCACAAATCTTTTATTTATTCAAATAGCTTGTCTTGTATTTTCTAAGCAAATGATTATGTCATTTGCAAACAGTAACATTTTTATCTCTTCCCTTTCAGATCCTAATTTCTTTGTTAGTCAAACTTTGTTGAATTATCTTAAACAGTGGCAGCTATACTGGTACTCTATACTCAGTCTTAAGGGAAATGCACCTAAAGTTTTTCATAAAAAAGACATTTATTATGCATTTCTTGGTGTGAAACCTTTACTAGTTTAAGGGATTCTCATTCTATTCCTACTTCACTAAGAGTTCTGTCATAAACAGTCGTTGTACTTTATTAAATACTTTTCCTACATCATTTGAGATAATGAGTTTTCTCCTTAGTGTATTAATATGATAAGTTACATTGATAGCTTTTTCTGATGTTAAGCTATCCTTGCTTTCCTAGAATAGATCCCATTTGGTCATGGTACATTTTAATATACTGTTGAATTTATTTAGATAGTATTTTAGTTGCATTTTTGTACTTATGTTTGTATGTGAAATATGAATATAGTTTTATTTTTTACATTGCCTTTATCTTATTTTGAAATAAAGATTATACTAATCCTCAGGAACCAGGTTGGCTAGCATTTATTCTTTTTCTCTCTTCTAGAATAGGATATATATAGAAGATTGGAATTCATAGCTCCATGTAAGTTTGGTAGAATGGAACATAAAACTCTCTGGGCCTGGATTTGGAAAGAATAAGAGAGTCTACAGCCAAACCACCTTGAATGTGCCTCATCTCATCTGGAAAGAATAAGGGTCTTTGTTACCTAATTTTTAAATATTTACTGGTCTAAATATATTCTCTAATTTTTCATTTTCAACCAATTTTGTCATTTTATATGTCCTAAAAATGTATCTATTACATCTTGCCTACAATTATTCATAATATTCATTATTTTAATCCCTATTTTAGCTATAGTTAGTTTTTCATTCCATACTTCATTTATTTGTATCGCCTCTCTTCACCTTGATTAGTCTTTTCAGACCTCTGTTTTTACTAATAATTTCAAAGAAGCAGCTTTTGGTTTTGCTGATCTTTTCTATCATTTTCCTTTTGTTCTCAGCTCTATTGATTTCTGCCCATTATTTAATTTTTTCTTGTTTCTTTGGTTCAAGTCCATAGTTCTTCTTTTACTGCATATCTCCAGAGCTTAGTTCATAGAAGCTTTTTAATTAAATGCTTATTGAATAAATGAATGAGTTGGCCAGGCACCAGTGACTCATGCCTGTAATCCCAGTTATTTGGGAAGCTGAGATCTGGGGCACTGCAATTAAAGTCCAGCCTGGGCAAAAAAGTTTTCAAAACCCCATCTAAATAGAAAACAGCTGGATGTAGTGTTGTGTGCCCATCGTGCCAGCAATGGCAGGAAGTGTAAATAGGAGGACATGATTGAGGCTGTCCTAGGCAAAAAGAGAGACCCTATCTCCAAAGTAACTAGAACAAAAAGGACTGAAAGTATGGCTCAGGCTATAGACTGCCTTCCTAGCAAGTGTGAAGCCCTGAGTTCAAACTCCAGTACCACCAAAAAGAAAGAAAGAAAGAAAAAAGAATTAATTGTAATTACCTTGAAATCAGATAATATATCTTGCCCATCTTTATAGCCCTACTATACACTTAGCAAGTGGGAGACCTCAGTAACAGACTATTTATTGAAATAACACTTAAATAAATAAATACACTGTTTGCTATCTAAAGAAACCTCTAGGGATCATCTAATTGAAATTTTTGAGTCAAGAAACAAACAAAATTGCAGACATTTCTGATGGTATGGTAAAAACATTAGTGATTTCCCATTCTTTTTTGCTTCCTTGGCAGTCCAGACCCCTAATTTTAGCTAGCCACGCAACCATCTGGAACAAAGACCATGTGATCAAGTTCTGGCCAAGGGGATTTGGTAAAAATTGTGGGTTAACTTGGAAAAATGTGAAAGCATTTTTCTGTGTCTTCCTTTCTGGAATTATAAATTATGGCTAGGATTCTAGTAGTTGCAGTGGTTCACAAGGTGACTTTGGGAATAAAGCCCCTCTATGTGATAGGGGGACAAGATAAAGCACTTGGGTTCCTTGTGCCAGGGAGTTCCCATGGTCATCCCAATGATTGCTTTTGGATTTCATTATGAAAGAACTCCCATTTAATTTAAGATATTGTTTGCGGTCTTTGTGGGGACATCAACTAGACACATAGTCGGACATATTAGAGTAGAATGGATTAATAACTGACTCAGTGAATTTATTTTGACCCTTTCCTGAAAGATGTCCTTCCTCAGACAACAAACCTAAAAAGAAGCTTGTGTTAAAACATACACGCTGTATGATCTATACGATTAAAAGGCCACGTGGCCTCTGACCTACCAACTTTTTTATGGGCCTATGATACTGGGCCTTCTTAGGGTATTCCTCTGAAAACCAACTTCAAAATCAACTAAGATGTAGAGTTAAATAATAATCAAATATAGGAATAAAAATATTGGGTTTTTTTTACTCGGAGGCAAGTTTAGACCCAAGACCAAAACAAGCATCCTACTCTTTCTTCCCAAGCCCAACCCTGGTCCTCAGATAAAGGGAAGTTTGGTCCTGTAGAACAAACATTATCCAGCTGCCAGGATAGTTATTAGGGAGAACAAGGGCTTGCTTCCTATTTCAACCAAGGAACAGGGGACAAGAGAGACCGTAAGAATCAGTTTTGCCAGGCACTGGTGGCTGACACCTGTAATCCTGGTTATTCAGGAGGTTGCAGTTCGCAGCCAGCCTGGGCAAATAGTTTGCAAGACCCTATCTCGAAAAGACCCAGCACAAAAAAAGGCTGCTGAAGTGGCTCAATTGGTACCCGACTAAGTACCTACCTAGCAAGTGTGAGGCCCCTAGTTCAAACCCCTGTTCCACCCCCCCCCAAAAAAATGCAGAATCAGCCTTTCATGCAGACCCTACACCATGGAGACACACAGACAAAGGGATACCACATTGTTACCATCTACCAGTGGAATCCCCTCTGTCCATGGAAGAGACAGTAAGAGATGCAAAGATATTCTTGATATTATCAGGGAATGTTTGGTACAATCCTATGAACAAGACAAAATATGGAGAAAGAGAATCTCTCCTCTACCATGACCCCAAATTCCAAATACTTATCCCTATCAAACATTTACAAAATTAATTGATAAAAAAATAACATAGGACTGGGGGTATAACTCAGTGGGAGAGTGCTTGCCTAGCAGGTACAAGGCCCTTAGTTTGATCACCAGCACTATAAAAAAAAAAAAAGCAAATCAAAATAAGCCAAAAAATGTACCTAAAAAAGAGTGTTAGCCTTGAATTGAAAGTGTTAAAAAAAAACTTGCCCAATTTCCCTTCCTTTCTGTGCCATGTTTCTATTCTTCTCATAGCCAGTTTGCTTGTTTCAATTTTCCTTCAAGTAGCTCCCACACTATTGCAACTGGTAGTTTAAATGTCTCAAAGAAATGGCATAGATTGCTGGAATCTGTATTCTTTTTCTTGAAAAAAAAATATCAAATGGACTGTAGAGAATTAGGTGGAATTAATTCCACCCTGGGAGGAGAGGAGCAGAGCTGCTTCAGTCTCTTGGTTTATAAGGTCACCAGAATCCCTTGTTGGGAATTATTCCTCTGTAAATCACTTCTGCCCAGCTCCTCGGCAGCCCTGAGTTGCAGATAATCCAGACAGTGATTGTGTCTGGTCTCCAAGCAGAAGTATCACTGACCTCCCCCATGAGGATTCTGATACCAGCTTTCATGCATAAAGAAGTGGGGAAGCCCACCCCTAATGGGTACCAGCTCTTTTGACCACCTGTGGGCAAGGGTTCAGTCTCACAGATAAACATCTTGGGTAGAAGCCACTGCTGAAAGTATAGGCTCTGCTATAGGTGAATGTCCTCACACCCAAAGGACCAGCTCAGACTGAATGTAGGTGGCAGGGTCTGCCTTAGGACTTGAGAGATGGCATGGCGAGCTCCAATCAGGTATACTGCACTCCCAGCTGGGAGGGCTGGTGTGTATTTGTATGTCTTCCTTGGAAGTGTTTTTGTACTTTAAAAAACATGTCACAGTGATTAGTCCATCATTAGCTACCAATTAACTCTGGCATTGGGTAAATCACTTCATTTGGGGTAGAGGATTCATTTTCAAACATCTAAATTAAAACTCTACTTCTGCTATAGATTAATGGTGCCTTCGAGAAAAATGACATGGTAACTCCAAGCCTCAGTTTCTACACCATCATATTGGCAATGCTAATGCACATTTTGCAAGCTTGTGACAAGGATACCATTTGGTTGTATTAGGCTCCAGTTGTATTAGGCTCCAGTTGGGTTATTTGCCCAACTGTGACCATCATTCCCCACCAACCTCTTCTGAGAACTCCTCCTGTGTCTCCAATCTCCATAGATACAGGGTTGGGGTTGGGATACTAATCTAATCTATGTGACTCTGTAGTCTAGGGTGGGCACCCAATTCAAGCCAAGCTGATGTGAGCGCCTCACTCCAAGATCAGCTTTTGATGACTGAGAGATCTCAATGTCCCTTTGGATAGTATGCCTTGTATACCCACTAGCTCAGGAACTGATAGAGACCCTGCGCTCTGACAGGCAGCATGGAGCAGTGGAAGAAGTCAATCTTTGAATAGAGAGAGGGAAGAGGAACTTGCATCTACACAGGAGAGGAGACAAGAGACAGGGAGCAGAGCACATTCTTATTCATCTCTGTCCTATGCTCCATGAAACTCACACCCCTCATCCTCATAATAAAGTTCCCTTCCTTGTCAAAGTGAGCTTGTGCTGGTTCTTGCTACATATCATAGAAAATAGCCTCAATGATTTGGTAAAGTGTTGTCACTCAATACACAGCAAACACCAACTACATAAAATGAGAGAATCAGCAAAGGGATGTTGTAGGTTCTCCCACCCTCCCCTCACCCCACCTCTGACTTGATATAATTATTTACTAGAAGCTCTTCCCTATCTTCTGCACAATACTTCAAAAAAACTTATCATTATCCTACAATTCATCCATTTGATAAGCTGTGTCTCTGCATAAGGACAGGAACCCTCACATACGTCTATTCCCTTGGCAATGGTTTTATCACTCAGCCCCATCCCTGGAGATGACTGTCAACACCAGGCTCTGCCTGTGATCTCAACCACTTGCTGGGACCCCACCCATGTGCACTTCCCTCCTGCCCCAGCCCTTGATGGCCCTTCCTCTGTCAATTCTGTCCTGGGAGTACACACAGCCCACGTGAGTACCACCTGAGAAATGCACTTCTAAAAGGGAAATGTCTTCAGTATTCACAATGAAATAATATATGTGCAGGCCCTGAACTGAGCACTCCACAAAAATCATCTCATTTAATCCTCAATAAGTTAGGAAATTGGCCCTGTTTTTAACCCATGTTGTATTGATGTAAAAGCTGAAGCACAAAGAGGATAAGAAATGTATTCAAGGTCACACAGTTAGGAAATGGCAGGTATGCCATTTGAATCCATGTGCTGTCATGTCAAGGCTGTGCTCTTTGTCCTTTAGCCACATTAGACTAGACCCTTCGGACAAGGTTTTGATTTTGTTATTTACTTATACAGGTGACTAAGTCAGAAATAAGACTTAGAATTCAAAGAAGCAATTCAGTATAGGCTTATAGAATCATAAAGTTATCAGAGAGGATTTGGAGTCAAAGGAGAACTGGACTTTGGCCCCTGGAGGCAGGGGGATAGGGGTAGAGAGGTCGAAGTCTGGAGCATACATGACTGGTCATGGAGTGTGTTATGATTTTGGTCCTAAATGTCCCCCAAAAGCCCATGTGTTGAAGGCTTGGACCTCAGGTGATTACGCTATTAGGTGGAAACTTTAGGAGGTGGGGCCTAGTTGGGGAAGTAGATCACTGGGGCCTGATCTTAAAGGATATACTAGGACCCCAGCTCCTTTCTCTTCTTCTCTTCTCTTCTCTTCTCCTCTCTTCTCTTTTCCTCCCTCCCTCCCTCCCCCACTTTTTCCTCCCCTTCCTTTTTCTTCCTTCTCTCCTTCTCTCTCTTTCTCTCTCTCTGTCCCTTCTAACCATCATGAGCAGCTTTGCTCTACCACCTACTCCATACCATAATGTTCTACCTCACCACAGGCCCAAACTCATGGGATCAAGGAACTATGGACTGAAATCTCTAAAACTATGAGCCAAAATAGATCTTCCCTCCTTGTAAGTTGTTTTTCTCAGGCATTTTTAAACAAAGAAGGAAACCTAACACATAAGGCTTGTTAGGAAGAAGGTAGATGATATTGGTAGATTTAGGCCAGTTCTAGGGACACAGGTAGCAAAGCAAAGAGTTGGACCTTGTTAATAGGTTAAATTATGTTATCTCCCAAAAGATATGTTGGAGTCCTGCCTCTGGAATTTTGTGAATATGACCTTATTTGGAAGTAATATTTTTGCAGATGTAGTGATGCTAAATGCAGCCATGCTGGCTTAGGGTGAGTGTTAATTCTATATGACTTGTGTCCTTGCACAAAGAAGGAGTTTTAGACACAGAAAGAGATGTAGACGGGAAGGGGGCCACATAAAGAAGGAGGCAGAGATTGGACATGCAGATGAAGCCCAAGGAACACCACAGATTGAAAGCTAGAAGAGTCAAAGAGGAATTCTTTTACCCAGAGTCTCAGAGGGAGCATGGCTTCTCACCTCAGGAACTGTGAGACAGGGCTGGTGGAGTGGCTCAAGTGATAGTGTACCTGCCTAGCAAGTGTGAGGCCCTGAGTTCAAACTTCAGTAACTACCAAAAGAAAACAAGTCAGAGCTGTGAAACAATAAATTCCTATCCTTCTAAGCCATCTAACTGGTGACAACTTGCTCTATCAGCCTGAGGAAATTAACCCAGAGGTCATCAGTAGAACCTCTCAGGTACCTGAGCAAGTCAGGGTAAACATAGAAACCATGGCTGAGGAAGGTTAACCTTAGGCAGTGGAAACTGTATAAAAGATCAGCAAGAAAATGGGTTTTGAAGTAAAGTTAGATGCAGCCCAGCCCTGTCTATACTTTCTTCCTGTCCCTACAGGCCAGGGAACACATTCTATCTTCCCTTCTGTCCTCCCCACCCCCCCAACTTCCCAGGTAGTTTATTGATAGGTCAGAGCAACTTGACCCTCCTTTCTTTACTTCACCTGTAGAAATTGAGGTGACAATGCTGCCTGCTCCTTCTTCAGTGCTCCCACAGTATTTCCTTCTGTTCCCTCTGTCCTGAATACTGTTTCCTGGCACCATCTTTTTCCATAGCATTACTCCCTCATGGCAGAGACATGTTGGTTTGCCTGTTTATTTTCTAGCTCCCTCCACCAGAAGTTCATCTCCTTCAGGGCAGCAATGAATCCTACTCACTAGTATCACCCCACTTCCAGTTGAGCACCCAATACATGGCAGGGGCTCAGTGATTACCTGGAGAGTGTAGAAGCAGAGGAGCATGAATTCTAATTAAGATGATACACAGCCCACCTATTCTGTCTTAAAGACTTAGTACATTTCAATCCTTTCCCTTATATGTCCCTGGATATTTCACCAAGGAATGTTATAGGTGACCATAAGGGCATGTTCTATGCCTTGGATATTACATAGGTATGGTTGAAGTGATACCATCTTATATGCTATTTTAAAATATGTTAGGTTTCAATTTTTTTTAACTGGAAGATACAGTTTAGAAATGGTCTTTGTAAGTTATGCATGTTTGGTGAAAAATCAACATTGCCTGTTGTAGGATCAACTGTCATGCCAGGCATGGTGGCTCACACTTGTAATCCCAGCTACCTGGCAGGTGAACATAGAAGGATTGTGGTTCAAGGCCACCCAGGAAAAAAGTTAACAAGATTTCATGTTAACAAATAAGCCAGGCATAGTGGCACACCTTTAATCCAAGCTAGGAGGCATAGGTAGGAAGATCAGAGTCAAAGGCCTGCCCCAGGAAAAACCAGACCCTATCTGAAAAATAACTAAAGCAAAAAAGGACTGGGGGCATGGCTCAAGCGGTAGAACTTCTGCCTAGCAAGTGTGAGACTGAGAGTTCAAACCCCAGTACTACCAAAATAAAGAAGACCAACTGTCACTTGCACATCTAGTAAGTAAATTACCCTCCACCCATCATGAGCACTATCTTCAATAAAAGTCTCAAAGTAGAATGGATATTAGGAAGGTTACAGCTTGAGGATTATTGCAAAGTAGGAAAGGGAAGGTGGAGTAATCAGCTTTTTGTCACTATAACAAAATACCTGAGGTCATTAACTTATAAAGAGAAAAAGATTTTGGCTCTCAATTTCAGAGGTTTCAGATCATGATCAGTTTGCCCCACATGCAGAGCATGTGGCAAATCAAAAAATCACTTCATGGGCAAGAAGCAAAGAGAAAGAGGAAGGGGCTGCGGTCCCACTATCCCCTTTGAGGACACACCCCCAGTGATCTAAGGACCTGCCACAAGGCCTCACCTCTCAAAGGTCCCATAGCTTCCCAATAGCACCGCCCTGGAGAGCAGACTTTTTAACACATAGACAGTCAAGATCCAAACTACAGCATAGGGGTATCTGCAATCAAATGAGAGGTTGTGAGCAGATGTGGACAGTTGTGGCTGTAACATATGCAGTGGCCTGAACGAGCTGCTTGTTACTTAAGGGAGGTGAGCATGTAATTTGTGCATTCTTATGCAGTTTGGTTCAACTGCGTGCAGCCTTCTGTATTCACCTAGTATTTTTCACACGCTAAATCACACATAAGTAAATGTGAAATTCATACTATGCTCAAATCATTGCTTAATCCATCAATTGCATTGGAACAGATTTGCGTTTCCAAAACAAGCGTCATTGCAGAACTGGCTGAACATCCAAACTCAGGGAGTCTGCGCTAGGACCGGGAGCAGTTGATAGAATGAAACTCCTGATTCTCAGAACCCATCTCACTTTTATCCTGAGAACAAATGGGGAGGAAGGAGCACCAGATATGTGGCAAAACTTTATAAAGCAGAGAGCAGGGCAAGCCCTCGTATATTTAGAATTATCAGCCTTTGGTTTAAGAAGAAGCAAATGACAAGAAATAAGCAATATCTGTAATTTAGCCAAATAACATCTTGAACGTGCTCTGGCCTGCCCCTGTCCACAGTAGATACACCTTCATAGTGTGTTAGATCTATCCCAACAGGGAAACTGATTGTGTGGCTCCCTCTTTTCCAAGATGAAGCTGTCTCTGTCCGTCCCTCCTCTACCCCGACACCCCTCCTTACACACATACCAGCCCTTGGCTCTTCCTGGAGATACAGGTCTGTACTGAGAAGACGAGGAATCAAGGGAAAATTTATACATGGAGTGAGAGAGAGTTCCTAAGTGTAATAACCTGGTGAAGAGGATTGGCGTTTTACCTACCTTTGATAGAAGAGCCTTAACAGGACCCCTCACAAGCTATGACAGCGGTGGTCACCATGTAATGGGAAGGTTCCCAGAGTCTGTGGATTCTTTCACCTGGAAGTTCTAATCAGGGCACTTTAATTAGTTACTCCTGTGTTCCCAGGGAAGATCAGAGCATTATGTTGTAGAAAGAAGAAAGCATCCTATCACTACCATCAACCTCACCACCAACATCATGGTCATCTTCCCCCATGGGTCTGACAGGCACCTATGAGACCCCATGCCAGGGCTGTACCAAGCCAGCTGGACACACACTATCCTCCAGGAATGTTCAGTGTGAGGCAGAATGAATCATTCATTACCCTTGCATTCATTCACTTACCAACTTATTGGTAATGAGGCTCTTAGCCCTATTCTGTATAGCATGAGCAGTACAGGAGGAGTGAATAAGACATAAGCCCCGCACCTAATGACACAGGAAAAATACACTGCGCTAGACTCTAATTACTAAAGAAAGCAATAAGGTCATCACCCTTGCCCTCCTGTTCCTCATCCCTATGTCCGATTCCTCACCAAGCCTGCCCAGTCTCTCTTCCCATTGTGACTTAAATCTGTCCCTTCTACTACTTCCTTATCAGGCCCTCCTGACCCTTGGTACAGCCTAAAACCTAGACACTTGTCTCTTGTGGTCCAGTCTCCCCAGTGCAGCTCAATGGAAATTCCTGGAGAGCTTGTGTTTTAGGAAGATACACTGCCTACCACTTCATTAAACAAAAACCCTCCTTATCTCCAGGACCATGTTCAAACCCAAGCAAGACTACTGAGGATAGGACCCAGCCACACTCAGTAAGTCATATCTAACATGTCTGACATTCCCCAGTAAGCCTGAATCCTACAGGGCTCACTGCTCCCTGGAGAACAGTCATACCCCAAGGCCTTGCTCTAGTCTGTACCTTCTGCCTGGGCTCCCCTGGGTTACCTGCTGAAGTCCACCTTGTCCCAAAAGTCCCAAGTCAGCATCTGCATGAGTGACATCTCAAACCTCTCCTTCCTGTTCCAAGTAGGAGTCACCATACCTCAATTATGGCATTTTTCAATTGTGTCATCGTTATTTGACTGTCTTTTCTCCTAGACTTCAAATTCCTTGAGGATAGAGCCAAGTCAGTGCCTGACATGGAGTAGGGGTCTCAGTAATGGTTGATGGATGGAATGGTTAGCAACAAACTGCCTACTTCTAAAATGTGTCAATGTCACCCCACCCCCAAGTGCATGAGCTGCTCTATCAAGTGACTGTGAACCCTGTAGCATGATATTCATGTTCCCACTCTTCCTTTACCATGGCTGACCATAGCAACATGAGTTTTGTGGACAATGTTCTGGAGTGAGAGGGAATGCCCTAGGTCAGAGTGAGGTTGAGCTACTGCCATAGAAGTCTAACTACATCCTGCTTGTTTGCTATTCTTTATTAGTTAGACTAATAGATATTATCATCCCCATTTAGTAGGTCAGTAAGAAACATCTCTGGGGTTAATCTGCCAAACACCATACAGCTAGGAAGTACCAACACTGGGATTTGAACCAAGGACTGCCAGCTCAGAGCCTGAGTTCTTCCCGTCACTCTGGACTGCCTCCCACTGGCAGTGGAAGGGAGAAGCCTGTCACCCATGGAGAAGGAGGTTGGACAGCATTGCCTCCCCAGTCTGTAGGGCTAACACTCCCTGAGCATATATTTACCTTATATGGAGAAGAGAGAGGTGCCCATTTTTTTTTTTCCATTTCTGCAGACTCTAACAGACGGGTGCTAATTTGGTAAGTGCAAATTGTCTGGCTTCAGTTCTCTCCACCATCTGCCTGTGTGAACTAGTGAAACCAGGGTGACTTGTAATTATGCCCAGTTCTCTTCCCAAGGTCCTTCCATCCCTTCAGATGAGTTTATTCCTCTTCCTATTTAAAGAAAGAGCTTCACAGAGC
The DNA here is from genome assembly GCF_047511655.1 of Castor canadensis. Classification (NCBI taxonomy): domain Eukaryota; kingdom Metazoa; phylum Chordata; class Mammalia; order Rodentia; family Castoridae; genus Castor; species Castor canadensis. The sequence goes on along the minus strand of NC_133387.1, from coordinate 22,263,132 downwards.
AGTGCATTTATGGAATACTTCCAAGAACCACAGTAGAAAGCAATATGATGAAGCCAAAGTAATCATTCAGACAAGCCCCATATGTGAGATGCCAGGAGACCCAGGCAGGCCCTGCTCCTCCCAGGGAATTTCTGGAGAATGGGAAACAAGTCCCTACAATTCTTTGGGCCTCAGTTTCTCCACCAAACCACTGGCATTTGGAGTCCCAGAAAACAGGAAGTAGAGCTTTGCTCTTTCTTGGGGCGGCTACCCCTGATGTTGCTGCTGCTATTTAGGCAAGTGTTTGGAGGGGCTGTCTGATCTTCACACTCCTTTTTTTTTAATGGATATGCTTTATTTTGTTTATTCTTTATTTATTTTTTATTATTGTTGAACTGAGTGTACATTGTGACATTTACCAAAGTTTTTACAATATTTAATAGTTGAATTCATTCCCTCCATTCTCCTTTATCCCCCTCTCCCCATTCCTGGAATAGTTTTAACAGATCTCATTTTTCTGTTTTCATATCATCCTCACACTCCTAAAGAAGTCTTGTCCCTGCTCCCCCAGCCCTGTTGAAAATAAAAAACTGGATTTCTTCTTTTTCAGATCACAGTTGGGGGACAGCTGCCTCCCTGCTCTCTGCATGAACATCCAACCCCAATAGTGTTTCAAAAACTAAGGCAGGCATAAATGATAACAGGGGCATTGGCTAAGAGGAGCAATTTACCCAATGAAAGTGCAGCCTTAAATTCCAGGTGTTATTCACTCAAATCTGAAGGGATACTTTTCATTCATGCTTCTAAGGCTCTTCTTCCCCCACCATTTTCTGCCTCCTTTTTCTGTATCTTTTAGGATGCAAGGGGTGGATCCCTGTTTCTTCTGTGTTATAATAACTGTCTCTTGAAGGAACAATTGAGTTACTTGTAAAGTGAGCGAGCAGGAGTGTGCATGAGAAGGCGGGAGACTTCCACGTGTGCCCAGGAAGGCCCTCTTCCCACCTCCTCCTGACACTGGACCCCCAACTTCAACCACAGAGGTACACCCTGTTCCCCCATCTCTGAGACTGGCAAATGAGCCAGTCATACTGCCAGAAGCCAAGTTAATTTTATAAAGTCTCTCTTTGACAAACTAAGAGGGAAAGCTGGCTGTTTCATTTGGTGGTTTTCTTTAGCAACGCTGAAATGTCTAACATCTAAATGTGTGGTGTTTGCGAACTTAAATATGTCGCCTCTGGACCAGCCATTCCTTAAGGAACATCTGCTCTCCAGAAGATCAGAAGTGAGAAACCACAAAGTCGCATTACTTATCTTTCCTTAAAGAAATGAAAGGTGTTTCTCTCCCCCTCAAAGTAACAGCTCCTTCTCCACTCCACATCAAAACTCCAGCCTTTGGCAAACATGACTTGACGCTTCCAAATGCAAGTGCCGGCACAGAAACTCAGGCTTCAAAAGTGACAGCGGCAGACTGAGCCTTATTCACATTCCTCAGTACCCAGATCCTTCACAACTTCTGAGCATCTCTTTAAGGGATCAGAGGGCAAGGAGGCTGCCATACTGTGTCTGCACTGTAGCATGCACCATTGAACGACCCAAGGCAGGCCAAATGCAAATCTCCCCAAAGTTAGCTCTGGCCTAGAACTTGGAAAGTGGTGGCAATTGTGTCCCAGGCTGGCTGACAGGTTATCATGTGAGAGAGAAGTACACATCGCTGTAGGAAGAAAGGAGTTCCCCAGGGACACATGCACAATAGAGAGGACCCTAGACCTTTATCCTCCTCCTTTGGTGACACTTCAGCTAGAAGTAGGTTCTTCTGCATATTACAGGAACTCAACTATCAGAGAATTTAACCCCCAGGAGCATTCTTTCCTATAAAATAAATCTGGAGGGAGGGAGGACATACAGAGACACTGTAAAACCGTTGGAGACCAAAGCTGCTCCATACTTTGTGCTCTGCAATCTTCAAGGTCATCTCAAGGTCTATTCTCAAGATGACTGTTTGGAGCATCTGTTATCACACTGCAGAAAATAAGAGCACAGGAACAAAGTGTCCCCTAGACACACCTGCAAGCCACATTAACTCCGTTCAACAATCCGTCCCAAAGGGTAAGACATTTCCATGTACATCTCAGTAGCTGGAATGTAGTCACATGGCCACTACCTACTAATCCATGGGACACTAGGGAATAGTGCCTCTTAGCTAGATGCTTTTAGACCTTGGAAAACTTTGGCCTCATCTGATAAGGTCAGAAGGAATAACAAATATGAGGGGACACCTGGCAGCCTCTGTTACAGACTCAGCTTTTTATCTACTAAACAATATACTCACCTTCTTTCTCAATGTTAGCACTATTAATTTGTTAAGACAGATAAGTCTTTATTGTAACTGAAGGTGTAGCACTGTGAATGATAAGATGTTTTATAGCCTCCATGACTACCACCCATTGGATGTCAATGGCAGTACCACCATCCCTGAAGTTGTGACAGCAAAAAATGTCTTTAGACATTGCCCATGGGAGATGAAAATTACTACTGGGTGAAATCACTGATTTATATCAAAAGGGCATTCAAATGAGATCACAGACTTAATTTTCATAAAAGAATTCATGAAAGAATATATATACTCTTTACAATGGTATTTAAATATACTATTAGTATCTGGTCACCTCACTATAATATTATGCTTTATTGCAAAGTACCTTGAAGACTGGACACATTGGCTCACATCTATAATCCCAGCACTTGGGAATTGAATATAGGATAATCTGTTTGAAGACAGCCCAGGCAAAAAGTTAGTGAGGTCTTATCTCAAAAAACCAGGCTTGGCATGATGGTGCATGCCTGCAACCCCAGCTATGTGGAAGGTGGATTTCAAGGTGAATATAGGAAGAATGAGACTCAAGGCTAGCTCCAGGCAAAAAGCAAGACCCTATATGAAAGATAAACTAAACACAAAAAGGGGGGAAAAAGGGGTATGGTTCAATTTGTAGAGTGCTTGCCTACCAAAAGCAAGGCTCAGTTCAAACCCCAGTATTGTCCAAAAGAAAGAAAGAAAAGTGCCTTGAGAAATGTTAAGAATCAAGTGGACTCTACAATGCACACACAGTTCCAAAGTCAACTCAGATACAATAGATCAAATGGACCTAGTTGATATCTACAGAACATTTCATCCAACTTCTGCACAATATACATTCTTCTCAGCAGCCCATGGAACCTTCTCCAAAATAGATCATATCCTAGGGCACAAAGCATGTCTCAGCAAATAAAAGAAAACAGAAATTATACCGTGCATACTATCTGATCACAATGCAGTAAAAGTAGAACTCAACAACAAAAGTAAAGACAAAAAACATGCAAACAGCTGGAAACTAAATAACTCACTACTTAACAAACAATGGATCATCAATGAAACAAAAGAGGAAATTAAAAAGTTCCTGGAAGTCAATGAAAATGAAAACACAACCTACTGGAACCTATGGGACACAGCAAAGGCAGTCCTGAGAGGAAAGTTTATAGCCATGAGTGCATATATTAAAAAGACTGAAAGATCCCAAATCAATGACCTAATGATACATCTCAAACTCCTAGAAAAACAAGAACAAGCAAATCCCAAAACAGATAGAAGGAGAGAAATAATAAAAATAAGAGCTGAAATCAATGAAAAAGAAAACAAAAAAATCATAAAAAGAATTAATGAAACAAAAACATGGTTCTTTGAAAAAATAAACAAAATCGACAGACCCCTGGCAAACCTGACTAAAATGAGGAAAGAAAAAACCCAAATTAGTAGAATCAGGAATGCAAAAGGGGAGATAACAACAAACACCATGGAAGTCCAGGAAATTATCAGAGACTACTTTGAGAACCTATATTCAAAGAAATGGACAAATTTCTAGATACATATGATCATCCAAAACTGAACCAAGAGGAAATTAATCACCTGAATAGATCTATAACACAAAATGAAATTGAAGCTGCAATCAAGAGTCTCCCCAAAAAGAAAAGTCCAGGACCTGATGGATTCTCTGCTGAATTCTATCAGACCTTTAAAGAAGAACTGATACCAACCCTCCTTAAACTGTTCTGCGAAATAGAAAGGGAAGGAAAACTGCCTAACACATTTCATGAAGCCAGTATTACACTTATCCCAAAACCAGGCAAAGACACCTCCAAAAAGGAGAACTATCAGCCAATCTCCTTAATGAACATTGACGCAAAAATCCTCAACAAAATAATGGCAAACCGAATTCAACAACACATCAAAAAGATTATTCACCACGACCAAGTAGGCTTCATCCCAGGGATGCAGGGCTGGTTCAACATAGGAAAATCAATAAATGTAATAAACCACATTAACAGAAGCAAAGACAAAAACCACTTGATCATCTCAATAGATGCAGAAAAAGCCTTTGATAAGATCCAACACCATTTCATGAGAAAAGCTCTAAGAAAACTAGGAATAGAAGGAAAGTACCTCAACATTATAAAAGCTATATATGACAAACCTACAGCCAGCATTATACTTAATGGAGAAAAACTGAAACCATTCCCTCTAAAATCAGGAACCAGACAAGGATGCCCAATATCTCCACTCCTATTCAACATAGTACTGGAATTCCTAGCCAGAGCAATTAGGCAAGAAGAAGGAATAAAAGGAATATAAATAGGTAAAGAAACTGTCAAAATATCCCTATTTGCAGACGACATGATCCTATACCTTAAAGACCCAAAAAAACTCTACTCAGAAGCTTCTAGACATCATCAATAGCTATAGCAAGGTAGCAGGATATAAAATCAACATAGAAAAATCATTAGCATTTCTATACACTAACAATGAGCAAACGGAAAAAGACTGTATGAAAACAATTCCATTTACAATAGCCTCAAAAAACATCAAATACCTAGGTGTAAACCTAACAAAAGATGTGAAAGACCTCTACAAGGAAAACTATACACTTCTGAAGAAAGAGATTGAGGAAGACTATAGAAAGTGGAGAGATCTCCCATGCTCATGGATTGGTAGAATCAACATAGTAAAAATGTCGATACTCCCAAAAGTAATCTACATGTTTAATGCAATTCCCATCAAAATTCCAATGACATTCATTGGAGAGATCGAAAAATCTACCGTGAAATTTATATGGAAACACAGGAAGCCACGAATAGCCAAGGCAACACTCAGTCAAAAGAACAATGCTGGAGGTATCACAATACCTTACTTCAAACTATATTACAAAGCAATAACAATAAAAACAGCATGGTACTGGCACAAAAACAGACAGGAAGACCCGTGGAACAGAATAGAGGACCCAGATATGAAGCCAAACAACTATAACCAACTTGTCTTTGACAAAGGAGCTAAAAATATACGATGGAGAAATAGCAGCCTCTTCAACAAAAACTGCTGGAAAAACTGGTTAGCAGTCTGCAAAAAACTGAAACTAGATCCATGTATATCACCCTATACCAAGATTAACTCAAAATGGATCAAGGATCTTAATATCAGACCCCAAACTCTAAAGTTGATACAGGAAAGAGTAGGAAATACTCTGGAGTTAGTAGGTATAGGTAAGAACTTTCTCAACGAAACCCCAGCAGCACAGCAACTAAGAGATAGCATAGATAAATGGGACCTCATAAAGCTAAAAAGCTTCTGTTCATCAAAAGAAATGGTCTCTAAACTGAAGAGAACACCCACAGAGTGGGAGAAAATATTTGCCAGCTATACATCAGACAAAGGACTGATAACCAGAATATATAGGGAACTTAAAAAACTAAATTCTCCCAAAACTAATGAACCAATAAAGAAATGGGCAAGGGAACTAAACAGAACTTTCTCAAAAGAAGAAATTCACATGGCCAAAAAACACATGAAAAAATACTCACCATCTCTAGCAATAAAGGAAATGCAAATTAAAACCAAACTAAGATTCCACCTCACCCCTGTTAGAATAGCCATCATCAGCAACACCACCAACAACAAGTGTTGGCGAGGATGCAGGGAAAAGGAACCCTCTTACACTGTTTGTGGGAATGTAAACTAGTACAACCACTCTGGAAAAAAATTTGGAGGCTACTTAAAAAGCTAGACATTGATCTACCATTTGATCCAGCAATACCACTCTTGGGGATATACCAAAAAGACTGTGACACTGGTTACTCCAGAGGCACCTGCACACCCATGTTTATTGTGGCATTATTCACAATAGCCAAGTTATGGAAACAGCCAAGATGCCCCACTACTGATGAATGGATCAAGAAAATGTGGTATCTATACACAATGGAATTTTATGCAGTCATGAAGAAGAACGAAATGTTATCATTTGCTGGTAAATGGATGGAATTGGAGAACATCATTCTAAGTGAGGTTAGCCTGGCCCAAAAGACCAAAAATCATATGTTCTCCCTCATACGTGGACATTAGATCAAGGACGAACACAACAAGGGGCTTGGACTTTGAGCACATGATAAACGCGAGAGCACACAAGGGAGGGGTGAGGATAGGTAAGACACCTAAAAAATTAGCTAGCATTTGTTGCCCTTAACGCAGAGAAACTAAAGCAGATACCTTAAAAGCAACTGAGGCCAATAGGAAAAGGGGACCAGGAACTAGAGAAAAGGTGAGATCAAAAAGAATTAACCTAGAAGGTAAAACACACGCCCAGGTAATCAACGTCAGTCAACTCCCTGTATAGCTATCCTTATCTCAACCAGCAAAAACCCTTGTTCCTTCCTATTATGGCTTATACTCTCTCTACAACAAAATTAGAAATAAGGGCAAAATAGTTTCTGCCGGGTATTGAGGGGGTGGGGGGGAGAGGGAGGGGGTGGGGTGGGTGGTAAGGGAGGGGGTGGGGGCAGGGGGGAGAAATGACCCAAGCCTTGTATGCACATATGAATAATAAAAGAAAAAAAAAGTCAACTCAGAAGTCAGAGGAGAAACTGAAGTGCCAGCAATTTCTTCAAGAATCCAGGGTTGGTCTACAGAACAAATGTGCTGTGGACTCCTGAGCCCTCCTCTTACCGCCCTAGGCTCCAGCACACTTTGGCCTTCCATCTCAGTTCTCGCACATCAGATCCCTGTCCAGACTTTTGCTCCTCTACTCTGCACTTAGCTGACTCTTCATCCTGCTTGAAGGTCATTATCATGCATGAACCACGAACTGAAGTGAACCCGCCTTCTTCCACTGGCTTCTCCCAGGAATACTCCATGTCACAGTTCAGAAGTGCACATTAATCAGTTCACTTTTTTGTTTCTCCTCTCCCCAGTAGATTGTGACTTCTGCTGAGGCACAGAACATGTCTATTTACTTCCTAGCACCTGGTACAACAACATGGGGGTGAGACAGAGGGCACGTGTGGTGTGGAGAGAGTGGGCAAGGGGTGATGGAAGGATCTGGAACACAGACCAGGACAAAGGCCTCAACTGAGCCCATGAAAACCAATTAGTAGCTAGTGTGAGATTCATTCCTAGACTTTGTGTTTCTAAGTCAGCTCTAGCCATTTGCTAGAATAGCCCTAGAATAGAAAAATTAACAAAACATGACCACACAGGAGATAACACATGTTCTACTTAAATGTGCTAAGGTATACACACAGTTTTTATTTTTGGTGTTGGGGATTGAATCCAGGGCCTCATGTATGCTAAGTAGATAGCATCATCTCAGTGATAGTAGGTATCACTGAGACATACCCCTCGCTCCCAAAGTATATTCTAAAATACAAAACAAATAAACAAAAAGGAAAAACTTGTAAGCATTCTGAAGGAGATGTTACTTCTGCCTGTGGGTCTGTAGTTTCGAATGACAGCATGGGAGGGAGGTTTTTCAGGACATGTGGGAGATGGGTAGGTGAAAGATGGAGAGACCTTCTGGAAAAGGAACAGCATAAGAAAGGCAATGAGTGATAAAGCCCAGGCCTTTTCTGAGATGGAGTTTAGCCCAGCACTACACAACAGAAATGTAATGTGAGTGACCCTAGTAATGTTAAACTTTCTAGTAGTCATATTAAGAAAGTGACAAGAGAAACTGGGACTGTAGCTCAGTTGTAGAGTGCTTGCTTATCTTGCATGAGGTCCTGGATTTCAGCCCCAACAAGAGAGAGAGAGAGAGAGAGAGAAGGCAAATTAATTTTACTATTATATTTTATTTAATCCAACCTATCTGAAATGTTATCATTCTAACATATAAACAATTAGTGCTTAATAGTTGCATGTGGCCAGAGGCCACAATACTGTACACATCTGATCCACTTAGGTGGCATGGGATGGGCAGGCCCACCCTGGGAGGATAACAGAACATGGCAGGTAGAGTGGGAAGTGCCAGGCACTGATCTAACTCACTGGCACAGTTCATGGGGTGGGGACCTGGCCCGATTTGCCTAGTTCTATTTATCTGGATCTCTCCAGTGGAAGAGAGGCACCTCTCACCAAGAAACTGAAAAACTACAGAGAAAGAAAAGGAAGCAAACATGTAGACTCAGAGACCTAGATGGCTATGAGCAGCCACCTGTGTCCCCACCAGCTTTCAAGTTCTAGCTTCCAGACCCTTCTGAGTCTCCTCCAAAAGCTTAGCGTTGGCTTCTTCAGACGTCCCTTACTCTTGCGCTAAAATCTATCTGTCTGTCTCTCTTCTTGTCTCTTTCTCGCTCCCCTCTTTCAGAATATTGTTTTCTGTTTCATGTAGTTAAAGATTTAGAAAGCCCTAAGAAAAACCACTAGCACAGAGCTTTGTTAACATGCCATGTTTTTCTTAACTGACCTGGGCAGAAGGCAGAGCGAGGAAGCAGAGGGAATCATGAGAAGTGAAGCTGCCAGGATATGACAAATGATGGAAAAGGAAGGGGACTAAGGAGGTGGCTGAGGTATTCAGCCTGAGTGACTAGAAAATTGATGGTCCATCATGGAGGTGGGGGAAGGAAGTAGGTCTCTAAGGGAAAATGGCACTGTGTTCTGTGCAGGCACAGACCCTCATCCCCTCTGCCTTGGCTGGGGCTGTAGGGACTCCTGACTGAATGGAAGAGGCAGGGGCTGGGCTGCTCCTGCTCATTCCTAGGCTGCTATAGTACCCTGGCCTGAGCGATCCCCAGGGACTGGGGTTCAAAGACTTCCATCTCCAGACCTTTGGAAGCAATAGTCATCTCTGGTGTTTACTTGGATCTGTCTCCTGACACTTTCTCTCCACACTGCTTCCGCTGGCACCTCCCCTTATTTCCTTCCCTTTCGGAGGCCAGGAAAGTGGATAGGAAGTGACTCTTCATGTCTCAAGTGTGAGAGACCTCACTGTAACCAGAGAAACTAATAGACTCTGATCACATCAGCTTCCAGCAATGTGGACATAAACACATAAACATACAAACACACACATACACACATACATGCTTTCTCTCCTCCCTCCCTTGCTCCCTTCAGATGATCTAATTAGCTATTTGACAGATAAAGAACTTCTTCCTTCTCTCCTTCCATCCATTCCTCTCTCCCTCCCTCTCTCCCTTCTCTCTCCCTCTCCTTCCCTCCTTTTCTCTCTCTCCTGTCTTATTTCTCTCTCTTCCCCCAACTTTCTCCATCAATCAGACTCATGTAGCAACTGTCTTTCCCTGGAGTGAATCCTTCAAAGACTTCCAGCCACTGGAAACTCTGGTTGCCGCCATATATTCCATGTACCCTGCATGACTCTGAATGGACATTGCCTCTGCAGAACTTCTGCAGCTTCTTTGTATTCACTGGCTGCAGGCAAGCAAGAAAGGACATTCACCCTAATTCACCCTGTCTCAGCCTCAGTCTCTAAAGACTTTTGAGTATTGATCCTGGACGCTTCTGAAAAGGAAATCCTATAGTCAAGGAAACTGAGTATCACATGCGTCAGGGTTAAGGGCTGGGGGGTTATTGTTTTCAAAGACCCAATCAGCATTCACAACCCATGGGTGTCTGGCCCAGTGGTCTCCAAACATTTTTGATTGCTTAATCCATCCATAAAACTTTTTTGAGCAGCCACCCCAAGTATATACATATTTATTTATTTATAATTATAATCATGTACAACTACATGTCCAAAATTATGTATATTATAAATAGAAATGCTCATTATAATGGAAGTAACAGACCTACTCAGAAAATAGAAATTGTAAAAGGAGAGGATAAAGAATAAGTATAACTAGATGTCCCATTATGTTCTTTCTGTACCCAGTGGATCATCTTACGCCCCCTTGGACATGTGCCTGCTTTGAAGACTCACTGTGTTTGTGCTCAGCCCCTTCACAGACAGTCTCTGTGGTAGATAATACCACTGTCCACCAAACTTCCAGTTCCCCTTCCTGTCCAAAGGACAGATGTGTTCAGAAATGAACACATTGCTTGTTTGTCCAATCAGTGGGTTACTTCTGATTAGACACCAAGAACCATGACTCTCCATGTCACTTGTTCTCATGCTTCCTATTGGAATCTGTCATCCTGGGACTTGTGCTGGCTAAAAAGAGCAGATATTGTTGAGTCGTGCTGTATTTGAGGTTTGGGAGTTTTTGTTACTGCAGTACTACTTATCCTATCTCAGCTGATCCTATCTGTGAAGAACCCAGGTGCCAACACAGTCACAGACTTGTGCTCTGAGGCCTTATCTCTCCAACTGTCACACTGAAAGAATGTTCCTTGACAGTGACAGTAAGCCACATACCATGGAAGGGGAAAAGCAGGGAGCAGGGCAAGGGGTGGGGTCAAAACATAAGAAATGGCCCAGAATCTCAAGAACAAATCTAAAGACTGAGAAGGCTCCACTTGGGCAAACTTGGTCCAGGAATTAACGGGCAGTTTCCATTGTAGCCCAAAGGCCATCTGTGAGCCCTGGACTGAAGATCTGAGTCAGAGACTGAAAGATGACTCTGTATTCCTAGTTTCTGTATGTCTTCTGTCTTCTTAATAGAAAGGAGTTCAATTTCAGGCCAAACCATAAATTCTTTCAGGCTACTCTTCCACCTCCCAAAGCAGTGGGTCTCTGTCTTTTAGAAGTTTTCAAGGGAATTAAATTGGAAAAGTACCTAAAGGTCACCAAGGCAACCTCTTCATGGAATCTAAAACACTGACGGTCCGTTTCCCGAATAAGGCCTGGATGAGCTGATCCAAAGACTGGTGCTGAATTTTACAGTGGGATTCCAAGTGAATTAAAAGAGGAAATTAGGAATTTGGAATTCTCTTTTTCAATCAGCTATGACTTAATAGATTGGCCCAGCTATACTAACAGAGACTAATAGTAGTAGCCTATACCTAAGAGAAGTTTTTTTCTCTTCTCACATAATCTTTGCCACATTTACCATTGAGCTCCCATCTCATGGTCTAAGATGGCTACTCTAGTTCCCACTTTAGGCCCTCTTTCTAGACAATAGGAATGGGAGAAGGAGGCACATCCTTCATTTTCCAGGCATAAATCAGAAGTTGCACTTCTGCTCATGTCTCATTAATCAAAACTTACTCATATTGCCTAACTCAACTGCAAAGGAAGCCTAGGAAATGTAGTCTCCAGCTAAGTAGTCATTAGTCAGCTAAATTTTTGCTGTGCTATTTATAAAGGCAGAAGAGGAGAAGAGATATTGGTGGGTCACTAGCAGCCTCTGGCTGGTTGGCATGCTAGGTGAATTCTTTACGGAAGTTTTTCTCCTCATGAACCCTAGACAATGACCTCCTATCATCTCCTGCCCTGCCAGCCCAGAACATTCACCACAGTGTACTGTGGCCATCTGTTCACTCTTCTTTGTGTCCCACTAAGTGAAGCTTCATGAGGCATTTGCTTACTATTGTATACCCAGCCTCTGGCACCTTATAAGTACTTAATAAATATGTATTAGTAGTCTTCCTTTATCCTTATCATGGTTCTACCTTCCACAGTTTCAGGTCCCTGTGATCACTGAACCATTTATATACAGTTCAATAGGATATTTTGAGAGAAAGCATGCATTCACATAATTTTCATTATAGTATATTGTTACAATTGTTCTATTTTTTATTAGTTATTATTCTTAATCTTTTCTGTGTCTAAATTATAAATTAAATTTCATCTAGATAGTAATGTAGAAAAAAAACACAGTATGCATAAGGTTCAGTACTCCCCACAGTTTTAGGCATTCCCTGGGGGTCTTGGAAGATACCCCACAAATAAGGGGGGCTCTGCATCTACTAAGTGAATCATTTCACAAATGAGTATGTGAAAGGATAATCACTATAACCTTCGACTATTCTCTCTTTCCCTTCTTCCTCTGGTTCTCCCCAGCTTTATCTGCCCCTAATTTATCCTTCCTCTTTTCTAGAATGGGCTCATTCTCACCTGACCAGTATTTTGGGCTCACATGATGTACATTTATGAAGAAAAGAGAAGGAAACAAGAAGCAGAAGATACTTGGAAGGCAGAGGTAGGAGGATCATGGTCTGAGGCCAACCTGGATAAAAAGTTAGTGAGACACTATCTAAAAAACAAGCCAGGCATGGTGGCTCACTCTAACTAACCCCAGCAATTTGGGAGGAACAGATAGGTGGATCATGGTCCAAAGTCAGCCTGAGAAAAATCCCAAGACCCTACCTGAAAAACAAACTAAAATCAAAAGGACTGGGGACATGGTTCAAATGGTAGAGCACCCATCTAACAAGCATGAGGCTCTAAATTCGATCCCCAATAAAACCAAACAAACAAACAAAAAAAGCAGAAAGTGAAAGTCAAGGAGACGGTTTTTAACTAACTGGGCTACATAAGTGATATGGATAGGAAAGAAAAGTAGATTTAGGAATTATCACTGTAGATTTTTATGGTATTAAAACATACAAGAAGAGGACCTAAATTATTTGGAAATATTCAAAATGTGTTGGACTATTTCTATGACCCACATACTGCTTGGTCACTGGACAAGCCTTGGAATGACTCAGAACACCAGGAAAATGTCAGCAAAAAATAAATCCCAGAAAGCCTTCTTCTAAAACACTTCTCTCTGCTTTGAATCCTTAGGAAAAATAAACAACCCTAAAAAAACTCAAAGTATATGTCAATGGTTCTCAACCATTTTCAGGTAGTACTAAGCCTGGAAATCATGATGTTTTCTGGATAACCTCATGAGGTATTTATGTTCCTAATTCCATTTACAAATCAGCCATTTTACTTGAAGTCAATATAATTATATAGTATATATAATATATGAAATATATTATCATGATCATGCTTACATATCCAAAACAATTAGTTGTCAAACATAAAGAACTATTTCTGAATTTTCCTATTAATACCAGTAGCTCTTGGTTCACTGACTTTCTTGCTGTCTTCTGTTTGTGCTCATAAATGTGCAATATCAAAAACCAAAAAAAAAAAAAAGCCCATGGGGAAAATTCTATGATGTAACTAAATATTTATCAATTAAGAAAATATCTAGACTGTCAACTCCACAAGCAAAGTGGCAATGACTACCTTACCTGTTGCTGTGTTTGAGCTTCTGATAGAGTATCTGGAGAATTCTAGAAATAAAACAAATATGTGAGGCCAACTATTTTATTTTAACTATGGAAACCCACTTGAACTGCTGGACCACTGGAGCATAATTTCAGAACCACTGGGCAACAGCAGCACTTCTGTTGCCAGTTGATAAGGTCTTTTTGATGGTTAGCATGTTCCAGGCTACAGAGCCATATTATCCCCTAAGATTAAAGAACACCCTCAATATGCATGAGATCATAAATGGGTGACCTTGGGTAAGTGATCTTAGGAGCAGTTAGCTGGAGCCTTATTTCTGAGCTCCAGACATTGAAATGAAGTGGAGTGATAAGTACCATGTTCAGCTCGGGCCCTTATTTTCCCTTCATTGCCTTGATGCATGATGAACCTGGAAGCCATAGGCTAAAGATGGCAGAAACACAGAAGAAAGATGCCTGAGTCCTGGAATAACTGCTTGGAAAAGGGATACTTACCAGCCCAGAACACCTATAACATTCAATATGAGTGAGAGAAAACTTCAAACATTTGAGGATCTATTCACCATAGCAATCATCAGTATTATAGTGAGGATCAGTTCATTAAAATGATTGTGGCTGCTATTAAAAAAAAAAGGTTGAAATAAATCAGGGACAACCCCATGGGCATTTAGGTATATTTCTGAGAACATAATACTCCATCTTAGAAACCATCTAAGTAATTAGGAGCTATCCGAAGCCAGAAACCTATAGAATATTCCACATTTTGGCTAATAAAATTTCATCCATTTTCTGATCCCCACTTTGGCCTAAGAAGGATCACTTAGTGTGAGGCTCTGGTGGTTGGTCAGTGCTTCAGGCTTAGGGGACTGTTCTGTTAGCCATCAAGGTCAATTACTACAGAGTCTGGATGCTGCAGAATTGCTTCATTTGAGGTCAAAGACCACCCAGAATGACATTTGCTATTAGAATGCTGCCCATGAGTCCAATGCTAAAGCCACTGTCTGGTTACATGGTTACCTGTTGAGGTTGACTTTTTGTGGAGCAGAGAAATTACCTTAGGTGGAATCATGCCCAGCCTCTCTCATGAAACACAGCTGGCCAGCCTCGTGGCTGTCAAAGCCATTTGTGCAGGCTGTTGTCCTACAGCTATGAAAGAAAACCAACCCACCCCACTGCCAGGTGACCTATCACCCACCAAGTCCCTTTTCCACTATATATAAAAACTTGAATTAAGGTCTCCATGCCCTAGTTATACTCCAATAATGGAGAAAAGGTTTCCATGCTTCTGGCTGCCACTGGGAAGGGAGAGAGGGAACAGGACTTAAAAAGAGGCTCACCTGTGAGTCAACTGCAAAAGTTAGAAAAGATCAAAGATCCAGGATGTCCAGCAACTTCCACCAAAGCAGCCACTTTCAAACAATCCCACAAAGTAGGCAAGAGAAGCAAGTCAGGCTGAAGGCAAGAAAGAGGGCCAGGGTCCCTCCTGTTTCCTCTGCCCCTCACCCATGGGAGTTTCTCCCTGGCATCTTTGGGCTCTGCATAACACACTTTGGAAACTGCCTATCTAAAAGCCCTTCCATGTGCCCCATCCAATGGTCTAGCAGGAAGCAACCTCCAGTGTGTGCTGCCCCCCTGCCAAGGGTGGCAGATGAGCATATCTGAATGTGGAAATCTTAACATTGAACCATAAAGACATGTTGCTTAGTTGCTTTTTGTCTACTGTATTCCCAGAAACTGGCTTAGCATCCAGCATATAGAAGCACTTAATATCCAGGGAATGAAAGAATAAAAGTAGTTTCATGTTTTATTGCAATCAGATGCAGCAAATTGGCCACAGGGTACTTCACAAATTGCACAGCATTTTCCACTATGCTGTCTCATTCAGTCCTCAGAACCCACTGAAAGGGAGGCAAAACGGAGATCATCATCCTTTCAATAAAGTCTGAGTTTCAGAGAGAGTAGGTGACAAGCTCAAGACCATACAGCTAGACAAGGGCAGTCGCAGGTCTGGAATCATATCTTCAGGATCCAAGTACCAATGCTCTTTGTACTCCCCTCACCATTGAGATTCTGTGATGCTGCCATCATAATGTTAGTGGTGATGGAGACATTGTGGTCATTAAGACTACAGCAATGCACAAAGCACAGGCCATAAGCACACGTCTGGATGGTTAGGGCACAGGGCTGAGGGTTCTGCTCGTTCAAGGTGATCCTTGCTCCAAGAGCATAGATCACAGACCCCACAACAAATAGTCCAGATGTTCATGCTAGAGACCAGGATACAGCCACTGGGGGTGGAGAGCACAGGCAGGTCAAGACAAACTCATCCTTATGATGTAGAAACTGACAGAAAGCCCAAATCCCTCTTCATGTGGAAAGTCTCATCAAGGAGTTACTCAATTTTGGAAAAAGAAAGGAGCTTGGAAACTGCAATTCCTAGGTCCCAGTGTTAATCTTAAACTTGGTCCATATAACTCACAGGTTGCTGATTTGATGTTTAGCAATTGCTGGTGGAGTAGCTGCCTAGCAAGTGTGAGGCCCTGAGTTCAAACCCCAGTGCTGCCAAAAATAAAATAAGATGATGTTTAGCAATTTACAGTATAAACATCAACAACCCCCAACATGTACACTAGTAAATTTTGCAAAGGCTGACCTATTTAGATTCCCCACTACCTACCCACTACTTGATTCCATTCTGAAAATTATCACTCAAATGTTCACTTACATCTAAGTCAGCTCTCAAGTGTGAGCAGAAGCACAAGTACAAAGAGGTCTCTTGTAAAAGAGAATAAACAACCCAAGGCATGGAACTTTCTTCTACTTCCACTGTCTGATTTATTCTCCTTGTCTAAAGTAGATCAAATATTCTTTCCTCATGAATGACAAAAGCTCTGAATGCATTTTTGCTGGCAAGAAACTGAGACCAACAACCCAGCAAAATATCTAGCCTCTAAGCTCCTTCCTTCTTTTGTTTTTTAAATTTCTTCTCTACTTTTTCCATCTCAAAAGTGAAAGCTATGCAATTCCAGGAACCTAACCCGCTGATAGAGTGCAGACCAGTAATTTAAGCCCAGAACAGTTAGAGGGTACCGAATCAAGCCTCTGTGGATCTTCATTATGACCAAATAATGAAGGACTCTCTGGCCCCTCACAATGCTGGAGTTTGAAGGAACAGAATTATTATGTTCAGGGGATCCCTAACTCTGCCTTTCTGATTTTTGTGACTCTAAAATGCAACTATGTCCCTGGCCTGCTAATGTATATAATTTAAGCTCGTCTCCAATAAAACTGGCTAATTCTGCAATATTGTAAATGGATTTCCCCATTTCTCTAGGTAGCAACTCTTCATACCATTCACAGATATCCTGCAGAGCATTTGTCACATCAGAACATCACAGATGGTGGGAGAAGATCCGGGAGGCAGAGTAGGGTATATGGTTAGAGACCTGAGATTCTCCAGGTCACTCATCAATTATTTATTCCACATGTACTTGGTATGAGTGTACTTTGTACCCAATGCTGTGCTGGGTGCTGTAGAATGTACAGTAGCATAATAATTTGTGATAGCAGAATCAAAAGACCCACCCTCCTATTGAAGAATCCAGGCACAAAGAGATGATACTGAAAACCATGCCCTGGATCAACGACAAATACCACGTATGCTGTGTGCTAAGTACCAGAACTACTCTAGGTACTGGGATACAGCAAAGCCCAAGACAGGCAAAAGGCCCTGCTGTCACAGAGTGCACCTTATAGCAGGAATTATTTTTCAGGGTTTGATTTCAGAGTTTAGAAAATAAAAGGTACTTGTAGTATAGAGAAGAGTTCTGGGTAGGCTGAGGTAGAAGCTCCAAACAGATCTTCTCCTTCATAGGCCTCTCTATTTAGTTAATCCAAACTCACCTCTCCTCTTATATGTGCTCTTTCCTTTAACCCTTTCATCATCACCGTCCACCCAGCTTTACCAGCAATACCAGATGATCTATTCACTCTCCTTCCCTTCATTCACCATCACCAGGCAAGCATGGCATGTAGAGTTTGCCTGCTAAATGCCTCCTCTGAAATGTCTTTCCTCCTCCCTGTTCCTAGTGCTACAACCCATTTCAAATCCTCATAATTTCTTACCTACTGTAGCAAACACTGTCACGCACAGCTGAGATTCACCCTCCATGAAGGATTTGTCTCAGCTTTGGCAATGTGTTGACAGCCTCCAACTGTCAACAGCTTCCAATTTTGCTTCAGCTGCAGAGAATGTCTTATCCAAGGCTCATGTCCAATCCAGACAATTCTGAAGGGACTAGTTCCAGCTCCAGAGGTCCTGCATCACAACATAGCATGTTCTGCCTACTCCCTTCCACAGAGGTCAATCCTAAGGGTCTCCTTAAATAAGCTGGTATCCAACTTGTGATGCCAAGAAAATTGTGATAGCTCCTGACTATCTTCTCAACCTCACCAATCTCATCTCTGAATCTACAAAAGACATTTCTTATTTTAATTTTAATTACTTTAGGTTGAATTTAACTTTACATTAATTGAAGTATTACAGAGCTTATGAGATGAAATATAACTTAAGGCTTAAATATAAGAATGGCATTCCCTATCCCTACTCATACCATTACCTGCTGGCATTTATTTTCATATTCTGAATAGTATGCTTATGCTGCCGCTTGAGATATCTGTTGGTGTCCTACTATGGACACCTACACACATACACACACATACACACAGTTCCTTTCTTCATTCTCTTGAGATTGCCACAATTTTCATGGATTTTGTTGTTTTGACTACATTTTTCATAGCTGATGCATGTTGTATACTATGATTACATTTGTTTTCCTTTACACTTTTGTTCACTTGTTTTCCCAGGTTGTCTTATTTACTTGTCTTTTATGTAGAGTCTGAATATATCATCCCCACATACAAATGTTGGAATTAAGGCCCAATGTGACAGTATTAAGAGATGGGGCCTTTCACGATGCACGGTAAGCTGTTGAATAATAGAGAAATGGGGCAATAGAGAAAGAGTAAGTGATAGAGGGGATTAACTGATTAAAACACCATCTATGCATGTCTGAAATACCAAGGGAAAACCCTCTTGAGTTATCAGTATACACCTAAAAGAAAGAACAGGAAGGCAAAACAGGTCATCTCTAAGGGTGGGTATTAGTGGCAGGGGAAAGCATAAGGAGAGGGTGAAAAAGGGTGAATATGGTAGGTGTATTTTATATTCATGTATGAAAATAGAACAATGAAACCTACTGAAATTGTTCTAAGAATGTGGTAGGGGAATAAAGGAGAATGATGCAGGAGTGAATCTAATTAAGATATATTATAAGCACATATATAAATATCACAGTATATCCCCCTGTACAACTATCATACACTAATTTCAAAAGTTTAAAAAAAGAGATGGGGTCTTTGAGAAATGATTAGGTAATGAGGGCTCCATTTTCATGAATGAGATTGGTGCCCTTGTAAAAGGGTTTAAGGACGCTAACTAAGCCCTTTTCCTCTTTGTCCCTTTCATCATGTGAAACCTCAGCATTTGTTCCTTTAACCGTATGAGGATACAGCCAGGAGGTGCCATCTTTGAAGCACAGAACAGCACTCACCACACAATAAATCTGCTAGTCCCTTGACCAGGGACTTTCTTGACTTCATAACTGAGAAAATAAATATGTGTTCTTTACAAATCATCCAGACTAAGGTATTTTGTTATAACACCAAGATGGACTAAGATGCCTTTACTAATTCCTCTCTAAACCTTCCAAAATATTTGTTCTCAATATGCTCAAATACATCTGGTAACCAATTCATTTAATGTTTTTCTTCTTGGCGTCATCCCTTCTGAAGCCCTCCCTCATCTTTTTCCAATATGAATTGAAGCCCTCTGATCCTTCTCAATAGTCCTCACTCTTACAGAACATGTTTTCTAGTAGTTTCCTAATAAACGGTACCTAGGAACACACTCATTTTTGAGCCTTGCATTTCATAACATTTACTCTAGCCTCATACTTGAAGTAGTTTGGCTGGGTATAGGGTTCTAGTTAACAAAAATTTTGCCTCAGAATTCTGAAGACATGCACCATGGATTTCTAACTTTTACTATTGAGAAAACCCATCCCCTGTTGACTCTCTCTCTCTCTCTCTCCTCCCTCCTTTCTTTTCTCACTCCTTCCCTTCCCTCCCTCCCACTCTCTTACCCTCCTCCCTCCACCCTCTTTCAGCTTTTACCCTAACTATGACATTTCGAAAATTCATGATGCTGTGCATTAGTGAGTGTAGGGCATGCCTTTTTTCTCCTTCTTTATGCTAGGTATTCAGCAGGTTCTTTCAGACTAGAAACTCACTTTTTAAATGTCTTTACTTTTCTTTATGTGTTCATGTTTGAACATTCTCTCTCTCTCTCTCTCTCTATCACACTCTCTCTCTCTCTCTCTCTCTCTCTCTCTCTCTTCCTCTTTTCTAAATATATCTTATATTTTAGCCAGAATTTGGGAACTATAGATTTTCTTTTTCTCTTTTGTTTCAATCTTCAAGTTACTTTGATCTAATTTCTTAAAGATTTTCATTAACCTTATCTTATAGCTTTTTGTTAGATTTATTTCTGTTCTCTTATTTTAAATTTCTGAGTTCTTGTTCACTGAAATTCCTTGTTTTATATCCTTCTATTCTTGTTTTATGAACATAGTATCTTGTCTTACATCTCAAAGCATTTTCATCATAGAAGATATTTTTGTTTTCCTGTCTATACTAGGGCTTACATTTCTTTCTTCTGAGTTCTTTCTGCTTAATTCAATTTTTGTCTCATGTTATAATCTTTCTTCCAAACTCCAATGTCTTTGGCTATTTATTTGCGTTCAAGACTAAGGCTCTCAAATGTTGATTGAAAGCTCTGTCATTATCTTTCCCGCTGTTGACTTTCTATATCGGCACCAGTTAAAGGCTAGGCTCTTTTATTAAGAGGTCCCAAATGTTAATACCTTTATATCATTTCTCTTGGGTAGGTTGCTGTATTCAGAGAAGAAACTTGGAGCTTGTGTCTTAGGCTGGTATGCCTGGCTACCAGCATTCTGGAAAGAAGAGGGATGAGTTCTCAGTAACTTAATTGGCTTTAATGCAATTTCATCCCCAGCTTTACCTTGTGGCCCTAAATCCAAAGACTCTCATGTACAACCTTTCCAGAGAAAGCTTGGTTCCTGTACTGATAGACAGACACTTGGGTTTACAGACTTGGAGAAGGATCTGGTAGGTCTTCTTCTATGAGTCTAAAGCTGAGATTAGAGTTAGGTGATGCCCCTAACATTGGGATTACCTAGGTAACATTTTTTAAATCTGATACCTGGACCCTCTCCTGAACCAATGAAGTTTGGGCCTCTGGTGGTGAGGTCCTGACCTGTGTTTTCAAAAACTCTCCCAGGAACAAAATGATGCATTCTGGGGACTAAGAAACATGAGTCAAACTGCTCCTTAGAAAGATTTTCAACCATTTCTTCTGTTACTAAAGTGTCTTAGTTTGGACTGCCATAACAAAATATGATAGAATGGACAACAGACACAATGGAGAAATATTTATTTACTTACTTACTTACTTAATTTACTTATTTACTTACATTTTGGTGGTACTGGGGTTTGAACTTAGGACCTCATGCTTGCTTCCTAGGCAAGTACTCTACTACTTGAGCCCCGCCCCCAGACAGAAAGTTATTTTCTTGTAGTTGTGGAGGCTAGAGGTTCAAGATAAAAGTTTCAACCATTTTGGTTTCTGGCGAGGCTTCTCTTCCTGGCTTGCAGGTGGCTACCTCCTGGCTGTGTCCTCATATGGCCTTTCTTCTGTGCACTCAGAGAAAGTTCTCTAGTATCTCTTCTAATTAGGAAACTAATCTTATCGGATTAAGTGCCCACCTTCACGACATCACTTAACCTAATTAACTCCTAAAAGTCCTATCTCCAAATCCAATCACACTAGGAATAGGGCTTCAACATGTGAATATGGGAGAGACACAATTCAGTCCCTAGCACATGGTCTGTAAAAGAAGACATCAGAGGAAACCCTGTCTCTAGTTTCTGGTTCTTTCTGCAAACTAATTTGCTGCTTCTTGGTTTCTCCCTAACACAGTTTTAGCTTTCTTTGCACTGCTAAATCATTTGTCACACGCCCATTGCTTTTCACCCTCCACAATTCTGTAGACATTGTTTGCCTTTTTGTATTACTCTTTATGGTCATTTCAGTGGGATTTGGGGAGGGAGCAGATGACTTTTAAATTTCCCTGGTGCTCCTCACGAGTGATATTTCTAACCTACAGTCTTTATTATGACTCTTGTCTAACTAAAACCCTTCAATTTTTTCCCTTTGACATACAGAAAGAACTTTCAAACTTTTTAATCAGTGTACCCACTGTGGCAGAAGAGCAGAAGAGAATTAACGTGTGTATTCCCAAGTTTCTGGGATGTAGTCCAAAAAAGTCAACCACTTGCATGAAATTTCTTTGAAATCTCAAGTTTTATTTCTTAACTATATGCAAATTTTGCCCCTATTCCATAATAGTTCTGTTTATTTTAATATAAGAATATTATTTTAAATTCCTTGGCATTTAAGTTGCTTTATTTTCTTTCCAATCTTAAGTAAAATTGATGTGTTGAAAGACTGATAATGTTTATCTCATTGTTTTGTGTATGCATGAGATACATACCTCAATTTAAGAGACCAAGTCCTGAATCTTATTTTGACTTTCTAATTTTTTATTAGCATATATTAATTGTACAAAGGGGTGTCATTGTGATATTGCAAACATATATATGTGTATATATACATATATATATACTATACTTTATTCAAATTCACCCCCTCTATTACTCTTTCTTATCCCCTCCCCTTTTAAACAATTTTAATGGGTTTTGTTATTCTAATTTCACACATGCATATGAAATTACTTCGATCATATTTATCCCCTTTACCCTCTCATTTCATTCTCTATCTTCCCACTGGTTCCCACCCCTGGACAGTCCCTGTTTTACACTTGCATCATTCACCTTCTTTAGGGTCTAGATCCTGCATATGAGAGAGAACAAGCAATATTCGTCTTTCTCAGTCTGGTTTATTTTGCTTGACCTGATGATCTCCAGTTTCATCCGTTTTCTTACAAATTACATAATTTCATCCTTTTTATGGATGAAGAATACTCAGCTGTGTTATAGCCCGTGCTTTCTTCATCCATTCAGTGGTTGATGAGCATACTGGCTGATTTCATAGTTTGGTTATTAGAAAGAGTGCTTCTAAAAATATGGATGTTTATGTATCTCTATTGTGTGCTGACTTAAATTCCCTAGATACATTCCCAGGAGTTGCATAGCAGGATGATATGGTAGTTCTACTTTCTATGGAGGAACCTCCATACTAATTTCCATAGCGGCTACACTGATTTACATTCCCACCAACAGTGTATAAAGGTTCCTTTCTCCCTGCATCCTCACCAGGGTTTGTTATTATTTATTTTCTTCAAGACTGCCATTCTGAATACCAATCACTTAATCTCAAAGTGCCTCATTCTTACTGTGTTCCCAATATCAAACATAGTGTATGGCCCTTAGGAAACACTTAACTAGTGTCTGATGAATGAAGTAAATGGAATAATCTCTTAGGAAGGCTATTGTTTGGATGGGGAATGGAGAGATGCAGTCTATCAGGTAGACCATTTAGCTAAGTCACATTGTAGAGAGAGGAATGAACACACTGACTAGTGAGTGGTTCCCTGGGCTAGGAGCTTTTCCAAGTGCTCCTACTTTTAGTCTTCTGTCCTGGATCTCAGGGTAGCTGTGTCCCTTGATGAACCATGTCATTGAAGGGTCTTGTCCCAACACATAACCTCATTGGACCTCCCCCACTGCACTCTTACCTGCTGCTCACTCACTCATCTTCCTTCCGGTTGTGAAGACAGACCATGCTACCTGTTGAAGCCAAGGCTAGGAGCTGCCTTCTTAGAAGCAGGGCTGGTCTTACAATGAAGGAGTAGGCAGATGCTTCATCTTTAAGTACTATAGGGACAGTTGCTTAACCTAAAGCCATCTCCCACTGAAGTCAGAAATTCTCCCTCTGAATCACTATTCTTTCCCCATACAAAAGGCCCTGGGAGGAATGCCATAGGAAGTCTTTCACAGCCTAGACTGAAGCGATATAAAGGCAGCTAGGAACAACAGAGAGACTGCAGGCCATCGGGGAAGAAATTCCTTCTGGGGTTAACACAGACTTTTTCAGCATTCCCATATAGCTAAGAGCCAGATCTAGTGGTACCAAAAAATAAACACTTGGTGCCAAACAGTTTTTAGGGAATGAAGGCAGCTATTTAAGAGTCCATTTAGTTCTCCTTTCTGAGTCTTTTAGTTTGACCCCATAATTGTGGTACAGTCTGTCCTCTGAATCCATAGGTTCCAATCCATTCAACTAGCCATGGATCAAAAATATTCACACAAAAATCATGTGTGTACTAAATATGTACAGACTTTTTTCCATATCATTATTCCTTAAACAGTACAGCATAACTATTTACATAGCTTTTATATTGTATTGACTCATAAGTAATCTAGAGCTGATTTACACATATGATGTGCGTAAATTACATGCAAATACTATATCATTTTATATAAGGACTTGAGAATCTACAGATTTTAGTATCTACAGGGGATTCCCGGATACCAGTAGACAACTGTAAATACAAATAGCTCTAGAGCATTCTGTTAGCTTTTTCCCCATTCAATCTCTTTTTCTTTTTCTCCATTCTTTTCATTGAAACAAAGAAATATGACAGAGGTCAAATTCAGCTGGGAGAAAACATTTCAAGTTTCTAGAATTTCTGGAATTAGATTCCATGCTAGAAAAGGAAAGACTAGCTTTAATGGAAATAATCAGAAGTAATAATAATAGAGAACACACATTAACTTATTCACTATTCACTACTCTATCAGTAGGTTGTAGATTACTCTTATTTTACTGATGGAGACCCTGAAACCCAGAAGTGGTTTGAGCTGTGCAAGTGCTGAATGGGAACCTGATTTTGTCAGATTCCAGGTTAAGTTCTTCCCCACTCTCTACCTCCTGAAGCAGAAATTTAGCATCTATCTCAATAGCTCAGGCTTGAGGTTTCACATGCCAAGAAAATTTCAAAAAATTTTCAAAATAATTTGGGGGAGGGTAGAGCAACACAGGATTGCCAAGTTTATATTTTGTCAATCAGCACATTGAAAATAAGCCCTATTATCACTATCATTTCACCTTTTAAATGACTTGTTAACACCACAAAATGCGGAGAACATAATCTCAGAATAAAGACAGAAACTTAAGCAGAATAAACTTAGACATGAAAACCAGTGTGTTTCTCCTTATTTTCCCCATTTCACTGAAAACCAGTGGGACTATCTGGAACCTGTGGTGATTTCTTTATAGAACTTGGGGATGCAGACCCACTCACTGGATCTCTGTTTTCTCAGGACCCAGAGCTGAATCTCTAGGCCCACCTGGAGATTGTATGTGGGCTTCAATACTGGGAACATTCCAAGGAAAGAAAGCCAATATCTGCCCATCACCAAGACATCCTCCATCCCAAACAGTCTTCCCATGCTCCCTTCAGTTCTCTGAGCTAAGAGCAGTCAGTGTGGGAGGTGAGGTGGGTGAGGAGACGGACAGAGAAAAACCAAAATCAATGAGGCCAGTGTTCTGAGTGGGCTGCAGAGATCAGAGGTCTGAAAATGAAATGGGATAGTTAATTGCCCAAGACAGAGGAAGAAAAATACCATTTGCTCAAGGTGATTGAGGAAACTGGGGCTTGATGCTCTCATTCTTTACGTACTATCCCTTCCTTGGTTCTATGACCATCAGCAAGTGTTTATTCAGTGTCCGAATAGTTCAAGATGAGTCTCTGGTCCTGACCATTTTGCCTCCTAAGTATTTTCCCACATTTTCCCAGCTGTTTCCCTGACTCTGACTCCCATCAACAATTTGGTCAACCTTTGAAACAGCTTTTCCCCATGGCCCATGGCCCATCCATCCTCGCTCAGATTGGGCTTCCCAAAATGCAAATCTGTCCATAATGTCCCCTGTGATTACCTCCTCCCTTCAACGTCTCCTTACTTGTCACCAACTGAGTCAAGCTGGAGCACTCCAGCACTCACACAGTGTCATGTCTCACACACACACACACACACACACACACAGTGAGAGAGAGACGGCAAGCAACATTATATGTGTGCACAGACACATACATATACACATGCAGACACACACATACAGAGACAACTACGATCAGCTACACCATCCTTTGTCACTCTCTGCCTCACAATTCTCTAGAATTCAATTCTCTAGAAACATGGACCTCCCTCTAGATCACTGGAC
Source organism: Castor canadensis (assembly GCF_047511655.1). Taxonomy (NCBI): domain Eukaryota; kingdom Metazoa; phylum Chordata; class Mammalia; order Rodentia; family Castoridae; genus Castor; species Castor canadensis. The sequence goes on along the minus strand of NC_133387.1, from coordinate 22,237,333 downwards.
AAGTGCTTCTGAGAGTTTGCTCACATTGTCCTCTGTGTAGATTACCCTCTCTTTTCCATTGAATTCCTACTCACCATGTGAGACCTTGATGAAGCCTCTGCTTCTCAAGGGTCCACTCTGAGATACTCCCTTGGCCACCTGCCTGTCATCTATGCTGGGTCACACGGATTGCACTCATGCCTCATTACAGCAGTCACTGCACAATACTGAAATTGTGTTTCCAGTGCTTCCCTTTTGGGGTCAAGGTCATAACATATGTGTGTTTGCATTCTCAATGCCAGCATAGTACAAGACATAGAGGAGGATCATGGACAGATTTTTTAAAACCATGTTCTTATATAGAGAGAGCCAGGTGAGACATGAGTTCTAGCCTCAAGAGCTTGTAAGTAGGCTGCAGAGATGAAACCAACAGGTATAAGATAATGGTGTGCTGGATCCAAGACCACCTAAACCTAAAATACATGGTGTAGTGCATTCCCAGCAACTGGAAAAAGAAGAAACCAGTATGAGCTGCTATTGCTAACAAAGACATGGACTGCTCCTCTGCACCCAGACTGGCTCTTTCTCTCTTCACTTCCCTGCCTCTGACCTCAGGCCTCCAGGGAAGGTTTCAAATCCTCAACCAACTCAGGAGGTAAAACCCAACAGCAACAACCTCAGAAAGTTCCATGAATACATTTAATAATGCAAGAATTTTCTCAGGACCAGGTTCCATAATAAGTCTTTGAATTATTGTCTCTGGCAACTTTGGAAGAGAGGATCGACTTGTGTTTATCTGCAGGCATCCAGGGCAGGATGCAACTCTGCCTGAAAGGAAGCAGGGGCGGGGGGAGAGACAACAGAGGAGGGGCTCCAAGATCCTGTGAGAAGAAGCGCTTTGACCCACTCCAAGGATTTAGAGTTTCAGAAGTTGATTGACCCACTAAAGAGCTCCCATGACAGAGTGAAGCGTGAGGAAGAGCATCAATCTTATCTCAAGAATGGTGCTATGGTTTGGATATGGCTTGTCTGTGTCCCCCAAGACTTCCTAGGCTCAGGCTTAATATGCATTGTGAGGAACTGTGAAGGTAAAAACCTAATTCAACTATAGTACTTACAAATGGGGCTCTGGGAATTGATTAGGATTAAATAAGGTCATTAGGACTAAGTCCATGATTGAATCCTGGTGGCTTTATTAGAGGGAGAGACCTGACAGATGCATATACACACATGTTCCCTGTTTCTCACCATGAGATACCCTTCTCTTCCTTGCAACTCTGCAAGCAAGAAGGCCACCATCAGATATAGGTCTTTGACCTTGAACCAGAACCATGAGCTAAAAGAAACTTTATTTCTTATAATGTACCCAGTTGGTGGTATTGTGTTTTGTGCAGCAAAAAGCTGAGCAGTGGAGATGGGATATGAGCTGGTAAACCTCCATCTTGTGCCTCAGACTTAAGACTCAGGTCAGCTTGGCTCCACAAAAGAACTCCAAGCATCTCCTCCTGGCTTCACAACTAGAAAGCAGGAGAGCACTTCGGAAAGAGTCCCTAATAACTGGGAGTGTAGAGGCTTCTGGGAGTGCAGGGTCTGGAAGTTGGGGAACCAAGAAGAACCAGGCAGGGCAGAGGTGAAAAGGGGCAGTACAAAGTCAAGGAGGGGAGCTGAGGTGCCACAAGCCTAATCTCCTACCCACATGAATTGGGAGAGATAACACACACACACACACACACACACACACACACACACACACACACACTTAGACTGATGCTCTGGGAGTGGAGCTTCTGGGATAAATATTCCAGGAATTTGTGGGTTTCAGCAGCCATACAAAGGCATTGCACCCCAGCAGTGTTAGACTGGTTGCTGTCCCACACCCTTGCCTCCATTCCATAATTTCTCTGTAAATGTCCAACTGTCCTGATGTAACTGGGCTTCACAGTAAGGTCATGCAAGGCCCAGGGAGTAGCAAAAAGTCACCTACAAAACCCTACTCTTACTCCTGCCCTTCAGGATTCACTCCATTCTTAGAGAAGGGTCCAATGTGATGTGAAGTCATCCCACATGCTTTCCCCACTGCACCTCAATAAGGGGGACTTTCTTGGAACAGAGAAAGAACTTCTCAGCCTCTCCCTGTGATTCATTCTCTTCCAGAAATGCAACTGGCATTGACTGAGTCATTCTGTCCCCCTTAGAAATACCCAATCCAGCCCTAGCCTTTGGTATTTGAGTAAGGTTGCAAAGGTCACAATCACCTGAATCCAAAGCATGCAGAAAGTGGGAAGGTCGGAAGTCTTCTCTCTATCCACCACCTCCCTCCTATGAAGCTATGGTCTTATGGTAGTGTCTGAGCAGAACCCATCCTCAGTGGAAAAGCATGGACTGACAGGGATGAGTGAGAGACAGAGCACAGAGAGATGGTTTTACAAGTCCATTCCCAAAGGCCTTTGCTCATTTGCTTGGCTTGTAGCCACCCACCGCTCCTCAGGTTTAGGCTACAATCTGTATGGAGAGCCCTTCTTCAGCCCGTGGGTGTAAAAAGGATGAATTACCTCCTTGATCTCAACATGATGGCCCCGTCCAAACACCCCCTCACCTGCTGGTTACATAATTGAAGTGTGCTCTCCGAGTCTGCAGCTGTCACAGAGGAATTGACAGAGACTCCAGTGCATGCCAGTCTTTCCTTGGCCACCCTGAGCACAAGAGAATGCAATTTTCCACACCCTGAACAAGGCGACACAGCATTCTCAGACACTGGAAGTGCCTTTCAACTGAAAGTGAAAAAAATTAGTGAAGATGCCCCCAAACTTTCTTTCATTGACTCCTCACCTCTGCTACTGCCTAAGAAGATTCTGGAAAACTGACAAGCAGAGACCAGGCTTGTCTTCCCACAATAGAGAAATCCTCAGCCTTTATCCTTGGTTTGTCCTATACTTTAGTTTCCCCTTCTGTGTTGCAGTTACCAACAGCAAATACATAAACAAGCAAATAACTAAACATAAGAAAAGGACTTCTCCAAACCATGAGTACTAGGTCTTCTTCTCTCCTGCCTCTGCCTTCCCTTCTCCTGCAGGGCTTCCTTCTCCCCACCCTCTGCCCACATCCTCAGCCAATCATAAGGATGCAAGAAGCTTACAAGGTATTTCAATCTCTTTTCCCAAGTATAAAATTCCTACATTGGTCCCAACTCCTAAATCTAAAACTGAGGACTGGAGGTGTGGCTCAAATGGTAGAGTGCCTGCTTTGCAAGCATGAAGCCCTTAGTTCAAACTTCAGTCCCACCAAAGAAAAAAAAATTCACTTCCTGTCCAAATCTAAACCTGTATGCCAAGCATGGGTTCTTTTGGAGTCATTCTGAAGCTCCCATGGTCAGCTGGGCTTGCCTGCAGACAATTCTCACTCACCCCCAACCTCTGGTCTCCCACCTCAGAGGCTCCTCCAAGGTGGAGGAGCCCACAGCCTCCTCCCTACACAGCTGTTTCTGAAAGGTAGACTGCAGCTCAGTGTCCCTTGTCTATCCCTCTGCAGGGGTAGCTCTTATGCCAGGCACAGCACTGTCCCCCTCCCTACCTACCCCATGGCATCATGAGAAGATCAGCTCTCATGGGCTAGGACAGTTGGGAAACTAAATGAGATGATCTGGGGAAAACCCTCACAAATAAGAGCACAGGTCTTTGGAACCCATGGTCACTGGGCCATTGTAGCTCCACTGTCTTTTTTTACTCTGATAATATGAAAGGGGGGGTGGGCAGAATGGTGCTGAGGAAGCATTTTGAGCTAAGAAGGAGCAAGAGATGCTCTGGTGTGTATCACTTGGATGTCGCAGCCTGTGGGGACGAATGTGCATTGACATTCAACCCACAAGTAACAATGGCTCTGAGTCCTAGCCTGCTAAACTACAGAACATCTTATTGTTTCCAAGTTTGTAAATATTCCTAAAGTCACTGGGAATAACATCCATGTGTCTAGTATGTCTAGAACTTTTGACTTTTTTTTTAGACTCATTTAGATAAGTTTTTGTGCTCTTATGTAAGCAAAAAAGGAAAATAGAAGCAAAACCAATTGATTACACACTATTCCTAAAACTTCTCACTCAGAATTCAACTCTTCTGAATCACTTTCCATGGTGCCATGGAATGCTGATGGATGAGGCAGCATTTCTTAAAGGTGTACTCCACTATTGTCTCCAAGACTTTGTTTTACAAGCCCTGATACCCATTGTGCAAGATGGATGTTGGTGGTTCCATGTTTTCCCTGTGATTGGTAATTCTTTCACACTAATGTCAACAATAAAATGTCCTCTTGGTTTCATTCACTCACGAGAGTCTTTCTTAGGTTCTTCTATTAGTCTGCCAGAGCTACCATATCAAAATAACACAGACTAGTTGACAGAGCTTTGTTTGCTTACAGTTCTGGAAGCTGGAAGTCCAAAGACAAAGTGAGGACAGGTTTGGCTGCTCCTAAGGCCCCTCTCCTTGGCTTGTAGATGGTCACTTTCTTTTTGTTCCTTCACGTAGCCTTTCCTATAAGACACACATCTTCGGTGTCTCTTCTTATAAGGACATCGATCCTATTGTATCACTGTCCACCCATATGACTTCATTTAACCTTAAGTTACCTCTTTAAAGGCCCTGTCTTCAAATACAGTCACACTGGGGGTTAAGACTTCAACCAGGTATTTTGTGAAACACTATTCAGTTCATAACAGTCCTATAAAGCATTTTGTTACTTTGTAAGAAAATATCGAAAAAATACTGTCTTACAAATGATAAAAGTTTGCTTTGCATGGAACAGCAAATTGATACTCTGCTACTCTGTTTCCTTTCTTTCTCTCTTCCTTTTTTTTTTTTAAGACAGGGTCTTGCTATTTAGCCTAGGCTAGCCTAGAACTCATGATCCTCCTATCTCAGCCTTCTGAGTGCTAGGATTATAGGCATACATGACCACACCCAGTTATTCTGTTATTTTCTAGACAAATGTTTTGTTTCAGTGCTGAATCACAGTGACACCATTAGAGGTATTTTAAATAAAAATTAAACCTCACATATGTACTGTCAATCATGTACCTAAGTCAAATGAAGAGATGACAGTGTGAACAGCCATGACCAAATCTGATAGCTCAGACAATAATAGTAGTCAAGACTTCTGCAACACCCACACTGTGAAACAGCATTTATAGTAAGACACATCTCAATTTCAAAAATGTTTAATATGGAGAAAAGAGTGCAAGTGTTAAATGAACTATGGTAAAACAAATTTAGTTAGGAGATCCATATAGTTATTGCAGTTTGGGTTTTTAATAAACTCATTTCTATAGAATATATAAACAATTTGCAAAATGCAACAGAGAAGGAATTTACTCAAGATTTCAGTGGAAATTTTAATGATTCATTTGTTGTAATTTCTTCCTTTAATTTTCTAGGTAATAAACCCTTCACTATATAGAATGGGATATTCAAATGTATCTAAAATGATGTTGGATATGTCGAGAGCCAACATTTCTATAATTAAATATAGTAAATTATGATTAAGTTCCTTCTCTATTCCATCTTGCAGATTGTTTGTATCATATATAGAAGTGAAATAATTAAATTTCCAGATAGCATAAGGACTTTCAGGTTGCCCTGTGTAGTATTAAATGATTGACTATAAGTGTAGGGTACAGAAAGAATGAAGAGGTACCCTAAGAAACAACTTTTCAAACTGCATCCTGGAAGGGAAGTTAGGAGATGGGGCTAGGGAAAGGAATTCCAAGGAGAAGGAGCAGCCTTCACAGGGGCCTAGAGGCAGCAAGGAGAAGGCTAAAGACTTGATGCTGAGTGGGGAGGTGGGCATGGCCAGATGCAGGATGGAGGTGCAGGCAGAGGCTAGTTTGCTCCCACCTTGGACCATGTTTAGATACATCACGGAGTGTAAGGAGGCCATTCATTGTTTCATTTGCTAGAATAGTAAAAGATTGTAGATAATCTAAATGTGTTGTTAGTTAGGGCTGGTTAAATAAACTTTGGTCCACCCAAACAAGAATTTCTAGAAAGTTGCAAAAAAAAGAAACATTGAAGTCTTTGTGATATGCAGTGATATCTGAGATATATTAAGTGCCAAATGGAAAAAAGTGCTAGATGCAAAACAGCATAATGTGATACGTATTTTTTAAGAAAAAAGAAAAAATCAATTTACACTCACTTATATGTGCTAGACTACTTCTGGGAGGATACACAAGAAACTAGAAAAGTCTGTTACCTTCTGAGGGCATCAGGTGGCTGGAAGTGGGGGCAGAGGCGGGAGAGAGAATTTCAATGGCCTGCCCTTTGGAATCTTTTAAGTCTTGAATCTTGTAAATATAGCATCTTTCCTCTTAATAGGCACTACATTTGATGGAAAAGAAGAAGGAGGTAAAGGAACAGAAGAAGGAGAAGAAACACATTTTATGAGTAAGGACAGCTCCTTTTGGGCTGTGGCTCTGGTTTTGGAATGACTTGTGTGTGGACAAATGATATTGGAGTCCCTCCATATTCTTCAAGCTCCTTCAGGGTGCTGTCAGCCTATTGTTTCACATAGGTATACTGTTTGAGAAAGACAATGAACTCGTCAAGGTCAGGAAACCTAGCGAACGTGTTCAGAATCCCTGCAGCACCTAATGCATTCTAGACAGCAAATGGACCTTAATTCTGGCCTCCATATTGGCTGACTGCCTCCGTCCCCTCAGATGGCCTCTGGAGTCTGCCGCAAACCCAGTGTAGCACAGAGGAGCTGAGAGACTTCTCTTCTCTGGTCCTGCCAGCCCAGTGTCAGGACCAGAGACATACTCTTTTCAGAACTGGTGTTTGTGGTTAAAATGATGCTTACTGATTCTCATCAAGGGGAAAGATCTACAAACTGTGGGCTCACAATGCATTAGTGAGTTGTGAAATCAATGTACTTGGTCTAACTAGTCTTTTTAAAAGAGAATGGAATTTTTAAACAATCAGAATGTGTCATCCACAGATAAGGGTATTATTTTGTGAAAATTTTTTATCTCAAACATGTGGAGAATGGGTCATGAGGTAAAACACATTTCTAACTGTAGGTTGCTGCCCAAAAATATTTGAAAGCTAGTGGACAGAGAAGTGAGTGACTAAAGATTCTAGAGTTAGGCAAAGTATGGATCACCCCACCTATACAGTTTTTCCTTCCTGGTGGCTCCCTTACTTCCCCTCATGGTAAAGTGGAGCAATGAAGACCTAATGAGATTGTTGTAAAATGTTAATGCAATGCTTAAGAAATGGGCGCTCTCACTCTCACACCCACAAAATACTCCCTCCAGCTTGTCCAGTCTCCCCAGCTAGACACAGACCACCTGCAGAGGTCTGAGTGAGGGCAGAGCATGGGGTGGCCTGTTTTCTGAGGAAGGCCATTATCCTAACTGGCTCAGAGCCCTCCTGACTGGTAGCTGCTTCTCAAGTTCCACCTTTCACTGCTCAGCCAGCAATGGCCTCCCCAACTTCCTGCCTCTTCTCTATCAGAGGAGCTGTGTGATCACACAGGTATATCTCAATTCAGCAGCAAACACGACTTTGCTCTAACAGGACATTTGTTATCCTGACCCCCTTTCAGCATCAGTGCCAGGGAAATAGATGGTCCCTAGCCACTATAATTCCTTTGTGATAGATTTAAAGAGGAAAATGATGAAGAAAAAGATGGCAGTTGATTTGTGGTTTGAAAGAATATACAATATGCATGGCCCATCCAAAATTAAAGATGATGAATCAGTGTCTGAGAGGTAGAGAAAGTGCTTTTTACTGGGGTTTTTGACCATAAGACTTCCCTTCTCTGGCTTTGAACAGTAGTGTGAGCTGGTCCTGAATCTCCTTACCAGAAAAAAAATCTTAAAGCCCTCTTCCTTCCTAGCTGCCAACCTTGTGTGCCCACCCAAGGCATAGGGAAGGAGAGGTGGCCATAAGAGCCAAGAGCCCAGGATGCTGGAGGACAACTAGATGTTTCCTGGATGGTTAAGACCACACCCAATGCTCTTGGGCCAGGAGGCACAGGAAGCCACATATGGCTTGGCTTGAAGAACTGAGTGTGAGATCCAAGGGTGACCTACCTATTGCTAAAGATACTCCTAAGAGATCCACACCAGGACCAGGTACCAGGTCTCAAGCAGCTGCTTCCTTTGTGCTCATTTCAGGTCCCCCTCATTGTACATATACTAGAAGAGTATCTTAGGTAGCTAGGGCTGCCATCACAAAATTCCAAAGACCAGGTGGCTTCAACAGCATGCATTTATTTCCCACAGCTCTAGAGAGGAGGAAGACCAGGGTCAAGATGTCAGTGGATTTGGTTCCTGGTGAGAGTTCTCTCTGTGACTGGCAGAGACCTACCTTCTCCCTGTGTCTTTGCATGGTGGATTGAGAGTTCTGGTCTCTTCTTCCTCTCATAAGATATGAATTACATCATAGGATCTTACTCTCCCAATCTCATCTAAACCTAATTATCTACCAAGGCCCAACCTCTGAACACATTGGAGGTTAAGCATATGGATTCAGAGGGGAATACAAACATTTATTAATTGGGAGTGAATAAGAAGATTTCCCATGTGCCCAGGTTTCCTAAGTGGAAGACTCTAGATGGAAGAGGAGCTTGGTCAGTCTGAACCTTTTGCTATATCCTCATATGACTCAGCCCTGGAGAGTTTGTAGCTGTTCCTGGGAGAAAAACCCTATGAAGGCTGACAGAGGGGACATACTGTGCTCTATGAAGCTTGTCACCTTAATGGCCTGATGAAGGGAGGGTGACAGAGATAGATCAGGATAATACCGTAGATTACTTACTGGATTGCCATTATCATTAACAGCTTTAATTAGTCTATAATATATTGCACCTCAGCAGCAAGTGCCTCTGTAGAAATGGAAATCAGGCCAGCAAGTGGGAAGATAAGCAGCAGGAATGCAGAAATCCCGGCTGCTCAGATCTACACAACAGGCGAGTTGAACCCTGGAATTCGAGGCACCCACTCAAGTACAAAATTTGGTTCAGTTTCTTGTACAGCCTATGTGTCTAGAGTCTCACTCTTTTCAGTCCCTCTTTTTCCTCGCCTTTCTGAGCAGTTCTTCCAGCTCCCATTCCTTTTGCTTACCTTGATGATACCATCCTGCAGAGACTATCGCTTTACATTTTCCCAAACATATTTAGGCTTATTTCTTCCTTGCAGAAATTGTGGGCTGATAGGAGCCTATCTTATAGATAGAGGAAATTGAGATGTAGAGTTACTGAATAAATGAAACTCAGTACCTAACTCCCAGTCCACTGCCTGTTCCACGATCACACACATACAGTCATTCACTCATATGCACACTCACACCCACACACATACTGTCCTGAATACACTCACATATGCATTCACATATATATCACAAGTATTCTTCTGATAACAGACATGCTTTCCATGTCCAACAGTCTCAAATAATTCCTAATTATCAAGATAAGTAACGTTGCTTATCTCTTAACAAGTTTTTGGTGACACAAAATATAGGATTTGGCCATTTCCCACAGGGCCTCAGCTAAGGGACATTCCTAAGAGCTGTCTCTCATACTATTCCTCTGCCTTCACCCTCTCAACAATAGCACTACTCCATATCCCAGTGAGTCTTAGTGAGTGGGCTCCTCCAGCCCATCCATTTCCTACCTTTGGGGGAATTGAAGCACAGCATTAAAGAATTAGCTTGCTATATTCATCCCTTCTTGAACCTGTACAAGAGGAAGAAGCACTAACCCAATTGGGTTATGCTCCCAAACACTAATCAGGATACAGCTATTAGTTGACAAAATCCTGTGTGTGAGCATTAGTCCATATGGTCTACAATCCCAGCCAAGAATGAGAAAACATCAGACATACCCAACTCAGAGGATCTACTAGATATGTGACCATATTCTTCTGAAGTGTCAAGGTCATAAAAAAACGAAAGAAGACTGAAAAACCATCAAAAACTGGAGAAAGCAAAGGGGATGTGACAACCAAATGCCAAATGGGACCCTGGAGTGAGTCCTGGTCAGAAAAAGATGCTAGTAAAAAAACTGATGTAATCTGAATAAAGTCAGTACTTTGGTTAACAGCATTGCATTGTTAGTTTCCCTGCACTTACAATGGTATGACAGGTATATATAGGAGGTAAAAGAAATCTGGATGAAGAGTACATGGAAATTTTCTATACTATATTGGAACCTTTTATACAAAACTAAAAAAAAAAATCTTTCCAAATAAAATGATTATCTGAAAACAGGCAGGCCAAGATTATATTAACATAAAACTGCATATTGTATATTTACTCAGCCTGTGAAACTGACAATTACAAATGACAAAAGAGGCCAAAATGATTACATATGACATCTGAGCTTAGCCTGCTCAGGCAGGGTACATGCTTCAGGAGTGTACTTGCTTGTACTATTTCTTGGGTGCAGGCATGCCAAAAAAAAAAGTGCAGGGTTACAACCTTCCAAATCAATTGGCATGGTTTTTTTTTATTCATATGTGCATACAATGTTTGGGTCATTTCTCCCCCCTTCTCCCCGCCCCCTCCCTTACCCCAATCAGTGGCATGTTAATAAATAGTTTATACATACACACAGATGGCAGAAAGAGCTATATTCTGAGATCTAAGTAAAAATGAGTTGGCCTAGCAAACAAATTAACATGTTGCATTTTGATATGTTCATTTTTTGCATGTAACTCGTTGGAGTATGTCTTTCTATTACATCTATAAAAATAGTTTTGGAGGAACTAAAAACACTTCTGCAAAGGAAGAAGACCTGGGTCCCACAGAACAGTTTGAAATTCCCTAATGCAATCCTTTGATTTAATCAGTACACATCTGTACAGGCTTATCTAAGTTCCCACAGAACATTGGAATGAGGACCCAGATTTCCTGGCTTCCAGTCCTGGGCTCTTTGCACTACAGTTGGATCAAGGGCAGGCCAGCATGGAAGCCCTGAGGCTGCAGACATCATAGTAAAAACAGGAAAGGCAAGACTGACTAGGGCAGCTGAGAACACCTGTTCCTATGACTCATGCATATGGGGCTGCAGTGGGCAAGCTCTGAAGAGGAGTATGGTGCAGTTAGCTCTCTGAGGAAGCCATTACAGTCCACAGGAGGGTATTGGATGGGGGTACAAGGTGGAAGGAAGCTAGTGAGTGAATGACTTCCTGCAAGAGCATGAAAGAAGACTTCAGGGCTCCCCCAGGAAGAAGGAGAACAGAAATACCAATAGCTGAACCCAACTGCTCCTTTGATGGTCCTTATTGAAGGCTGCTGTGTGATCTTAGCCAAGAGAAATCAGTAAACCACAATGATTTGTTTCTCAGAAAAAAATCAGAGCCTCCAGAGGATGACCCTGGTGTTGTAAGAGGATAATCAGGAATAGACTGGAAGAAACAACATTCCACATTCTGTACAAAACTGAGTAATCTTCTGATAAACATTCCAATCCATCCAAATATACACTCTATAGAAGATAGGTATGGCAGAACACATAAAGGCATGCAAACTTCATTTCCAACTAAGAAAAGTTCTCATTCTGTGACCCCAGTCATCAGTGCTAGAGCATCCAACTGTTAGAACCAGGCTGCTATAGTTTGGATCTGGACATACTCCAAAATCTCATTTATTAAAGGCTTTGTCATCAGCCTATGGCACTATAGGGAGGTTCTGGAAATTTTAAAAGGTGAAGCCTAGTGGAAGGAAGTTAGGTCATTAGGGGTATATCCTTGAATGGTATATTGCAACCCTGGTTCTTTCCTCCCTCTCTCTCTCTCTTTGCTTCCCGGCAGCCATGAAGTGAATAGTTTTCCTATCACCATGATGTACTGTGCCATCATGGGCTCACAGCAACTGGACCAGATGACCATGGACTGAAACCTCTGAACCCATGAACCCAAATTAACCATTGCTCTTCTAAAATTGATTTCCTCAAATATTCTGTCTCAGTAACAGAAAGCTGACCAACATACAGACCAAAAGAGGGACAGACTGATGGCCAAGGGATTGATCCTGGGTCACAGGTAGTACTCAAAGATTGCTGGCTGGGGCCCAGTTCTGCCACTATTCAGCAGAGTGGCCTTGATTTGATCTTTCACAATCCCCACAGAATTATTTCTTCATTTTTCAACAAGACGATCACTTCCAATTATAACCCTATTTCACTTCTCATGTCTTAAAATAGAGCCCAAACTCCTGACTGTGACATGCAAGTCACCATTAGATGTAGTTGCTGCCTTCCTTGTCAGCCCTGTGTCCTGCTGCTTCCTCCCTCTCCTTACACATCAGTCTCAGAAGTCTTCTCCCTATCCCCAAAACGCACCTCAGGGGATTTACTTGCTGTCCAGAACTAGAACTTTAGCCCCTCTCACCCAAGATCTCCCCAGGGCTGCCCCTTCCTCATGGAAATGGTCGCTGGGCATGATGCAGCTTTTGTTCTAGACAAGCATCATTTACATCGAAGATCATCTTGCTCATTCCTGAAATGTAGTCATTTAATGTCCGTCTCCCCTTATTAGTATGTTAGCTCCTTGTCTGCTTGCTCAGTGCTGTATTCCTCAGTCCCCAGAATAGTGACCAGTACATAGTAGGTGCTCAACAAATAGCTATCATAAGGATGAATGTATAGCTTCTCCCCACACCTGACAGTCTCTGCTTTTGGATTTTTCAGCATCAGAGACATTCCCCAGACACATCTCAGTCTGTTTGTCAAGAAGCAGAGACTTGATGGAAAAATGCTTCACTGAATGTCTTGATGAGGTCTTCTTTCTGCCTCATTCTCTCCTCCTAATGTGTGACAGCACAGCACCATGGTCTGCGAACCATCCAGAGACTGGGCTGCCTCCCTCCCGGGCTGTCACATCCGCTGCATCTGGTTTACAAGCCAAAGGCTGGTATTTTTCCTGTCCTTGGGTAAACTCTAACATTTGTGTCAGATGGTACCTCTGTCTTAGGAATTCAGGACTTAAAAGGATATTGAAAGTATAGCCCAAGGCTAAAAGAGATTTAGCATTTCCTACATTGAATGGAGAACTTCAGCACCACAGACAGATGGTTTTGGCATCATCTACTTGGGGTAGCTCTCATAAGCAAGTTTCACACACAAATTGTCAGAGTTCTGAGTCCTTGATATTTGTGACTTAAGATCTTAAAAATGAAAGAAAGCACTCCTGAAGAGATTTATTACATAGACCCATATTCTTGATACAGAAGTGGCAGCTCAGATCACTGGGGAAAAGATGAATTTATAACAAATGATACCAAGACAATTGGCTACCCAAAAAGAGAGGGGCAGAAAGGCGGAAATGAGCGACACATAGAAATCAATTCCAGGTACATCAAGACTGAAATATGAAAGACAAACTTTAAAACATTTAGAAGTAAATATAGGGAAGTTTTTTCTTTAGTGGTACTGAGGTTTGAACTCAGGGCCTCATGCTTGCTAGGCAGGTGCTCTACCACTCAAATACACCTTCAACCCTAAGGAAATACCTTTATAAACACAAGATAAGAGAGGGAATCACATGCATGAAAGAAAAGATTAATAAATATTCACTACTCTAAAATAAAGAACTTTTGTTCAAAAAGAAATTTGGATTATCAAAAGATATTAAATAAGTCAATAACAACTGCAGTAAACATCAGAAGGATATTTAATCAGCAAAAGGATTAGTGTCTGAAACACAGAAATAATTCTTATGAGTGAATTTAAAAAAGACAAAACCCAATATAAAAAGAACAAAGACATGAAAAATAATGTCACTAAAGAGGAAATATGAAAAACAAAACATGTAAGAAATGATGGTCAACCTTATCAGTAATTAGGAGACTATAAATTAGAGCACAAGCAAATACCTTATGATACTCACCAGATTAGCAAAGATTAAGAAACTTGGGAACAGGAACTGATATGAAGATGTGGAGCCATGGGAATTCTGAATTCAAGAGTGTGAGTTGATTCAGTTATTTTTTAAATCAAAATTAGAACATCTTGAAAATTAAAACAATATCTATCACAGGCCAAATGATTCCTCCCTAGGTATACATATTAGAAAAATTCTTACATGTGTGTACCAGAAGACATGCAAAGTGTTCCCAACTATAACATTCTCAAAAGCGTGAAATAAACCATATGTACACCACTAGGAAAAGCAGATACATAAATTCTGGTATATTCACACAATTGAGTATTAGACAGAAATGAAATATGAATGTAGTACAGCTACTCACAATCTTAGCAATGCATGTTGAATAAAAAGCAAGCCTCAAAAAACTATCACCAATATGTCCTTTATAAACTCAAATGCTAGAAAAATGAAACAATATATTGTTTAATGATTTGCAGAGATGAGAGATGAGATGAGATGAATTATGTTTATCATTCCAGGGACTGACAAACACAAAATTCAAAATAGTGATTATCTTTATGGGACAGCAGGACCCATAAAGAATTGAGGGAATAGCCAGATGTGGTGGAACACATCTATAATCCCAGCTACTCATGAGTTTGAGGCCAGTTCAGGCAAAGTTAGAAAGACCCTATCTCAAAAACAAAATAAAAACAAAAGGGCTGGGAATGTGTGGCTCAAAGGAGAGCATTTGCCTAGCAAGTATGAGGGCTTTGAGCTCAATCCTTAGTACCACAAAAAAGAATTGAGGGAATTGTGCAGGTATCAGCCACCATATTAGAAAAACTTGGCTCTTATTCTAGTTGGTGGATTTTGTCTGTGTGTTTTTTCATTGTCATGCTTTATTGCTTTGTCATACAGATACTATATATATTTTGTATGCACTAAATGTTATAGAACAATAATTAATAAATTGAGAAAGAGTATGAAGGTACACACATTTGGTCCCAAATCTTATTATCTTCCCTAACATACATTTGCCTTTTGGGGGCATGTTGAGACTGAGTAAGGCCAGATGAAATGTTACAAAATCGTTGTTTAGTCACTCAACAAAAGTTAAGGCCTATTCCTACCTTAGGGATTGGCCACCAAGCAGGACAAGCTTGGTCCTTCCTCTTGCTTTTGTATAACTAGAAATCTAGAGGCAGACCTGAGGCCTAGAAAGGTGAGATGTCTGTCCCATTCCCTTCCTCTCTGGCAAGAGTTTTCCATTTTCTTCCCTCTCTGTCTAATGTTTTCTGAGAAGAGACAGTGGATGAAGATGAGGGCCTGTCTTAGGAGTAGTCTTTAACACAATCTCCTCTGGAGTCTAGGATCTGCCTCCCAAACAAATTGCACTTGTTTAGTGAGAATATCTTTGGCTACCAGACTGTCCCCCACAGTCATTAAGGCCTGCAGACCTTTCCATATAGCTGGCTGCTTGGAACACAGCAGTTTGAACTTGGTTGTTGACATCATGGGTGAAATGTGAGTGTAAATGACTTGGAGCTGTGTTTTTCACAAGTGTTGGCACATGGCTTGTGTCCCAGGCCCTATTCTTCTTGACACCCTGGTATGTTTAAGCAGCTTACCCCTAAACACCTTCCAGGCACTAGTCCTCCCTGTCCCTGTTTGCTGCCACTCACGTGCTAAGGAGAAAGGATTCAGATCTTTAAGGACAGTGACTGCGACATTCTCTCCATCTTTCAGCTGTGGCCTAGAGAGGTTAGACACCTCCCCCATTCTTTCCCTCTTTGACCAGGAATATCCACTTGTCTTCCCCACTAAGGTTCAAGAGGTAGCACTCGCTGCTGGGTGCCAGTGGTTCACACCTATAATCCTAGCTACTCAGAAAGCAGAGACTAGGAGGATCATGATTTGAACCAGCCAGGGCAAATAGTTCACAAGACCCTATCTGGAAAATACCCAACATACACATACACACAGGAAAAAAGGACTAGTAGAGTGAATCAAATGAGCACAACCACCACTAAAAAGCTTACTGTGTCTTTTCAATCCTGATCTAAGCAAATTCCCATTTATCTAGAGAGAAAAAGAGCCTGCTCTAATCTCCACCTTTGAGTGCAAAAATAAGTTACTAATCAGGGTAAGGGAATGCTGCAACATGGATCTGCGTGAAAAGGGGCTGTTGGAAGATTACAAGAGGCAACTGAAAGCTCCAGGATTGCTTCTGGGAATGGGGGTCTGTTGGGAGCAGAAAGCTCAGAGAATTCCTATAACAAGTAAATGAGGAGTGAAGGGTGTAGCATACCTTTCCTCTCTAGTGCTGTCCTGTAGGACTTTCTGTGACAATGGAAATGTTCCATATCCGGTCCAATACGGTAGCCATGAGCCATTTGTGTCTTCAGATCTTGAAATGTAGCTAGTAAAACCAAAAAAACCTGAATTCCTAATTTTATTTTATTTGAATTAATTTAAAATTAAAGAGCCAAGTATACCTGGTGGCTAATATATTAATGTATTAGATAGCAAAGCTCTAGAGAAACACTGGAATAGACTGAAAAAAAATGGTTATTGGAGGGAGATGACCCCAATAGATTCTGAACCAATTTCAGGGACTTGATATGGGCAGTTCCCATGGGCTACAAGAAGGGGAATTCCTACCTGAAGTTGAGAGGAAAACCTAGACCCACTGCCAAAAACATTCTTCTTTCCTTGGTACCAAGAGGTTAAATGAATAGGTATAAATAAAGCCATCACTCTGTTATTTATAATAACCCAAACAAGAAATAATAGTGGATGGGCCAAATAAAGGCTGGCGTACATTTATGATGGAATATTATACAAACATTAAAAAATTATTTTTAAGATTATTTCAACACACAAGTCAAAAGCTAAACATAAAAACCTATACAGACTTCAAGATTGAAATTTTGGCTGGGGGGCATAGCTCAAGTGGTAGTACACCTGCCTACAAGCGCTAGGCCCTGAGTCCAAGAACCCCTGGTACTGCCAAAAAATAAATAGAAGTATATACTGTATGGAAGTACATACTGTCTGTATATATATATATACATATACAGTATATGTGTGTGTGTGTGTACCTGCATAGAAAAAGTTCAGAGTGAAACATACTAAAACATTTATGAAAGTAAAATTTTGAGTACTTTTACTTCTTTTTCTTATAATTCTTACATTTTTCCAAATTTTCTAAAATGGTCCTTTGTTATTTTAGAACAAAAATGGCTTTTTAAAGAATGTTCTGAAGAACTTTTATTAATATGGAAAATGTACTTTATTGCATTTTTTTAAATAGGGGAAAACTGGGAGAAAAAAATCTAATGCATCTGGTTAGGACTCCAGTCCTCCAAATTTAAACAAGTGTCTTTGGGTTTTTCCCTCCAAGCCTGGATAGACTTAAGCCTTGTCCCCGCACATCCTCTTAGGGACTCAGAGGCAGTTTCCAGTCAAGTGACTTCCGTGGTATCCTAGTACTCCCTCTGCCCCAGTGGACAGCTACTCACTCACCCTCTGGGGTCAGCCTTTTCTCCTCTGCTTCCCTCCCACTCCATTACCACAGGAATTCACTGAACAAGATCAATAAATATAAAAAGCAATCATCTTTTTCTCCTTTCCACGCCCTTCTTTCTCTGAACAATCCTGTCTGACATGCTAAAGAAATCACACCAGAGAGGAAGTGTGGTGGTATCCCTCAGGGGATGCTGTGCAACCTTGCCCTCTGTCCACACTTGCAGTGATCTCAAAAGCATGGTACTGCTCTCTCTCAACCTGGCAGCTGCTATTGCCTCTTCTAGCTCACAGGCATCTGTGCTGGGCTCCTTCTCCTAAGGTCAGGGCACTAGCCTCTCACGCAGAGCCAGCTGAGGCTGCAGCCTTACCACACTGTCCTGAGAAGACAGAAGATTTTAGCAGCTGCTTGGAGAGCTTCCATGGTGCACCCTAGGGCCTTAGCTTAAGAAAGGAGGATTCTCAAATGAAATGATGTCCTTTGCAGGAAAATGAATGGAACTGGAGATTATCATGCTGAGCGAAATAAGCCAAGCTCCAAAGGCCAAGTATCACATGTTCTCGCTCATTTGTGGAGCCTAGACCTAAAGTGATGGTGGTGATGATGATTGATGATAAAGATAATGATGATGATAATGAGACAAGAATGTATGGGGGAGGATCAGCAGAAGGGGGAGGAGGAAAGAAAAGGATACTGAGGGGTGAAATGGATCAAAGTAAATAGCATATATACATATGAAGACAGCACAATGAAACCTACCATTTTAAAAGGTGGGGGGGAGAAAGAAGTTGGGGGGGAGAAAGAAGTAGGGGAAGGAAAATATAATGGAGGGGATGAACAAACATATATGGAATTATCGTGATGAAATCCTCATGAATTATGCTAATTCATGAATAATTTTTCTTAAGAAAAGGAAGGAGATTCTCAAATAAACACATCTCAGTAAAGAGTCTCATTTCCTTCAGCTCAAAACAGAGAGCTCAGAGCTTTACATGGACCAGAGTCAAGTAGGAACTCCACCAAACCACCTCTCCCTGGAGCTCAATTCCGTGCAGCAGAACCTTAGCACTTATAGGTTTAATATTTGCTATTTTGACCCAAGAGGTCTATCACCCAAAATAATTTGCAATTTTAATAAAGGCATACCTTTGAACTGTTAGTGTGATATGGTTTAAGGCCAAACAATATGGGGATGGTATCAACTATGAAATGCTCATTTGGAAGGGAACTAAGTCACCAAGAGAGGAAGGCAGAGGTCCAGTGTGTCAAGGTCTGATTTCAGCTGTACAGGGAAGCTCAGTCCATTTCATGTTGCTCAAATCAAATACCTGAGGCTGGTAGTTTGTAAGAAAAGAGTTTATTTAGAGTGTTGGAGAATGGAGTCCAAAATAGAGCAGCTTCATCTGTCCAGACTCTGGTGGGGGCTCCTTATCTTCACTACAATCTGGTGGAGAAAAGTACCAACTACATGCAGAAGGAACCAAAGGCATGGGATGGTCTAGCTTTATAATAAACCCAGTCTCGTGGTACTAATCTAGTCCCACGAGATGTAGAACTCCTGCAAAAAATCATTCATTGTTCACGAGGGTGGTACCTCCACAATGTGATTGCCTCCTGCCAGGCTCCTCCTACCTCCTAAAGGTTTCACCATCTCCACTGCCTCACTGAGTGCCAACCTTCTAGCTCCTGAAACTTTGTGACAGAACACATCCAAACCATAACAGGAGCATTAGCTGTGATAGGAACAAATGCTAACCCAGATTTATTAAAACATCATAGTTCCAAGCCAGGAGCCAAGGGTTCAATGCCTGTAATGCTGGCTACATGGAAAGCTGAAGTTGACAGGACTGTGGTTCAAGGCTAACCTAAGCAAAAAGTTCACAAGACCACATCTCAACCAATAGCTGGGCATAGTTTTGAGTGCCTGTCATCCCAGCTACCAAGGAAGTATAAATAGAAGGACTGTGGTTCCAAATTAGCTCTGGCAAAAAAAGTTGGGTGTGGTGGTGTGTGTCTGTCAATCACAGTAGGCAGGGTAGCCTAAAATAGGAGGATCGTGGTCCAGGCTGGCCTAGGCAAAAAGCAAGACCCCATCTCCAAAACAACCAGAACAATAAGGGCTGGAGGTGTGGCTCAAGCTGTAGAGCACCTGCTTAGCAAATGAGAAGCCTTGATTTCAAGCCCCAGTACATCCCCCTCCATACACACACACACACACACACACACACACATACACACTCTCTCTCTCTCTCTCTCTCTCTCTCTCTCTCTCTCTATATATATATATATATATATATATATATATATATATATATAAAATCTACACTGTTTGCCTTTAGAGCTCTTTACTCAGCCACCTTTGTATCCTCACTGGGAAATTACTCTCATTGGGTCCTCCACAAACTCCAAACAATAACCCTGTAGACCACATACTAACCCCGGCAGACATCTGTAAGTGGTATCTAGCCCCTATAGCCAGATGGACCCATCCTCACCCCACTGACTTCCCTGTCTTATTCCCAACTGCTTCAGTCCATGCCCACATTTTCCTCCTAGACACTTTTACCTGAACTTCCCTATCATGCCTGTCTGGCCTCTGACATCAGCAGGAGCAGGCCCCACTGGCTCTGCGAGGAGGAACTCTGCATTCTGCATAAGGAGAGCACATCTCCCTTTGAATGGAGTGCACAGTTCCTTCTCTGTATGCATACTTGGGACTAGAACTCCTTAATGCTTGGCTTACCAGTCAAGTAGTAAGCATGGAGGAAAGGAAACAGATGGAAAACAAGTCGTGCCCAGGTGTAAGGAGGAGGGTGAGTCAGGAAGGGGAAAGAGGAAGAACGTCTGGAGAAGTAGTCAGAGACTCGTGAGAGTCATTCGGTGAGATTCATTTCAGGCACCAAACAAAACTTTGCCAATCCCTGGTGAACTCATCCCTATAGCCCAAATGTGCTAAAACAAATGTCTTGATAACACTTTGCAAAAAGGTTGGTGTTTTACTGAGCTATGAAGGAGGCTCTGTTTCCTGGAGGGTGATTTGGAGATGGAATAGGAGGGAGCAGGCACCTTAAATAAGGAGGGGCTGCTCCTTGCCAGGCAGAGCAGAGAGGCTAGCAGTGAGGAAAAACAAGAGTCAGCAGACTCCAAGCCATGTTTCCCCAGAGTGCACCTCTACCTCTTCTCTTTTGCTTTGCTTTGATATCTTCTTTTGCCTCCTTTCTTCTCCTGCTGTGCGTCTTTCCCTTTCCCCACTGACTAGTCCCCATTCCAGTCAGGCTGGCCACAAATCTCCCAATTGGCCTGCCTCATAAGCTCACTTAGGAGGGGTGGTGTCCCAAGGACTCAACAGCACAGTTTTCAAACAAGCTCTCCTTGAATGCTCTCCAGCTGGGCATAGCTGTCCTTCCTTCCTTCCTTCCTTCCTTCCTTCCTTCCTTCCTTCCTTCCTTCCTTCCTTCCTTCCTTCCTTCCTTCCTTCCTTCCTTCCTCCCTCCCTCCCTTCTTTCCTTCTTTCCTTCCTTCCTCCCTCTCTCCCTTCCTCCGTCCCTTCCTTCCTTCTCCCTTCCTTCCTTCTCCCTTCTTTCATTCCTACTTCCATTCTTTCTTTCTTTAATATTTTTTAAACACCTATTTATGTGCTATGCACTGAACATTATAAGACAAACAATATACAAACTAAGTTATCACTCTCATTCCACTTAAAATATACTTTAAAATCTAAGCCCAAGCTTAGAGAACAAGCATGAGTTTTAATTTTAGCTCATTGCCATGGTTTGAATAAGTGCACCTTAAAGGTCCATGTGTTAAAGGCTTGGCTCCCAGCCTGTGGTTGAGAAGTGATGGAACCTTTAGAAATGGAGGTTAACTGGAGGTCCTCCACTTGTATGGGAAGGTGCTCTTGAAGGGATATTGGAACCCTGGCCCCTTCTCTTTCTTTTTTTCCCAGCCACCACAAGGTGAGCAGCTTGCTCCCTCACCTGATCCTGCCATGATGAGATGCCTTGCCACTGGCCCAAATCCAATAGAGCCAATTGATCATGGGTTGAACCCTCCTAAACTCTGAGCCAAAATAAAGCTTTCCTTTTTTAAAATTTATTATCTCAGCTATTTTGTTAAAGTAATGGAAAGCTGACATCACTTAATACATTCATCTCTTTACTCCCCTACTTCCTCCCTTCAGTGGACCTCAAGCAATTACATGCAGCATCTTTATTGATAAAATAATAGAACAGTAGTAAAATTCAAAATCCTTATTTTTCTCCTCACAACCTTGAAGAAGGGTCTATTCTTTTTGTCTATAGAAGCATATTTATTTGCACCCTTTTAGGAACTCACAGAAAACCAAGCAGTACTATTAAATACACTAGTGAAAAATATTTCAAAATTCAGAAAATGGCTATTTTGTATATTAACGCTTTGGCAAATCTACCCTAGAGACTGTATTATAATAATACCTCATTTTAAAGTAAACTGAATTTATTGCTCTAATTTAATGTAATAGAGTATTTAGGTATATATGCAATTTTTGTTTTCTCTAGCTTATATTTTGAAAAAAGTTTTCAACAAAGATTGGAAAAAAGATTGCTTTTTTCCCTTGCAGTTTCCATTGTCTAATAATTATTGTGTTGCTCAAAGCATGAGTTAGGCCAAGGACTTATAAGTGTTTTTGAGTGGCAGCATGTTGTGCTAGAAAGAACATTAGATGGAAAGTCTTAAAGCCTGGGCTCTCATGCCAATATTGCTGCTGTTTTATTAGTTCTATCTCCTTAGTTAAGGTCTCTGATAGCCAGCATTGAACACCAACTCTAAATGATTACTTATTTATTTAGGAAGAACTCACTGGAAGGACACTGGAGTATCTCATGAAATTGAAGTGGTGGACGTTAGAGGCGTACAAGCAGAAGGCATGAGAGTGGCTCCTGGCCTCTGGCCTCAGGAGACTGTAGACTTCCCTCCAATGGTGCTGCCATTCATGGGCTTAACCTCAAGAACTCTTCGGGCGCCACGTCTTCTATTTTGAATGTGAAACTCTGGAGAAAGGCCCTGATAAGCTCAGCTGGAGGCCAGAAGGGAGTGCTGATTGTATCTGGGGTCTAAGTAAAGAGGAGCCCACCAGTACAGGATGACAGCCCACTTGTAGACCTAAGGGTATCTCCTAGACCACAGCCATTCTCAGAAGAGAGGAACATTAACAGAGCTAAGAGGCTTTTGCCAGCATGCCTTTAGACAAGTTACCCAATGCTTGGGCCTCAGTTCCTTCTGTAAAATCAGAAGCTGGGTCACATTATTCCTAAAGTCCCTTCTAGTTTCTTGACCCTGTAATAGTTTCTAGTTCTTGAAAGTAGTAA
Organism: Castor canadensis; assembly: GCF_047511655.1. NCBI lineage: Eukaryota > Metazoa > Chordata > Mammalia > Rodentia > Castoridae > Castor > Castor canadensis. The sequence goes on along the minus strand of NC_133387.1, from coordinate 22,214,619 downwards.
CGAGAATCTTTGGGAAGCTTTCAAAAGTTCCAAAAATGCAACAGAAATAGCTTTCTGGAGATGAGTTTGCTCGAGTATACTAAAACATCATGTTTTGATTTATGGCCTAGACTGTCTCAACGCAGTAGAGGAGCTCAATGGTCATATACTGATCAGAAGCTCTGACTGGTAGTGAATTTTAATTAACATAAGATGGGGAAATAATTGTTATTTAATCAACATAACTTGGTTGAAAAAAATGTGTCTCATGAGACTCCTTAGATGTGAAAACCATTGGCATCCTTAATCTATGTTCTAAAAACAAGTGTAATTTGTAGGAAGCTGTAATACACTCTTTTCACCTGAATTTACAGACACCTAAAAGAGAACTCTGGAAAAAATCAGGAAATTGTAGCTACCCTTACTCAGCCACCAGAATAAAAGAAAAAATCTCACATGCATTTAGCCATTGATGTCAACTCCAAAGTGAGTAAGAAAGACCTTTGAAAGAATGTTCATTTCATCTCCGAAAAGCTGCCATCACGTACTTCCTCTTTTAAGGAACTCAGGAGAACTTGAAATCTAGCACAAATTTTTCTCATTGTATAGACACGTAATATGAAAACATGTTAAAATGATACAGGACCATAGTATATTCTGCTGTATTAAATATTCTGGGTGAATTTCGACTTAGAAAGCTACTACACCAACTTGGGTATCAAGAGACTCAGATTCTAATGAGCTTCTAGCTAGTTCTATGCTTCTTGTAACAAGTGTTACATCCTTGGATCGGTCAACCTCCCCCGCTGAGCTTCAGTTTCCTCCTCTGTAGATTGAGATTCTGAAAATGAGACTAAGGTTCTTTCTAGTTCTAATTTTCTGTGTTTCAAAAATAACATGCATTGCTTGAGCTCTTCCTATGTGCCAGGCACTCCTGTAAATGATTAATAATATTGTAGTATGTCCTCTAATCCCCCAAAACAAAAGACCATTTACATCCTGGTCTTATAAAAGAGGAAATTGATGCATAGGGAGGCCAAGCCAGGAAGAAAGAGAGTAAGAGGTCTATAGCCCAAAAGGCACTGTGAACCTGACCCACTCAAGCACTGGGTGCTTCACACACCTCCCCTTCCTCCAACTGCTTCAACACAATCCAAGCAGATGTTTGCATGTGCACTTCTTCTCATCTTTTCCCTGACATCATCCCTAATCACCTAAGTTACTTGTCTCTAAATTGCCTGCAATTTGTCTTCTTCTTCCCAGCACTGAAGGAATGAGACAATGCCCCCCTACAGGTGCATTTTCCTTGGGGACCCTGAACAAGGAAGTAAGTTTTCATCATGGAATTCCTCTACAGAGGACTATCTGATTGGTGCTTACCAGAAGGAAGGAAAGCACAGGACTCAGAGATAACCAGAGCCCCAGTGCTTGACAAATGAAGGGGTTTGGAAACAAATGCCCCAAAAAATGGTTAAAGAAATTGGAATTTGCCCACCTAAACCTAATAGAACTGAGAACTACTGGCAGGCACTTCTTCATGGGACCCTTGGGTTTTTACAGGTTTTGCTACCAAGGTGGTAATTGATTTTGCGCCAGATTACCTTTACAAGAATGTATAGCAAACAGCCCTGGGAGACAGAAATAGGGTCCCACTCCAGAGTAGAATGGGAGTGTTTAATGCCCATTATAAAAGACTTGGGTTTCCTAAGCTCAGAGTTCCTCTCCTATAATAGAATTCACTGTGCCATCTTCATTCCCATCCAGTGGGAATTGGGGTCCAGGAGGGCAATAAGAACAAGCTGACAATATGGCTACTGTATCTGCTGGGAGCAGTCTTCATCTTAGATCCAGGAATCTCATGCCTTCTACCAACTTGAAACAATAACAGCCTATTATTAGTTTGTAAGTACAGTAAAATTTTAGACCCTTCATAACTCTTGGCATTAATAGACTTGAGAACAAATTTCAATAAAAAAGAACTGGGTGTCTTCCAAGAGAGTTCAGTATACTTGATTCCTCCCTTCCCAAGAATTCAAGAAAATTCTCTTAAAGAAAAGATATGGATTCAGGCTTTCAGAATGTTAAAATTGATATTTGTATAGCTTGCCTAGGAATCTCCTGTCCCAAAAGATTTTAAATGATAGCCTAGTACTAACTCATGTGATACAGGTCAGACCTAATCATGCCTGAATGCAAAGGTAAAGGCAGGAACTAGCATGGGCTTCCTTACACTGAAGTACCCTACCGAGCAACTCTGTCCATGCACAGGTGTCTAGCCTGGTTCTTTTTCCATGTAAAAAATCTGCAGCACATGAGTTTTCTCCAATGTGTATATTTAAAATCAGTCAACTCTAGTACAAAGTCTCCATGATTCCCATGAGCCACTGAGCACCTGAAAAAGGCCTCTTTAGGAACTGAATCCTCCCACTGTAGCTTGAGGCCTTCCTGAAGAAGCTGCTGGTGAATTCAGAACATTTCCAAGAGGGATAATAGATGGTGACAATCCCAGGATCCTTGGATGGCTCTTATCCTCCACACTTCACAATCCCTTCCTATTCTCCTTTCTGTCCTCCTCAAACTGTCATCACAGGGATGGCTTGAGGAATGACGAGACAAAGGATTGTGCAGTTCCAGTGGCTCAGCATTTCCTCTATACCAGCAGATGAAGAAGAGAGTAATAACAATAGCATAGGGCTCTGAGTGCCACAGAAAGTCTGACATGCTTGCTTCCTTGCTAAACACCTTCCAGAGGGAGTAGGAGTGTTTACTACCCTTCCTTGCAATGGGAACACTTCCTTGCAATGACCATTTTGTATAACTACTTCCTTTCTGCTAAAGAATTCAGAGCATTCCAAATGAAATCTCCTGTTTGTATCCATTCCATTAGCACTAATTTTTTTTATGGGATTAAGGTTTGAACTCAGGGCTTCATGCTAACAAAGCTGACACTCTACTGCTTGAGTCACACCTCCAACCCATTTAACTATGGTTATTTTGGAAATGGAGGTCTCATGAACTATTTGCCTAGGCTGGCTTCAAACCACAATCCTCCTTATCTCAGCCTCCCAAGTAGCTAGGATTATAGGCATGAGTCACCAGTGCCCAGACCAGGCATTCTACTTTTATACAGATATTTTCCTCTTTCAGTGCTATCTCATTTGTTTCTAATAAAACACCATTGTTAGGGCAAAAACTCCTCTTACAAATGAAGAAATTGAAGCTTATAAGGTTTCAAATAAGGTAAAAATGTTGCTTGAGGTCACAAGGTCGGCTGTTATGTGTCACTGCTGAAACTTGAATCCAGACATCTGACTTCAGGTCCATGACCATTTCTGAATACCCTGCAAGAGAAGGTAGAGGAAGTTACCATGGATGAGATGATCCCATTTTTAGAAAGACAAGAGTCAAGTGACTTGTCCAAGGCAGCATATTATGTGAGCTACAGTAGAATCAGAACTGGACCTAAGCACTCCAGAATCTGTGGTCCCGTCTCCTTCTCAATGAGTTGGCTTCACCAGAATGGATGGGAACTCATGTTTAAGAGGAAAGTTATCATTGAGAGGCTGAGCATGTTACTGTGCTGGTCACTGAATCCCATAGTCTGGATACCAGGACCTACAGAAGGATTCATCTGTCTTTGGCCTCTCGCAACACAGGTTCCACTCTGCTTCACTGTGGGAGCAAGGCCACAGGCTGTGGCATCAGACCAAGTAGAATTTGAAAACCAGCTCTATTTACTCTCCCTGACACATCGGACAATTAACTAAGCATTTACTGGTCTTCGGTATCCTCTTCTGTAAGATGGGATAATAACAGTGACTATCTCACAGGCATACCAGGAAAAAAAAGCAGTGATGTATGTAGAACATTAAGTAAATTGAAACTACTATTATCAGCCATGAGGTGGGAGTTGGTAGATAGCAAGAGGTCCCAGGGGAAAAGGAGAAGGAAGGAAAATGAAATTGGTAACACTGACACAGAAACTTGCCGTAAGAGCCCTGAGCCACAATGCCCTTGCTGAGAACAGAACAGGAATAGGAATGTCACCCTCAGCCCTATGGGAAGAGCTTGCACCTATCTTGCCAGCCAGACCGATGGCTTGGGTACCAGGAAATCTTATGACTTTGAGAACTAGTCATGAGTCAATCTGACCACTCCCCTGCCTTTGCCTCTGGGGTATGTTTCAGATTCCAGCAGTGCCCATCCCTCTCTGGCAAGTCAACTCCAGCTTCCACCACCAGAAGAAAGATGCATTTTCTGTTAGTTGAGAAAGTCAGTTGAGCCTAGGAGAGACAGGAAGCAAGGAGACAAGCCTACTGCAGTAGATACTCTGCTCACCTGGGCCCAAGGCATTAAGACATTCAACCATGTTAAAAGGCCTAGAGGAAAATGTTTACAGACACATAAAATAGGGTCTTGATTCTCTTCAAATCACTCCAGCTCCTGAATCTAATGCACCATTTCCATGACATTAGCAGAGAAAGTCAGTGGAAAATACCAGATGCCAGAGCCCTTTGTTTAAAAAAAGCTGGCTCGAAGTTGACAGGGACTTATTCTGTATCTGCAAGATAAGCCCAGTCCTGAGACAGATGTCTTCACCTGCTGGCTGACCAGATGAAGAGGAACTCTGCAAAACACAGCAGTCCCCATATGATCTACAAGGTCTAGAACAACCTACTTCAAACATGAGTTGTTGGTCCATAAGAAAGATACCACTCATAGATCAATGCCATGAACAGAACTGTGGGAGTGGGACACACCTTCCAGAAGAACAGAAATAAAATTTATGCTACTCTAGCACACTTGGACTCGACCCCCAAACACATCTACACATCATACATCTGGTCCCATACTGAGGGCCTCCCAAACTGAGCCCTCTTTCAGTTTCCCCCTCCATCACTTATCCATGGTTGTTTCATTTGGTTGGTCTTGGTCAGTGCATGGTCTTTCCACAGCACTGTCCCTGGTTGCCAGCGTCTCTTACCCCAGACTTGATCTCCCTTCCATGCCCTACTTTCTGGTCATTCCTCTAGGGAACAAGTCATTCTGAAAGGTCAGAACTAGAGAGAACTTTATAATTCATTTGCTCTAATTTCCTCATTTTATACATAGAGATACTGAGATCTACAAAGACAGTAATTTGTTCAAGGTTGCCCAGCCAGAGTCGGGAGAATTGGACCTAGACCCCAAGCATCCTGGATTCAAACCCAGTATTCTTTCTAGTGCAGCCCCACCTCTTCTGGAAAGGCCTCTTTCATGAAATTGAAATGGGATGCTAGGGGGCTTCTGAAAACCCACACTACTGCCAAACCTAGTCCCCTTTGCCCTGTCCCAAAGGTAAGAGAAAAATGAAGTGTGTGATTAATCTTTGTCATCCCACTTCTCTGGAAAGACGCCTTGAGAGAATAAGAACCCCTCTTTAAAATATTCATTTCAGCCCCCAGAGCTACACAGGCCATTAGCAGTGGAAGCTGACCTCCCGTATTCTGGAAGTCTTGGTAAGACACTGGAGAGGGTCTAAAAGTCATTTGTCTGTATAAATACAGGGTGATAAAAATCAAGCAAGGGAGAGGTAATCTCACGACCTAAGACAGCTCGTAGGAACCTAACTGGGAGGACAGGAGACTAAGAAGGACAAAAGACAAACATGCAGAAAGCTGGGCTCAGGTGGGCTGGGTGCCGGGATGGAGACACACACCAGCCCCGACCACCTCCAGCGAGTTTATCGTAGTTATCGGGAACAGGGGGGACCTGCGATCGCTACTTTCTGCAGTACTAGTCCTGGTCCTGTCTGAAGGGCGTGGTGTAAATGACCTTGCTCTTAGGCAGCTGTGCTGCATTTTGCTCTCACCCCCTTCTGCAGCTGGGGGCTGTGCGATCCCAGCCTGCGGGTTATTTGACATGGCTGTGCTCATGTCCAGTTCTCATAGGCTTCTCGTACTCTCCACAAGGTGGTTAACAGAAATTCTTCTGGCTTTTAAGTTACTTGATTCTAGGACTCATGGAAGGGGGCTGATTTGACCTGGAGAACATAACACTGAGGAAAGTGAAGTAAGACTTTCATAACTGACTCCCATTTTTAAAAAGAGTGATACACAGACATGACCAGATGAAGAGGAACAAAAAAGAAAAGACGTAGGTTTGTATTACATCAGGAAGACTCAGCTCAGACATCCCTGAGAACTCCTAAGCTTAAAACCCAGAAGGCAGGAAATCAAGAAAGAATACAGGCAGGGAAATATAATGCCTTGACCTCAGAAGCTTTGTTTCAGCCAAGGGGCACTAGAATGAGGTAGCCCCATGAGAGCAGTATTAATGATAAGAAGGAAAAGGTCATCCATGTTTTAGGGTCACTGGGCAGTTGACTGTGTAGGCCATAATCAGTTGAATACACTGGAATCCTGTTATCCTCTGACCAAGCTCCTTCAGCTCCTTCTCAGGAAAGATGAGACAGTCTCCCACAGACAATCCCCTCCTGCAAACAGCTTTGTGAGGGGGGTACAGGCTTAGATCTCCTTCCCACCATGTACCTGGGAAGTAATGAATATATTGGGGATAAGAAGTCTGTATCACTAAAACCTAGGCCTCCAAAGAAGATCCAGGCACCCTGGTGTGGCCTGTTTCCTGAAGAGGAGGAGGCTTGAGCTGCAGAGCTGAGGGCTACATTGGGGTGGGAGCTTAAGAACAATCCAGCAACTGAGTTCTCCCTTTTCCTCTTTTCTTTGCCTCTCTCCATGCTCAGTGTCCATGCTAATGAAAATAAGCCTGCACAGCTTCTTCTGCAGCCCAAGAATTCGTTCAGAGCAATTTGAAGCCAATTGAATGAACAAGAATAAATGAGCAAATATTGCAGTTTATGGCTGGCTGCTCCAAGGCTGCAGGCAGTGATTAGGGGCTCTTGGTCCTTTTTATTCCCACAGCAAGAAGACGGGTGAAACCTGGTCCATTTAAGAACTCTAAACAGGAGGTGCGGCAATGAGGAATAGGATGGGTAATTATAGTCTGTGTTAATACTGAGGCAGTGACTTTGCCACCAGGACCTGAGAAATCATTAAGTGATTGAGTAAAAGACTGAAACAGAGGGAGACAGTGATTGTTTTGTTAGGCCCTTGGATAGACAGGGATGAAATACCCTCGTGGGAGGAAAAGACGATTACTACTTCTGGTTGACCTTAGCTACTGCCAAACTCTGTACCAACACTCATTTACTCTCTTTAAGTATCAGAGGAAACAAGTATGTCACACACTCATGCATATGCACACATTTTCCTGGGGTGGAGTTTTCCCTTTGTTCCCTTTTCTCCTCCATCAGGCTTTTCTTGGAATTTTATGTCCTGTCCTCTCCAGGATGGAAAGAAAGGATGGACTTGCACTGGTATCTCAATGATCTGTCACCAGCTTATCCTGGTGGCCGAGGATACTAATTTTCAACATGGCTGTCCAGGGTTATAGAAACATTCATGGTTTTGGAATACAGGTTTTCTCTAAGTCAAGTAAACAGCTACCTTTGAGAAGTAGTGTCCATAGTCTTGATGATCTAGAAAATGTGCTGAGCAGCTATAGATGACCTTGGCTGAGCATCTGAACCTCAGTGAAACATTTTAGGAAGAGGCCCCTGGGATGAGTACAAAAGGAAGAAACAGTCTTTATCAGGACACCCTATATCCTTAGACATTTTGCTCCCCTCCACTATTCTGAGAATAAAATCAGAGATAGTGCTTCCTCTAAAACTCCCACCACACACATACTTTGTTCTGCTTTGTAATAGAAGCTATAAAAATGACTAAGATTTGGTTTTCTACTCTCAAGAAACTAAAGTCTTATAATGGAGCTAGATAAGCAAACATATCATTTCTATCCATAACACAGAAAATCCCATGTTAGACATGGGTACAGGGTGTAACTCAAGAGAACAAAAGAATGGCACCTAATCCAGCCATTGGGGCATGAAAGTGAGCTGTGCTCTGAAAGACAAGGAACAGGAATGATCTAGGAAGAGGAGAATATGCATGAAAAATTAGCATGAGCAAAAATGCAATGGCAGAACAATGTGTGGCTCATTTGAAGAACTACTGTTGGCCCAGCATTATGAAAATATAAAATATGATGTAGATAGATGGGCAAGATGAGAGTATGGTTCCCAGACACCATGCTAGAAAGCACAGACCTTACTCAATGAATAATGAGAGCCCCTCTGGGGTTTTAAACTAGTGGGTGAGTAGTGAGGGAAGAAGTGGGGCATAGCCAGATTTCAAATTTTGGAGAATGGATTTGAGAAAGCCTGGGGTCAAGGAGATCAGTTAGGAAACTATGGCAAAATTCCAGTCCATGATGAGATCTGGCCTGGGGCAGCTGATTTTAGAATGGAGAGAAAGGGAAGGATTTGAGAAGTCCTCATGAGAGTGGGTCAGCATTTGATTGGATGTGTTTCATGATAAGGTCACAAAAACAAGAATGGTTATCAGACTTCAGGTCTGGATGAGACTTGCTGAACTTGACTGGAAGAAGGACAATGCTTGGGAAGGACAATGCTTGGGAAGGGGCTGATTCCATATTACCAGGTAAATCCCAAGAACAAGGGCTTGGGGGTATCGAACTGGAGAAATTTCCAAGAAACATTACTCCCAGATCCCTGTCACTGTGCATCTCCATAGCTTAAGGAAGGCATTCAGCCTCTCTGTGCGTTAGTTTCCCTATTGTGAACTAGAATAGTTGCTCTTCTCAACTAACCTTCTGCAAATAAAATGTGTAGAGGCCAAACATGAAGATGTATTTCAAGCACTTTGGAAATAAAGCTACTATAAAAATACAATGGATTTAAAGTCTCTGTATTGGTCATTCTTGGGTTTGCCATTGCTGCCAAATGATATAAAATGACAGGTCTGCTCTTCATGAGTTTAGATATACAAATTGAAAAGTGCAATTTGCTTAACTTTAACTCATTTCCCCTTTGCTGCTGTGGAGAGGTAGGAACACATATCATAGAGCATGTGTGCACCTTGCAGGGAACTGGAAGGCCATTTGGTCTAGTATCCTCATTTTATAGATGAGGTCACTATGACCAGAGAAAGAGAAAGGGATGAACTGGAAAAGCATGGGCAGCGAGTGGCAAAGCAGGACCAGCCTGCAGAAACTCCAACCTACACTGCAGCTCTCCTTGCTTGGTGGAGTCTTCATGGACTCCTACACCAGAACCAAGTCCTTCCCACCTCAGAACACTGGGCCTCCTGTAGGCCTCTGTTCTTCTGAACAAAGAAAGAGTTTTTGAAATAATGGTTACAAAACCCTCTGAAGTTTCAAAGAGTTAGAAATACATAAGGCCCACGTGGGACTAATGAGTCCCTCTTCATTTCATAGCCAGAACATTTTCTAGATTTAAATAATGCAAGACTGAATATGGATGGGATCAGTGATGAGAACAGTAGGACAGAGATGGGGAACTGTGAATAAATTATAGTACTTGGGCCAGAGTGGGGTACAAAGGGGAACAGAAGAAGTATGGAAGATAAATGAGACTTCAGATGAAGAGATGAGGTCTGGGGGATGGGAAGATGAGGCTGACCTGGGAATAGACAGAGCTCACAGCCTGTGAGCTGCCTTCCTGGAAGGCACCCAGGAAGCTTGAAGGACCAGTATAGCCAAGACCTTCAGTCCTACAAGGCCTGGATCCCATGTAAGGGTGTATATATACCAGTTTTCTGAGGAGCCCACCACATACAGAGCTCCCCAAATCTGAACCACAGGACCCAGCTTCTGGGAGATGACTCCTTCCAAGGGATTGTAGAGTGAGACATATGTGGAAACAGCACAACCAGACTCACATTCACACTCCTGTTTTAAGGATCTGATAAGTTCCACTATAGACAAACCGGTTGGCTGTATCAATCAGCTTTCCATCTCTGTGACAAAATAATTGAGAGAAATAAGCTTAAAGGAAGAAAGGTTTGTTCTGGCTCATGGTTTCAGAGGTTTTAATCCAAGGTTGACTGGACCCATTGCTTTGACCTGCGATAAGGCAGAATATCATGGTGGCAGGAAGTAGCGACTCACCTCATAACAAATAGAACACAGAGAGAGAAAGTGAAAAAAGGGTCAAGGACCCTTCAAAGGCACTTCCTCGGTGATCAACTTCCTCCAATTAGGCCCAAGTAGGCCCACCTCCTAAAAACCCATTTATCTATGAACTCATCAATGGACGAACCCATTAATCAAGTTAGCACCCTCAGATCCAATCACCTCTTGATAGCTGGAGACCAAGACTTTGGTCTCCAAACACATGAGCCTTTGGGGATCTTTATATCTAAGTCATAACATTGACTTACACCATTTCCCAAAGTTATCTGATCATAGCAACCCTTCTTCACAGACTCATCTTGAGAGATGCAGCTGGAGACCATGCCCTGGCCCTCTTTCCTGAGGCCAGATGGCCTTCACTCTTGAACTGATACCATATTTGCTTCCTCTATGGTGGCTGAGTACTAGAATTCTAGTACATAGTAATAAGTACTTACATAGTTCAACCTGTTTTGTCAAAGCTTAAGTCACCCCAATCACCTAAAGGGAAAGTTCTAGTTTTCTGTTAGGATTCAGACTACAACTTCAATTTCACCCAATGCAGCAATTTTATCCTTACACAAACCACTCAGCCCTAGAGTGTGTAAAGACAAAGATAAGCTGTCTCTTCTTTGACCACAATCTAGGGAAGAGACAAAGCTCCCAAACAAAAACTGGTAGATCCAAGCTTAAGGTGGTATTTAAGTAAATGCTAAAATTGGAGGCTGAGGGGGGGCCAGGCTGTAGATGTTCAGAGAAGGGAGGGAGAAGTTGAGAGTCTTATCAATTTGTTGTAATAGAGTATACATAGCATATAATCTGTCATATTGCCCATTTTAAGTGTTTAGTTCAGTGGTATTAAATATATTCATCACCACCACATAGCTCCACAACTCTTTTCATCTTGTAAAACTGAAAATCTGTGCCTACTAAACAACAACTCCTCAGGCACCTTTCCTAACCTCTAGAAACCACTATCCACTTTCTGTCTCTTGGGAATTTAACTACTGTAGGCACCTCTTATAAGGAGAATTATACAGTATTTATCCTTTTGTGTCTGGCTTATTTCACTCAGCATAATGTTCATCCATGTGGTGGCATTGTTAGAAACTCCTTCCTTTTTAAGGCTGAATAATATTCTATGGACAATTTGTCCAGGAAGGAGAATAGAAAGCTTTCAAGGGTAGAGGGGAGAGACAATCCAAATGTGAAGAGTTGGGAAGCGACATGGCCCTGTGCAGGTTCTGCACTGGGCATATGGAAGCAAGATGACTGAGGGTACTGCTTGTCCACAGGTATGTGACAGTGTCCTAGACCTGCTGATGAATGAGGAGGTGGTAGTGGTTTTTGACTAGGGGACTGCAGTCTAGCAAGGACACTATCCCTTTGGACTGCTAAAAAAAAAAAAAAAAACCCAGCCCTTTATGGATGGAAGAACAGATCTTATTCTTGCTCTTGGCAGTCTCTGTTTCTAAGGTAGGTTCTGGAAGAACTGCTTGATTGAGAGTAACCATGATATGTCTATGAGAAAAGACAGAGTGACCGGTATCTGTGGTGATTCCTTACAAACAAAATGGCTTCTCAAAATTTGCCCCCTGAACGAGGTCATCTTGCTGGTTAACAAAGTAGCCTGACCATTTGGGCCAATTTCTTCCCCACAGGTCATTTTCCCAGTTAAGTCCTGGAACCATCATATCACAGACAGGACCAGCCACTCACACACTGAAGGCATTTAAAATGCAACCTGACCTCCACCCTTGCTAAGCCTTCCCCACTAGCCTACACCAGGTGACCCAATGGACTGTCCCTCTTCCCTCTGGAGAGTTCAGCTCCAGGTCCCTGGGTCTGTCTCATCTCCTACTTCCCTGTCACTGAACAATGGCCCTCTTATTAGTTCGCATCCTTCCTTGTCCACAGGCTTTTATTACAGTAACTATGGAGTCAGCCACTGCACTTTCTGATTAGAGCAATTAGGGGCTTTTGTCTCTGCCTTGTGGCCTGGCTGACATCATCCACCATTCCCTCACATGCAGGGCTCATCATTAACCCCCTTCTCTCCCTGCACCTCCTGGTCAGGAAGCCAAGTCAGAGACACACACAGGAACAGAGTAATGAGCTGTAGCCCCCATGTCCGGACAGGCCAGGACCCTGGGGATAGCAGAAGGAAATGCACTGGGCAGCTCAGAAACTACATAGAGGCTCAGATAATCATGAGGTCACTGGAGCAGCTCACTAACCCTAGTCCTGACTCCATGGCCATTCTGAGCCTCATGTCTAGCATAGTGGAAATAACTTCAGGGCTGGGCCCACAGCCCATGCTGCTCTCTACCTCATTCCCACCACATGCCCTGCTCTGAAGCAACCCCATCTACACCAGGCACGGCTAAGAAGATGGCAGGCAAAGTACAAAACCCAATGGACATTGGCTGTTCCCACATCAACAAAACAAACCCTGGTTCTTAAAACATGTTGTAAATTCTCAAAGCCTCTATTGAGTGCCTACAGTGCAATGAGAATAGAGCAGAATATTAGGTTCAGAGCCTGTCCTTGGGGAAACTTAGACATGGTTGACCATTGAGTTGGCCATTGCAAGGGACTTAGAGCCTCTGAGAAAGACACCTAGTCCAGTGTCAAGCATTAAGAATCACTTCCTGCAGAAAGTGATGTTTTAGTTAAAGCCAAAAAGATGGACAGACATTAGCTATGGGAATTAGGTGCAGATGAGCAAAAGATGGCCTGTTTGAGGAACTCCCGGGGCTGGGAGCTGGGATTTAGTAGATGAGGCTAAAGATGAAGGCATGGTCAAGACTGTTCTCCCTACCCTTCCTACTTCATAGACACCAATGGAGAAACTCCTTATGAGAGATTCCAAGGGACTCCTACAGTTTCTACTAAACACTTCCCAGGAAGGAAGCATCTTGTGGTCCACCTACACAGCTGCAGTTGTTAGCAATGTCTTTCTTAAATGAAGGTGAAGTCTGAGTCAGGGTGATGAACAGGAAAGAACGTGAAGCCTTGAAGTCAGACAGATGGTGTTCCTATCTCATTCTCTTGCCAGCACTACAAACATGTCCAAGTTACCCTAACCTTTCTAAGCCTTTGTTTTTCATCCTTTGAAGCAGAGAAATAACATCCACCTCTAGAGCTGTTGGGAACTAACTAGAGGATGAGAATACAGTGCCTCGCCCAAAGCTCATCCATTTTTTCTTAGCCATTGATCCTCTTTCTCCCTCTGAAATATATGGCATTTGTTAAAAAATATGACCGTTCATATTTATGAAGCTTCCCTAAATCTCGTTATTCCCAGTTCTGTGGACCACTCCTCATATCATAGAATTTCCAAGCTCTTTACCACCTACTTGCAGATCCAAGGACAATTCTACCCCGAAACATCAGCTGCATAAGGGCAGGGCTCATCTGTCTGATTCAATGCTTTGCCCCTGCACCAGTGTACCGTAAACAATCAATGTACACTTGTTGAGTGAATGACTAAAGTTTGGGCATGATGCTTCTATTAATTTAGCAGACAGTGTTTTTCATTTTTAAAGAGTTGGTCATTCTCTTGGCTCACATCCATCTAATAGACACCAAGAACCCCAGGACTTTCATACCTGAGCTGCTACTCGATCGAGCCTCCCTCATCCCATCCTCATTTAGCTAGTTTTTAAACCAAAGGCAGGACTTTGATTTATACCTCCTACATTTTATCTTGTTAGTTTCAGTCCATTGTTCTGGCCTGCCCAGACCTCTTTTGAATCTTCACTTTGTCATCCAACATATTAGCTCTCCAATCTAGCTTTGCTTCATCTATCAATTTGCTAAGCATGCCTCTTATGTCTTCATGTATCAGAGGATAAATGTCAAAGAAGGCAGACACATTGTATGGTTTTTTTTTTTTTAGAGAAATGGACAAGCCTCTGATGACCCAGCAGTAGGGGCTTTCTAGTTGACATTGATTTATTAATCAACACATCTTGGGGAGAACTGTTCAACCAGTAAGGTAGCCACCATTCAGCCCAGATTACTCCATTTTGCCCACAGTATTACAAGAGTCACTGTCAAATCCTTGCCTCAAATAAAACCCTTGGTATATTAATAGTTATCATGTATTGGGAGCTACCAAATGCCAAGTCTACTATGCACTATTTTATTTAACCCCTACTATATCACCAAAATGCAACCACAGCACAAAGAAAGGTCAGCAAGTCAGATTGCCAGTATTTGAGTTTTAACTCTGCCCCCTGATGGCTGGGCAACTTTAGACAATGCATTGTCAGAGTGGGCCATTTCTATAACAACTTACTTCAAAATCAAAGTGATTTAATACCATTAAGTTTTATTTCTTGCTTGTGTCCAGCTTGATCCCATGGGAATGGCCCTTCACAAGATGGTTTGGGGACCATTGCCCCTGATATCTAGCAACTCCTTCTCAGAGACCTTCACTGGGTCTTCTCTACTCACCTAAAGCATGTTACTGTGCCCATATTCCAGTGGTCACAACTAGTCACATGGCCCACTCAATGCACAAGAGGTTGGGAAATGAAGAGCTTGTAGATGGATGAATACTATCATATCTAGTCCAGGTGGCAGAGAGCCTGTCCCACTTATCTATATCAATGACATGATCATACTCCCACCTCATAATGTCTATATTGGAGATCTCCAGACAAACAGAACCAATAAGAAAGAAAGAGAGAGGACAGAGGGAGGGAGAGAGAGAGAAGGAGTGATTTATTTTAAGGAATTGGCTCACATGATTGTGGAGGCTACAAGTCTGAAATGGGTAGGGCACACTAAAAATTCCAGCAGGAGTTCATGTTAAAGACTTGATTCCGAGGACAGTTTGGAGGCAGACTCTTTACCTCTTGGGGAATCTCAGTTCTTTCTCTCAAGGCCTTCAACTGATTGGATGAATCCAATCCATATCATGGAAGGTAATCTGCTTCACTCAAAGTCTACATTCACTACCTGTGAATGTTAATCAGATCTTTAAAAATAACTTCACAGCAACATCTAGACTGGTGTTTAACAAACAAGTGGGCACTGTCGTAGCCAAGTTGATAGACAAAATTAACCCTCATGATGTCATTGCAAGATATGTAACTCTAATAGGCCAGTTCTTGATTACATATACATACATAATAAATACTCAATAAATACTTGCAGTTATTATTGTCATACCTTACAGATGAAGAGATGAGGGAGGGCTCAAACAAGTAAAATAACTTGTCCAAAAAATCATAGCTGCCAGATTCTAATGACAATTTCTCTACACTGCTCCCCAAAGCTCCTTGGAACCAACTGGAGATGAGGAACTACAGCCTGTGGTCAGAAGGTAGGACAGAGTGGAAGCTTGTGCTACAAGCTAGTCAGATGGCAGGCAGAGTACCCACCCTGTGACTACATTGTGTTCTCAGAAATACTTGCCTATGAAAATATAAATGCCTTTATGAAATAATGAATGTGATACCAGAGATGGAGCTGGTTCCTTACTGGAAAATGGCTTTCTTTCCAGTGATTCTGTATGCCCTGATGTCCACCCGCATCAGTCTAGGTGAATGTGAGACGATCCAGAAGATTCTCAGTGGCAAGACTGCTCACAAAGTTCCACTCTGCCACATGCAGGAGAGAGGCCATCCTTCAAACACTGGATAGGAGTCAGCTGGCCAGAGGATAGCCAAGGAAAGTCTGAGAGCCCAGATGCAGTTCCCAGTCTGGGGAAACTGGGCTACCAATGGCCTGCAAACACATGTGAGTAATCACAGAATGCAGGACCCAGCAGGAAAGTGTTGACGGATGGTACACAACCTTCCCTAAAAGGCAGTAACTTAAACCTCATCCTGCAGAAACAGGTCAGCAGCACAGAAGCAGACAGCTACTGACAACAGGAGGCTGAGGCAGATGCTATTTCCTGCTCCCTGCTGTTCCATGCTGCAGGGCTGCCTGCTGAGCCCTTATCCAAGCTAAGCCATTGGCACCATCTCTAGAGGCTTCCTCTAGCTGAACAGAGCCCTGCTCCAAAAATTAAAAGTCCCAGATCCGGTCATGAAGCCATCAATGACACTAAAGAAATCTCTGAGCCATCTGGAGCCCCAATTTTCCCCTCTGCAGCATGGGTCTAATTTCCCCAAGTGCCAGCTGCACACTCCCTTTTTCAATGGCATTGAAATGCATGAAGCATCATCCAGAATGCAGCACTGTCACTGGCATTCCGAGTTTCACAAAAGAGACTAAGGTAGCCCACATCCAACATGCTTCTCACTCCCCATTCCAGCTGGTACAGACCTTGGCAGTGATGCCCACAGACACCAGTTCCTCAGTGTTGTCTGCCCATGGCCATGGCATCCCCAGCTGTGAATGCAGATCACATCTGGCTCCAGTCTGATCACCAGGCTTTTCAGCCAAATGAAAGGAATCTGAGCAGCTTCACTTTGTGCATGTTGTCAGCAAAATGATGGCTCTCCCAAAAGATGTCCACACCCTCATTCCCAGAACCTGTGAATATGTCACCTTAAATGGTAAAAGGGACTTCTGCACACATTATTGAGGTGAGGGCTCCAGAAACAGGGAGGGAGATTATTCAGGTAGATTCAATCTAATCACCAGAGTCCTTAAAAGTTAGAACCTTTCCTAGCTATAGTCTGGGGGAGATGTCACCATAGAACAAGAGTCAGAGAGATGGGCAATGTTAGCTTTGAAGATGGGAGAAGAGATCAAGAGACAAGCAATGAGGGTGACCTCTATAAGCCGGGAAAGGCAAGAAGCCATCCCTATAGCCTCCAGATGTCTACATCTTGGTTTTCACCTGGTGAGACCCCATGTGGCTCTTGATTTTAAAACTGTACAATAATAAAAAATTTCTATTGTTTAAAGCCACAATGTAGTAATTTGTTATAGCAGCCATAGAAAACTAATACACACACCAAGAAGAAAACAGAAGAACTGGAATCATGTGACTTGGAACAAAGAGAAATGAACAAAAACAGGGACCACAAAGAAGTCACTACATCGACTCTTCCATCCTTCCCCCCTATCAGCCCTCACCATCTGGATCCGGGAGCTTAAGAAGGGCCAGTGGGGTGGGAGTGATGGGAGAGGTGTTTCCAGATTCAAAGTTAGACTCTATAATCCTGTCTAGCCACATTTATGGTCCCAATGTGTCTTTGGGTGTGTATGTGAAATAGATCAGAGAACGATAATGCCTTTCTTGCATCCTCATTTTAGAATAGAGAACAACTCTCTATTCCTTTCTCCCTCCCTCCCTCTGGCATCCGCCAAGGACCAGTCATCACACACCTCTCCCCAGTGCCTCCTTCCCTCCCCCATCAAGAGCCAGCAGCCATCCACTCTCAGCTCCTAGCCATCTCTTTAGAGCAATGAACGCCATCGTTAGGAGCCTTTCATTATCAGTGGCTTGCACGCAGCTGATGTTGATTTGATAGAATCCAATTTAGCATCCCACTCTGGGCTCTGCTCCATGAGCATTTGGGTTTAGCATGTACCGGCAGTTTGATGCTGTCTTGATGGCCTTTTAAGCGGCTGAGAAAATTGCTGGCATGGCAATTTGGTGGCAAGCAGCTCCTTGCGGTTGGGGCTGGAGGAATGGGGGAAGGAGCACAAAACCACGAGGACACTTTAGCCCCTATGGGTAAAAGGCAGCTAAGTGCCTGAGAGTCATACATTAAAGGAAAAGAAAACAGACAAACTCCCAGAGTATCTGTGGGGCTTGCCCCAATGAGACCAGGGTCCTTCTCTGGTGTGCCCAGTACTGTCCCCCAAATCAAAGTACTGGTGAAGGACACCTTGCCATTCACAAAACACTTTTCTTACATGATCTAACAGTCCCTTGCAAAATGCATGTGTTTCTTAGAGGGCAGTGATGTGCTGGTAAATATTTAACCCCTGGATCTCCAAATTTAAAAGCCCTGACTTCTAGCATTTGCCCATGAACCTGGTGTAAATACTCCCACTCTGCCAATTCCAAGCCATCAATGAGCTGTCTCTGAATGCAGTCTTGGAAAGAGAGGTCTTCCATGGGTTCTGTGGGTTAGAGCAAGTTTACCATACCAAGGCTAGAAGGTCATGATGTTATTTTGAACTTGAGCCCATTTTATAACAATAAACTGAGGCTTCGAGTATCCAATTTAATCATAAGCTAATGACTAAAGTCTTTGCCCCAACCATGGGGGCAAATGCTATGCCTCCTTCACGTGGATAGGCCCACTGGCTGCAGATCTGCAACCTGGAAGAGACCAGCCTGGACCAGAGTCAGTGCATATAGACACGAAGCCCTTCCCTCATCCTAACATCACCTCCTGTCTGTGTTAGAATGCACTCCTCCTGAGAAGGGAGTGAGCTGTGGGATGTCAGGATGAGGCCAGGGTCAGCTGCTCCTCAGGGAATAGGGAGGGCTGTCATCTTCTCTCAGGTGCAGGCTGGTTTTAACTCAAGAAGCTGAATGGCTGTAAGGTCTCACTCTCTCTTTCCCTTCCCACCTGGCTCTTTTGTCTCTGTGTATAGTCAGCGACCTCAGATAATCACTGGCTTGAAATCTTCCCCTCCTGAGGGGTTGTGTGTGTGTGTGTGTGTGTGTCCTTGAACTGTGCACTAGGCCTATCACTGCAGAGACTACAGGCATCTTTGGGGGTCCAGCTGAAGCCCAGGGCCCTGGTCACACCCCTAGACCACCCTCTGGTTTCAGTTGCAGCTTCAGAGGAGAGGTCTGGGTGAGTTCAGACACTCCCACACCAATAGTGTCCTTCTTCAGGAACTCGCAGGCTGGTTCACCTCCTTTGTCCCCAGCATCTTCTCTGCCACTGTGTGTTTGACCTGCAGGCATCCAGCAGGCCAAAGCACAGGGACGCTTATACACCAAGGGGCGGCTCTCAATCACCAGTGCAGGAGCTGGCAGGAAACTGCCCCACCTCCCAGTTCCAGGAAGAGACTTCTGGTGTCTTAACTAAGCCCCTCACAAAGCCCCAGCAGCACAGAGCCCCCTGACCTGCCTGTTCTCTCCTGCCTCTTCCCACCTCCTGATCACCGCCCAAATAAATTAGCTGTACCCAACTTCCTTACTTCAGGAAACGCTTGCAGAAACATATCATATCCTCTGAGGGGGTGCCATTATTATCCCCATTTTATATAAGAGGAAACTGAAGCATATTTGCCTCCATTTGGGCTAAACAGGACCAACAGTGATTCTCTACCAGCCAGTTGCGCATAAGGACAGTGGTTCTTGAGGACGCAGGACAAACCCATGTCTGGGAGCTGGAATCTCATCTGACTTCAGGAGTCGCCATGGTCATAAGGAACACTCCATGAGTAGTGAGTGGATTTCTGTTTGTCCTTGAACTATTCTCTTTGAAAGAAACCCTCCCATTTTTATTTTGCTTTTGTTAATATATAGCTACCCACACACATGCTGCATACAGATATATGTACAGGTTGAAAATCCCTAATCCAAAAATCCAAAATGACAAAATCTAAAACCCAAAACATTTTTTTTATTATTCATATGTGCATACAATGCTTGGGTCATTTCTCCCCCCTACCCCCACCCCCTCCCTTACCACCCACTCCGCCCACTCCCTCTCCCCCCGCCCCCTCGATACCCGGCAGAAATTATTTTGCCCTTATCTCTAATTTTGTTGTAGAGAGAGTATAAGCAATAATAGGAAGGACCAAGGGTTTTTGCTAGTTGAGATAAGGATAGCTATACAGGGAGTTGACTCACATTAATTTCCTGTGCGTATGTTACCTTCTAGGTTAATTCTTCTTGATCTAACCTTTTCTCTAGTTCGTGGTCCCCTTCTCCTATTGGCCTCAGTTGCTTTTAAGGTATCTGCTTTAGTTTCTCTGCATTGAGGGCAACAAATGCTAGCTAGTTTTTTAGGTGTCTTACCTATCCTCATACCTCCCTTGTGTGCTCTCGCTTTTATCATGTGCTCATAGTCCAATCCCCTTGTTGTGTTTGCCCTTGATCTAATGTCCGCATATGAGGGAGAACATACGATTTTTGGTCTTTTGGGCCAGGCTAACCTCACTCAGAATGATGTTCTCCAATTCCATCCATTTACCAGCGAATGATAACATTTCGTACTTCTTCATGGCTGCATAAAATTCCATTGTGTATAGATACCACATTTTCTTAATCCATTCGTCAGTAGTGGGGCATCTTGGCTGTTTCTGTAACTTGGCTATTGTGAATAGTGCTGCCATAAACATGGGTGTGCAGGTGCCTCTGGAGTAACCTGTGTCACAGTCTTTAACCCAAAACTTTTTAAGTGATGACATGATGCTCAAAAAGTTTTAGATTTTGGAGCATTTGGGTTTTTGGGTTTTCAGATTAGAGTTAATAAGGTCTATGAAAGTATAATCATGCACCATTAACGAAGATGAGGCTACACTGTGAGAAATGCATCATTAGGTGAGTTTGACATGGTGTGAGCATCCCAAGGGTGTGCTTACACAAACTAAGGTAGCTATGATGTCATGAGGGGACAGGAATTTTTCAGCTACATTTTAATTTTATGAGACCACCTTTGAAGAGGCTGTCTGTAGTTGACCAAAACATCATTATGTGTCTGTATTCTAAATTCCAAAAATATCTGAAATTTGAAGCATTTTGAGTAAGGATACTCAACTGAGTATGTGTATAAACATGTAAGTGTATGTATGCATGTACATATATTAACTAATACATGTATGTGCGTGTGTGTGGTTAAAAGATTGGAAAGAAATTCACCAGAAGGTTAACAGTAGTTATTCCTGAACAGTAGATGATGACATTTTTATGTGTTTTTCTGTCTTTTCTAATTTTTTCACAATGAGATATTACTGTGGTAAGATGCAGAAGCATTATTCTTTTAAAAAGAAAGACCAGACCTCTCTGAGGGAATTCATCATTAACCTAAACACCAGCTGCAGGACAGTAGAGCCCTTGGTAGGCATGGAAAACTCTGTCATGGCAGTCAGAGACCAGATGGTGAAGAGGGGCAGAGAGAAGAGAGCAGGCAGAACAGGTGAAAGTGGGAGAAAGTCAGGCATGGAGCCATCCCCCAGGTGCAGTGAGGTGGGAAAAGGGCTGGGAGAAGAGAGATGGGGACCCTGCCCTGTACAGTGTGCACAGGTTGTGTGGCAGTAATAGTGATTTGAAGGTGGAAAGGACTCGGGTTAGAGTAAGATGCTGAGAAAGGGCTCTAGAGAAAATGGGAAAGACCTCAGCTTTCATAAGCTACAGTAAACACATTAGTTAACATTCATTGCCATCTCATTTGGGGTGGGGGGGGTGAAAGATTGCTGTCACCTTGGAATGCTAAGAAAAAGAGATTTGTCCCAAGTCAATCAGTTCTCCTGATTCATTCATTCTACACATTTGGATTAAGCACTCCTGTTCCAGCCATGGCCCTTCAGTTCTGTAAATCCTAGGACCATGGCGGCCTTACTGTGGTCCCCCACCAGATGCTAGCATGGTGACTACTAAACAGATTGAATAAGCAAATCCAACCAACATCCCACCTCAGATTGGAAGAGAATGTTGGTCTGAGTGGAAAGAAAATTAGCTAAAAGGCCTGAGTTTGTATCCCTATTCTTCCAACTACCCCTCTCGTGATCTTTGGGAGGTCAGTTATTTCCTTTGTGATTCCATTTTCCCAAAAGAGAAAGAGTTTGCCCTGAAAGAAAATCCACAGAAATACATACCATATTTATATATACATTTGTCATATCTACCATTATTATAATAATATGCTGTTCCCTGGGATAAAGAATTGGCATAAATGGAGAGTATAAATTTGTCCTGAATTCAACTCTTAAAGCCACAGGAGTACCTAAAAGAGTCAGGCAGGCAGGTACATGGGACTCTAAGATTACTAAGGCTAAGAGAGTGGTGTTGGGGGCTGGGATAGTGCTGGGGGCTGGGATGATGCTGGGGTCGGGTGTGGCTCTTTCTGCTTCTCTTCAATGGCCTTTCCCCTGGGACTCTGTGGTCTTAATGGAGGCTGCATTAGCTGATCTACTGATTCAATTAGTTCTAAATGCTCCTGGCCTGAGAAGGAAGGATGGCAAGGTGGGGATTTGCTGACTCCTATTTGCCGGAAAGGGTTTCCCAAGACAATGGAGATGCATTTGAATTCCCAAGCCCCCCCACTTCTTTCTCCACTCAGGAGCCCCTAGGTCATCAACCCAAATGAGATCATGCCTGTGAAAGCAGTTCATATTTTTATTACTCATCCCCTCTTGGGGGAAGGGTCCCACTGCCTTTGCCAGTCACCCTTTAGCCCAGAGGTAAGGGGCTTCCCAGGGACAGAAGGACCAGGAAGTTTTTGAGGGGAGGCTCCAGACCTAATCTGAGGAACCCAAAGGCTTCTTTGAAAACCCAGAATGTACATGGGTCACTGTGCTCATTCTATTGTAAGAAACCCTGCACCACTCACTGGGTACACAATCACAAATTGTCTCCACACCTTCTCTTTCCTTAAGGGATCTTATTCCCTAGAGAGACCTCACTTTGGGGGCAAGCACCACATCTGGGGTGTCAGTTTCTAGGGAGCACTGGTCAGAACTGGGCAGAAGAGACAAATAGAGGGGAATGTGGGCAAAGAGAGGATATGCAGCCCATTTGCAGGTCCTTTTTCTCTGTGGAGGAAGATGTGCTTTTCCTAAAGTGCCGGAATCATTTCTAACTCCCTGGAAGGTGCTAGAGTTAGGAAGTACCACTCTACCTGTTTTAGTCCAATTTCTCATGTGTGAAGAGGGAAGGTTAGCTTGGAAAGTGATTCCAACTATGGCTGCATGTTGGAATCACCTAGAAGCCTTGAGAACCATTATGCCTCTACCCCACACACAAAAATGCTAATTTAATTGGTCTGGGGGTGAAGCCTGCACATAAGATAATTTTCATTTCTCTTGCTAGTGGTGCGTTGGTAAACTAGCTCTTAAAATAAAAAAGACCTGATTTGTAGTGTTTGCCAATTTCCATGGTATAAATATTCCCAGTGTGCTTATTTCAACCAAGCAATGGCAGTTGTTGCTGGCACACCATCTCCTGGTATTCTAAGTCTCAACGAAGGTGGAGACCCTAATAGCTTGCCCCATGGGCTACCTGAACTGTAGACATTTACCTGGGACTGGGGAGTTCCAAGTTCCCAAAGCAGAGGTGAGAAGGAAAGATATAATCATAACTCACACGGAAACACCCCTGAGCCCCCTTTCCCCACCACTCACAGAGATCATCTCTTCATCCCATTCCTCTCACCAAAAGCACCTCATAGTGGTTTGTGGAGCTAAAGAGCAAGAAAGGAAAGAAAGTGCTAGCGGCTGCCAGATGCTGTCAGAGCCCCTTCCAGGAAACAATCTCTTAGTTGTTCATCTCCCTTCTTATCCATCCGGAAAACCTCTTCAATACTAAAAGCAGTCGGCCAGACACAGTAGAGGTCAATTTTTAGCACATTATCCCCTTTCACTGGCAGTACGATTAAGAACTGTTTCCCCAGAAGACACTCAGAAACTGTGCTGGAGCCAGGGAGGGAGAGGGGAGCCCACAGGAAGAAGGAAGACAGCTGCTTCTCTGGATAGTGGTAGACTCTTGGGTGTTCTACTTAGGGCCAAGTCTAGGCCCCCATTCTTCCAATAGCATGAGTTTAAGAACATTCACAAGTCCAAGTCTATGCTAACCATTTGAGGCACTGAATAGGAAAAAAGTCAAGACTTACAGAAAAGACAAGCTTAGGGACCCCAAATCACCAAGAAACTCACATATTATGTGGGTACAGGCTCTATATATGAGTACTGGCAGAGGTCAGACTATGTTTTATAAATGTACCTTTTATACTCCACCATTTCCAAAACAGAGTATAAGTGGGTAATATTCAGAGAAGGGCAAAGGCCAGTGCAGGCTCAAACTGGAAATTCTCAGGGTAGGGAGACTTGTGGTGGCACACAAAGCCATAAGTGGTCCCATGGGTGAGGCAAGCCCAAGTCTACCAGATCTCTGGGAAGTAGGAGAACTTAGCTGTCTCAGGAAGTGACAAAATGACAGATGGCCCTTGGTCTGGACAGCATCTCTTACAGGGCCATCAAATAGACTTGTCAAGCCATGAACAATGGGTATAGTCAACAGGGAAGGGCATCCTTATCTAACTTGCTCAAAAGCATCCAATAGGCCAGAAACAGCCACAGAACAAGCCCATCCTACCAACACCATAGGGCCAAGCTTGCCTCACTCACATTCAATCAGATCTGAGGCCTGTGTTCATTCTAATCCCCACACTGTACTGAACAAGCTTTACTGCTAAGATTCAAGGATGCTTACAGGGGAGGAAATCTTGGGTGATAAATGAAATAACCAATAAGCACTTGTCATTTGGTCTCTGGTCATTGCTATCTTGAACTTACCTTAGGTTTAGGCCAATATTTTACATCTTCCTGACCTGGTGATGGTTAGATGTCTGGGGAAGTCACCATGAATGAACCTTTGTGTAGGTAGTTATGAATTGACTGCTTCTATAGTTTACTTGTTGAATGTCCCCAAAGGTCCGTGTTTTAAAAGCTTAGTCATCAGGATTGCACTAATGAGAAGTAGTAGAAATTTTAAGATGTAGAGCCTAGTGGGAGGGTCCTTCAAACACTGTGGGCATGCCCTTGAAGGAGCTGGTGGGAACCTCACCCTTTCTTCTTTCCTTTTTTACCTCCTGGCCATGAAGTGAGCAGTTTGTACCACCTTGGCTCCCTGCCATTGTCATCCAGCACCCCTATCATAGCCCCAAAGAAATGGGTCCACTTGACCTTTCACTAGCACTTCCAGAACTGTGAACTAAATAAACTATTTTCCTTATAAGTTAACTATCTCAGGTATTTTGTTATAGTAACACAAAGCTGATTAATACCATTGCATTCCTATGTATTAAAATAGAGTGAATATTTGCCATTAGGCAAGTCCCCTGAACTATTGAGCTAATATTAAAGCTAGAGGAGAGCTGGAGAATGTAGCTATGTGGTAGAGTCTTGCCTAGCATGTGCAAGGCCCTGGGTTTAACACCCATAAGTACAAGAAATTTTTTAAAAAGCCAAAGGGGAACTTAGAGATGATCGATTGAGATCACACAATTTTACAGAAGGAAAAACCAGGAGTAGACACATAAAGTGCCGGGGTCAAGTCACACCACTCCTTAGACATGAACCTCACTCTTGGGGTGTCTGCAAGAGAGAGAGAGAGCATGGCTCCAGCAATCTTTCCTTCCCCTTTCACAAGCCCATACGCTGGGCCTGAGGAGTTGACAGGGGAAGAAAAGGCTGAATTGCAAAAGAAATATAGAAGTAGACAGTAACACTGACACAATTCAATAGCAAATTCGGGGTGGGGAGAGGAAAAAATAGATTTTAGAATTAGGCAAGGTCCAGATCAGTCAAGGGTGAACAAAGAGAACTGTGAATGGAAGATGAATGGAGTGCAGAACCATGGGGAAAGATGAAATTAGTGAGGTATGAAATCAACCCTCCTTCGGCCTCACTGTGCAGGACAACTTTGAAATATGCCACTCACTGCCTGTCACTGGAAGTAGAGTGGGCCTAGCAGTGGCTGTGAGTGGGATGATGATAGGGATTGCTGTGTGTGACCAGGGCCCAGCTGAGGGCCTGCAGGGGGAGAACTTTCTGGAAAGAGTGGAGCTCCTGGAGACTAAGGGGGTAACTTAACCTGGTAGATGAGCAGAGTTTCCAATTCACCAGCCAGGACTGGACAGTGTGCACCCTTCACCGCCTGCTGAACCTCTTTCAGCCATACCTGTTTTCCTCTGTACAATGGTTCTTGCCTCCTTGAGTGCTGGGTTGAGTGCTAACCAAGAACCCAACACACATGCTGCCTCTCCCTGAATGTCCTCTTCCTGCACAGAGGTATCCATGCCAGGCCCAGGAATGAGTTCAAAATGCCTTAGAAGATCATTCCTGGTGAACCTGGAGTAATGCAAGCCTCTCATCCTTGCCCACTCTGTCTTCCCAACCCATCTCAGAATCTGAGAACAGAGCCTCCCTTTCACTGCAGCAACACCAGTGAGGTAGAATGGGAGCGAAGGTATTCACTGGTAGCAGACATCATTCAGACAGTGAAACACTCATCCATCCTGAGTTCCTAAGAAAGAGACCCTCAAACCACACAGCTGCACAAGGCTTTACCTTGGGGAGAAAGGTACAGACTAGAGTGACAGCCCAGGAAGCCAACAGACAAAAACGAGGTCTGAGGGGACTATGGTCACCAGCTGAGCCTCATTCCAAGGACCAAGCTGCTCTCCTGACTATGTGAGGGAAGCCCCTAGACAGAGAGTGCAAGGAGCCAGACCTAGCCAAAATTTGGCTGACCACCTGCAAAAAAAAAACAAAAAAAGACAGATGAACACAAACACCCTCTTGCTTCCTTCAAGAGGAAGCCCTTCTTCCCAAAGTCCCAAAGAAGAGGAAGTGGACACACTGCAGGTGAATCGAAAGAAGAACTCCAAGAAACAGGGTACAAGAAGCACCTGTGGACCGGGTTAAAAATGCAGACTCCCGGGTTTAGAGGATCCCTGCCCCACCCCACTCCTCTGTTTCAGTAGGTCTGGGGTGGAGCCTGACAGTCGGTATGTCTAACAGGCACTTCTGTCTTCTCTGATGTGGTCCCTGGACCACATTTTGAAAAGCCCTGGTGAGAGTATTACAGGAACTAACAGTAGGCCAATTGTCGGGAAGGAAAGGAGAGCCTGGAGGTTAAACTGGAGCCATTTGTCCCAGCACCTGCATTGTTTCACGGTCACAGTAAAGATGCTTCATGTTTCAAGGCATTTCCTTACACACCTAACTTCTTCTTGCCCCCACGGACACAGACCAAGCACGTGTCAATAATCACTTTCACAAAGAGAACACTGGGGCTCTGAATGAAACTAAGTGGCTGCCGGAAGCCATGTATTCAGCTGTAGCAATGGGACTTAAACTGGGACCAATCATCCCTCTTCTGACTTCACCAAGGTTCCCAAAACAGTCAGGTTGGCACTCAGACATGGATGGAGGTGAATTTATAGAAAGAGGTATCCTGCTTGTCCTCAGAGGCCACAGCAGCACCAACACAGCATCCCATAAGCATGAGCCTGAGGGCTAATGGGATGCAGCTGTCCCTCCAGGCACCTTAAGTCGCCTCTGCTCTGTAGCTTCTGCTATGGCACATGCTGCCCTGCCCCACCCCCATGCACAAAGGGTCAAGTCAATATCTGGATCAAGGAGAGTTTAAATCCCCGACTCAGCAACTTAATCTTGTGTGACCTTGAATGAGGATCCCACCTCTTTGAGCCCCCTTCTCCATCGGCAGGATCAGACCATAACACAGACCTCTCAGGTTATTAAGAGTGAATGGAATGGTGAATGGAAATCCCGGTACACAGAAATTATGGCTATGTTTTTTCCAGCCTCCTCACTCTTGCAAATAGGCACAATGTGGAACTGACTAGCTGCTTCCCTGAAATCAGGACTGGTGTTGCTCTAAAGCAAAGTGCCAGGAATGGCTATACTGAGATGCTCAGAGCAGCTCTTCCTTAGGAAAGCCTCTCCACATTTACCCTGCGGCTCCTGCCCCCCACTAAACAGGATAATTTGGAATCTGTGCAGTGGGATGCTGGTTCAGCAGAGGCCCCATACATAAAAATTATTCTTGATGGCCTCAATGGAATTTGCACTGTCCAGGCCGAGATGAAATATGAAGGCAGGCAGTGGAGGATGACTCGGTGACACCCAGGAGCAGTGATTGAATGCAGACTAGGAGTTACATTCAATACTTATTGAAGTATACAGATGAGGTTAGACGCCGACAGGCTATTTCTCCCCGGGTCTTCCAAATACTGCCTACAGTGTCTCATTATGTAATTCCCTTTTATTCTGCCCTCCCTCTCCCTCATAGGACTGAAACAAGTTTGATGCTTCTCACGAATAAGACTATCCTTATAGTCGTGATCCTGGTCTGATGGGTCTGCCTAAGGAGTGTGCATATTTCAGCATTTGGGGCATGGGGCACAGCTAAATAAAGGCTTAAATGAGGATGTGGGAGGCTTGGGTCCTCCTGTCCATCCTCTGCCTGGCCATGGGACCCCGGGCAAGCCACCATCATTGGATTTCAGTTTCTTTACCTGAAAAATACAAATATTACCACTTGTTCCATTTAAGTTTCAGACATTAACAGTTAAAAGTTTCTCAGTTCAGCTGATAGAGAAAAAGTTTATTGAGACACCTGGAAATTAATTGGTCCCACAATGGTTAATTTGATGGCTCTGTAAAAAGGCAGCCATGGAGGCAGGGGCTGGGCCTTGGAGGGTTTTCCAGGAGGGAGACTCTTTTTTACACAGGGCATTGTGGGAGAGTTAAAACTAAGACAGACTCACTCTTTGTTCTCCCTGCCCAGTCACAGATTAGAGGTGAATGAATAACATTCATTTTGGAGGCTTTGTTCATTCAAAACTAAGAAGCCTTTTTTGCCTAATGAAGAACTCCTAATAGGTGTTGCTTTTCCTAAATTATCATATTAACCACAGATAATTAACAAGCGTATCCTTAATGCCGCAGGATACTGACAAACCCACTGAACACACCTCGCTGCCTATAAATCATCCAGCCATCCTTCAAGGCAGCTGTTTAATTACTCCCTGCATTTGGGAGGAACAATATTGAGGCTCTCTAAATTTGGTTGCCAGTAAAAATAAAGTCAGCAACATTTCAGCTCTTTATCATCATTGTTTCATCTTAAGATGCTGTTGCCAGTTCTATTTTAATGGAGGAAAGCTGTAAACAACACAAATGTCCAGCAATTGGGGAATAGCTTGGCTAAACCAATTAAAGTGTATACATCTAATAGACTAACAGACAGTCACCTGAATGATAAGACTTAGACTGTGTCAATACACAGAAACCCACATTCTTAAATCATGTTAAGTGGGAAAGCAACACAAAATACTGTGCACACAGTGATTACAACTATCTAAAAGGTATATACTTATTGGCAAATAATAGAAGAGAATTTAGAGGAATAGAAAGTATTCTGTTTAATGCTTGTTTTCTATCCTAAAGTGGTCTTAGTTTATTTTTTAAAAACAAAACACTGTTAATGGCAGTAAGCCAAGTGGAACCCAGGAACCCAGCCAGCAGAGCTGAGGTTCCTGAAATCCAGCAAATGTAGCTCAGCCCCTTTCAGTACCCACTCCCCCAGTTGGGGGTCCCTTCCCTGAGGTGCACTGGATGTTCACAGTACTCCCAGTGTCTAGATGGCGTCCAAGGTAGCCACCAGCTAGATGAGTTTTTCATGACACTAGGGAACTCTGTGCTGGAAGGAACCTTATTCTCAGCAGAAAGGAAATTCTGCTCTCTGGCCAGAATTCCTTCCCATGAGCTCAGCTGTGAGTTAGAGCTGCCTGACTTCTACTTTTTGGGCCACCCCTCAAATACTCATCAAGACATGGGCTGAGTATGTTCTCCCTCATATGCGGACATTAGATCAAGGGCAAACACAACAAGGGGATTGGACTTTGATCACAAGATAAAAGCAAGAGCCCACAAGAGAGATATGAGGATAGGTAAGACACCTAAAAAATTAGATAGCATTTGTTGCCCTCAACGCAGAGAAACAAAGCAGATACCTTAAAAGCAACTGAGGCCAATAGGAGAAGGGGACCAGGAACTAGAGAAAAGGTTAGATCAAGAAGAATTAACCTAGAAGGTAACACACACGCACAGGAAATCAATGCGAGTCGACTCCCTGTATAGCTATCCTTATCTCAACCAGTAAAAACCCTTGTTCCTTCCTATTGTAGCTTATACTCTCTCTACAACAAAATTAGAGATAAGGGCAAAATAGTTTCTGCTGGGTATCGAGGGGGTGGGGGGGAGAGGGAGGGGGCGGAATAGGTGGTAAGGGAGGGGGTGGGGGCAGGGGGGAGAAATGACCCAAGCATTGTATGCACATATGAATAATAAAAAAATTTTAAAAATTAAAAAAAAAAGACATGGGCTGAAGGCTTGGTCATGAGTGGGCGAGAAGAAGACCCTGTTCTTGCCTCTGAATTTGGTGACACTCTTGGAAAACTGAGTTTACCTCAGTCTGTCCTTCAAAGCTACTTCACTGAGGCTTTTTTTTTTTCCAAGTGAACTTTTCCTTTTTCCTCCAAGGATAGGGGAGAAGGAAGCAAAAGGCAGCAGTGAGGGGCACAGGGAAGCCCCACATTGGTTAAAATCTAGATGCCAACCTGGCATAGTGGCTTCTGCCTGTAATCATAGCTATTCAGAACTCAGTGCTATAATAGAGGATCACCATTCGAGGCCAGTCCGGGAAAAAGTTTGCAAGACCCAAACTCAACCACTAGCTTGGCATGGTGGCATGTTCCTGTTATCCCAGCTATGCCCCACCATAAAGCAAGACCCTATCTTAAAAATACCAAAGCAAAAAGGGCTTGTGGCATGGCTCAAGCAATAGAGTGCCTGCCTGGCAAATGTGAGGTCTTGAGTTCAAATCCCAGTATTGCAAAAAATAATAATAATAACCTGGAGGCTGAGTGGTAGAGGACCACCTATTGACCAGCCTAGATTCTCTGTTCTTTCTCTATGGCTTTCTGGTCAGGCCACTGGAACACGAAAGAAGAGAAAGATATACAGAGCCAAAGGCATCAGCCAGGCCCAGGGTCCTGGGACCTGACCAATAGCACTCGGGGCTCCTCTTCCCTGCAGCTTTTAATCTTAAAACAAGCAAGCTCACTCACCACCCCCTTCCCAGCCCCACTGGAAACTCGCTTTGTGTCAGCCGAGCTGATGCTTGGCGTGGAGCCGGGACATGTGCCCCTCTGTGGAGACAGATGGAGGACTATGACTTCTCCTTCCCACCAGCCCGGGTGTTTGGGAGAGGTCTTCAGCTCTTCTCCCACTCACATCTGCCTGCAGGCCATTATCTCCTTGGCCCTGCTTCTGCTTGCAGCCTCCTACTTCTAGCTGAAATTTTATTTCTGGTTCTCATTAGCATATGTAAGCAAAGTTAGGGATGAAGTCCTGAGGTGACCTGAACCACTACGTTGCATTCACTTCTGTCCCTTACTGTGCCTGTAGGAAGGCTTTCGACTAGAGCATTTGACAAGCTCTCTAAGCCAGAAGTCCCAATAAGAAGCACGGTAATAAAGAGGGAGAGGCCTCACTTGCTCATTCCCTGAATCTGAAAAGCAAAGCTGCTGGAAGAGAATGGTAGGCAACCACCCAGGTTGAGCCGGAAGGCAGCTCATGACAATACGGGCATTCCCAAAGCACTGTGGGACGTGAGAACCATTGCTATCTTATTTTACACGTGAAGAATCAGATGCTCCAAGAAGTCTAGTAACTTTCCCGAAACTCACACAAATGGAAAGTAATGGAGCCAAGATGTAAAGCCAGGAGGACTCCAGACACATGCTCTTAGCAAATGCTACATCTGTTTATGAAGACCCCTACAGGAAGTACAGGATGAGTGAATTATAATTTGGACAAAATTATTAAAATCAATGCAAAGACCAGCCAGTGATATTGAAGTACCAAAGAAGTAACCTCCCTTTGGCGTAGAATTAAGGGAATTTGCTCTGGTTTTTTTTGTCCATGAATTGAGCTTGTAAGGTGCTATTTGGCTTTCTAAAAGGACCTGTTGACTAGGGAGGTGACTGGACCCTGGCAGGTTTTTGGGCCATTTGTTTCCTAAATCAGCAATGCAGCCTCTGGTGGCTTTGGGGTGGGTAAGGAGGTATGCCCACTTCTGTCCACCTCAGGCAGAGCTGGATAACCATCAGGGCATCTGCCCAGCAGGACAGAGTCTGTCCCAGGGTACAAGTGGATGTCCAACCAGTCAGTCAGTGGAGCTCCTAGTAGCTCATGGAGTGGAGTCAGGGTGAGTTCTTAGGAGTTTGGGCAGGAGAGCGGGCAGGAGAGGAGGCTGTCCAGTCCTTCACAGGACTTAGTCTGTTTGTGCTGCTGTCACAGAACGCTTAAAACTGGATGGTTTGTGAAGAATAAAAGCTTATTCCACACAGTTCTGGAACCTGTGAAGTCCAAGATCAGTGTCTAGTGAGGGCTGCTCTGTACTTCCAAGATGGCACCTTGATGCTGCTTCCTCCAGAGGGGACAAACATGGCAGAAGGCAGAAGGCCAAAAGGAACTAATTCACTTTGTCGAGGCCTTTTATAAAACACCTAATCCCATTCACAGGAGGAGTCTCGTAGTTTAAGCTTATCTCTTAAAATCCACTCCTTAATGTTATCACATTGACAACGTTTGCATTTTAGAGACACATTCGAGCCATGCAACCTACCTCTCCTTTTTCCTGTCTGCCTTCTTGCGTCCAACTTAACTTGAATCTCACTCAGAACTCC
Source organism: Castor canadensis (assembly GCF_047511655.1). Taxonomy (NCBI): domain Eukaryota; kingdom Metazoa; phylum Chordata; class Mammalia; order Rodentia; family Castoridae; genus Castor; species Castor canadensis. The sequence goes on along the minus strand of NC_133387.1, from coordinate 22,182,205 downwards.
ACCAAGAACCTTCTCTACATCAATCCCAGGCTTCAACTCCAGTCATGGAACACGTCTGTCAGACCAATCCTTCCTACCAATTCGGTAACCAGGGGAGCTACAATGTAAAGGATGATTACAGTTGCCAAAAGAAAAAAATTCTACAAATAAAAGTGGGAAGAAAGAGAAGAAAATAAAAGAACTCATGTTCAGCTTAATAGTATTCCATTTGTGCAAAATTGTAATTAGATATGTACATGCCCAGAGGTAGGTCAAAAGCACTTGCCTGGGGTGTGGGGCAAGGGATTTCAGAGTGTTTTTTTTTTTCTTTTCTTTTTTATACTTCCCTGAACCATTTGAGCGCTCTGTAATGAACATGGATTGCCTCCATAAACAGAAAATATATAAAAAGCTATAAATGTAAAATAAACCCTTCCTTCCTTGACAAAGCCTTTTTAGATTGGTCCAGGGAGAACCAACCACTTGCAAAGATTTCTGGGAAATGGTTATTTCCCATCCCATTGAGACTACTGTCTTACACTGCCTTCCCCCATACCGTGGCATTTCCACTCTTAGAAATCAAAGAAGGTCAAGTCAGGCTTGGAGGAAAATTGCCTCCCCCTCGACCAGCCCTGCGTCCTCAGGCTTCCTTATCTGGAGCAGCTGAGAGCCAAGTGTAGACTTTCCTCAGACCCCTCCCTCTAAGGAGGGGCTTTGACATGTATGTTTTCTGCAAATTTGTGATTTTGCTTTCAATGACAGCAGGTATTTCACTAGTTTCCTCTCCCTCTACAGTAGCCTCAGGAAAGTTCAGAGGCTCTGTTTTTCCCCAACAGCTCTACTGAGGAAAGGAAATCTCTTTACCCTGTCCCTGCAGTGCTGTGACAGTGACGTTGCTCCTCGTGGATGCTGTAGCTGGCCAGGGCACTGAGCTCCTTTCTCTTGCTCTGAGCATGTACCTCTGACCTCAGTCTCTCTAAAGATCTGTCCCTATCCCTATACCTATTGGTCACTTCTAATTTCTTCACTCAGACATCCTCCTTAATGTCACATGGCTCCTCTCTCCTCCACTCAGTTCTGAAAGGTTGTACCAGTCAGAAATGTGTTCAGTTACAAATAATAGAAAGCCTGATATATGATGGTTTAAACGAAGTAGAGTTTTATTTTCACAAGTAGCAAAAAGTCTAAAAGATCTGATGACATTCATTCAGCCATTTAATGATTTCAGACTGAGTAGGCTCTACAATTTATGGACTGTTGCTTTCATGGACCCAAAATGTCTCCAGCTCCAGACATCACACATGTAGTTGAAGCAGGAAGGAGGAAGATCGGTAGAGCTCAGGCATGCCTTTCTGGATTATTTGCTTGTTTGGCAGTATGGAAGTTTGAACTTGAAGTTTGCTAGGCAAGCACCCTACCACTTGAGCCACACCTCCAGCCTTTTGGAGTATAATTATTTTTCAGATAGGGTCTCTAGCAAAAAGCAACCTTTCTGATCTCCACCTCCCAAGTAACTGTGATTACAGGCATAAGCCACTATGTCTGGCTTTTTGTTGTTGCTATTGTTTTTTTGAAACAAAGTCTGGCTATGTAGTCCAGGCTAACCTGGAATTTGTGATCCTCCTGCCTCAGCCCTCCAAGTGTTGGGATTACAGGTGTGCACCACCATGCACGGCACATGCCTTCCTTTTTAAGAGGAAAGCAAAACTTCCCCAGGATACTCACAGCAGACTTGATGCATGCCTTACCAGCCTTATATCATATGGTCATTCCTGGATGCAAGGGAGACTGCAAGGCAAGTATTTAGCTTTTCTGACCTCTAGCACAACATACTGGGAAGCTCCACAGGGCTAGCAAACCAGCAGGCTGCATTGCCTCCTTTCAGGAGTAACATGGGCAGCATTTTACAGAGCACAGTAACCTCTGCTGCCCTCAGTAGTCCTAACACCCTTGAGAAAAGCATTCTTATTACCTGTTCTTACACTATGAAATCCACAACTTACAAAAGCCTAGAGAACTCGCCAGTGTCCCTGTGTCTACAAGTGTTTGAGCTGGGATTTAAATCCCTCTTACCCACGCTCTTTCTGGGTAGCCAGACTCTGTTTCAAAAAACAACAACAACTCATATTTACAATTATAAGTACCATACCATCTCTGTCACCTCAATTCTGCTATTTTAGCACAAAAGCATCCATAGTCAGTAGGAACAAACAAACTGAGTTCCAATAAAACTTTATTTTTGAACACTAAAATTTGAATTTCATTTCATTTTCACCTATCACAAAGTATTATTCTCCCTTTGATTTTTCTCCCAACTATTTAAAAAATAGAAAAACCATGCTTGGATGAAGGACCATACAAAATCAGGTCTCCATTCAGATTTGGCCCACAGGGCACTGGTTTGCCAACACTTGCTGTCAGCCATGCTGGGAATATTTTTGATGCTAAATGCATAGGTAAGCACTTTTATCCAAGCCCCTGCCTGCCACAAGTCTCTGCTTTAGCTTAGACCTTTCTGTGCTGCTGGCTTTGGCTTCTGCTCCCATATGCCTGGCTCCTGGGAGGAGATGGCAAGACAGGAGCTCCCCTAGTTCATCTCCATGAGCCTCAGCAAGTACCTTTGGCCATTGCTGGTGCCAGAGTGATGATTTTACCAGAAAAGAGAGTTGGTTCAACTGAAGGAAGCCCTGGCCTGCCAGACTTGCTCACCTGCCAAGGACCAGGTGGCCATGGGATGCTCGCTTATGTCAACTTCCAGAGCCCAGGTGACATCTCTCTGCCCTCAGCAGCAGGCACTCTGTGTGCTGTCAGGAAAGGAGAAAAGTGGGAACAAACACTCAGTTTGCTTTTCTTTGTTGGTCTAAGTAATATTCAATCCTTTCTTAACTGGATGCCTAAGGATGCCCAGAGGACGTGAAGAAAAGAGAGGCCTCCCATCACAACCTTTCTTCTCCCTCTCAGGTACCAGCACCCCCTATATGCAGCACAGCCTCCATCACCTGCCCAAAACACACTGGGATTTTCCTCCTTGCTTTGCAATTATCCTCCACAGAAGGTGCATTCATCCATAAAAGCTGCTGCCTGGGACTGCTTCATGGCCCTCCTTTCTGCGGCCCCTCTGCCAGTGGCAGAGACAGACCTGCTCCCTGGAAACTTTCAGAATGTTCCACCAGTCACAATCATAAATGCCAGGAAAGGTTTCCCTGCCTCTAGGTGCCCCTTTCTCTCCTACCCTGAAAGGTGCTGGCACTTAATTAGTTGGTTTGTTTAAATATAGCTCGGATCTCATGTAGCCAGAGAACATTTTAAAAAGCTTCCTACAGTGATTTTGGAAGTGTGAGTAGCTTTTTGTGCCTCAGTTTACTCCTCTATAACATGACAGCAATCAGATCTTCTTGGAGAATGAATTATGAGAAATACATGAGCTTCTTCTGTGACAAGAGTTAATTCACCTCTAGCATCCATGAGGGGCTCCTTCTTGCTCTAGTCTAAGCCTGGCTAATTGTGGTAACTCTTGAAACCTCTGTGTTTGATATTTCCATGAGCACTTTACATTGGCTCCTTTCTGTGGCTCCCTACCCTACATCCACGAGGGGTCAGGGCTAAGTGTAGACATATCAGTACCACCAGACTTTTTACAAGTTAAACAGTTCAGTGAGTGTAGACAATCCACTGGCAGTTATGCTGGCTTTATGAAGCTTTAGCTAACAGCTCTGGGAAGTATATTGGTCAGTTTTCCATTACTATAACAAAATGCCTGAGGCTGAGTACTCATAAAGAAGTTTATTTAGCTCATAGTTGTGGAGGCATCTGGTGAATACCTCATGGCAGAGGCATCACAATGGCAGGAGTGCATGTAACAGGAAGAGATCACGTGGTGAGACAGGAAGTCAAAGAACAACTCAAAGTCAAGCTCATGCTTTTATAATCAACCTATTTCAAAAGAATTAAGTGGGGTCCTTCAACAACTCCTTAGTCCCTTCCAAGGGCAATGCCCCTGCCCCCTGGCCTCCCACTAGGCTCCACCACCTCTTAACACTGCCACACTGAGGACCAGTTCCTAGGAAACAAGCCATAGTCACACCACATGGGCAAGTGTTGGTTAACTGGCCCTGGAGCTCATACATGGCTTCTTGTAGCTCCTTTCCCTACCTGAGGGACAGGTTCCCTCTAAAAGAGACAGAAAAGATTTTAACTGACACTGACTCCCTTTGCAGAAGGTTCTGGTGTCAGGCTTGGAGGCAGTCCTGGGTTCCAACTTGTTGATAGAAAAATTATGAATGAATAGGATGAAAACGGAAACAAGGGGGTTGAAGGGGCCAAACCAAGAAATCTATGGCTTCCTCTGGGCAGACAGAGTCTTGAGGTTGAGGAAGTACACTAGCCACAAACAGCATTTCTTAGACTTCGCCTCTCCCTTCCGCACCCTCCCACCATATCACTTGGCTCCAGACTGCATCCTGGCTCCCTGGATTCTGGCCCAAGTCAATGCCTCTGGGAAGCAGCTCTAAAAAGGAATCTAGGAGGGAATCCCTGAAAAGGGATTGTGTCCTCTCAGTGTCAAACAAAGGACAGGGACAGACCTATCTTGAAACCTAGACAGCTTTGGTTTCATGCCATTCATTCCAGCAAGGGTGATTGGCTGAGCTGTCTGCTCATCTGGCCAGGTGCCTGGTCCCCACCTCCCTGTGGTCTCTGGAGACCTGGTTGAATGGAATGATCGCAGCCCTTCTCTCAGAGGCACAGCCTCATGACTTGCCAGAGCAAAGGTAAACAGGGCAAAAACACTTGTCTCCAGAGGCTTGGGTTGTGAATACTCTTCTTTGAAGGGTGTTTCTAGCCTGCCGTGTTGAACTACTCAGAGCCCAGCAGCTGTGTATTCTTTAACACAATCTTCTGCCTGGGTATGTGCCCTGCTGCCTGGGGACCGTGCTTCCACTGCTGTCATTAGATCCTGTCCCGTCACGTCACCAATACAAGCACTTGAGCCTCTTCTACGCCAGAGCCCTCCAGGACACTGCAAGTTTCTTGCTCTTAGTTCCTTAGCAAGTCTCCTGGCAAACAGGGGAATCTTGGTTCCCATTTGGGAATGAAGAGACTGACTCAGAAAGAGGAAAGGTGACCTGCATGAAATCCCAGGGCCCAGCACAAGTTGATGGATCCTTAAGATGACCTCCACTACTTAAAAAGCTGGACATCGATCTACCATTTGATCCAGCAATACCACTCTTGGGGATATACCCAAAAGCCTGGGACACAGGTTACTCCAGCGGCACCTGCACACCCATGTTTATTGCAGCACTATTCACAATAGCCAAGTTATGGAAACAGCCAAGATGCCCCAGCACTGACGAATGGATTAAGAAAATGTGGTATCTATACACAATGGAATTTTATGCAGCCATGAAGAAGAACGAAATGTTATCATTCGCAGGTAAATGGATGGAATTGGAGAAAATCATTCTGAGTGAGGTTAGCCTGGCCCAAAAGACCAAAAATCGTATGTTCTCCCTCATATGTGGACATTAGATCAAGGGCAAACACAACAAGGGGATTGGACTATGAGCACATGATAAAAGCGAGAGCACACAAGGGAGGGGTGAGGATAGGTAAGACACCTAAAAAACTAGCTAGCAATTGTTGCCCTTAACGCAGAGAAACTAAAGCAGATACCTTAAAGCAACTGAGGCCAATAGGAAAAGGGGAACAGGTACTAGAGAAAAGGTTAGATCAAAAAGAATTAACCTAGAAGGTAACACCCACGCACAGGAAATCAATGTGAGTCAATGCCCTGTATAGCTATCCTTATCTCAACCAGCAAAACCCCTTGTTCCTTCCTATTATTGCTTATACTCTCTCTACAACAAAATTAGAGATAAGGGCAAAATAGTTTCTGCTGGGTATTGAGGCGGGGGAGCAGGAGGGGGTGGAGTGGGTGGTAAGGGAGCGGGTGGGGGCAGGGGGGAGAAATGAACCAAGCCTTGTATGCACATATGAATAATAAAAGAAAAATGAAAAAAAAAAAAAAGATGACCTCCAAAGATTATTTTTTAAATTGTGTTAAAATATACATCAGTTAAAATGTATTGGCTTCACCAATTTTAAGTGTTCAGTTCAGTGGTACTAAGTACATTCACCTTGTTGTACAACCATCACTATCATCCATCTCCTGTATCTCCTGACCTCTACCTATTAAACAATGATGCCCCATTCCTCCCTCCTGCTAACCATCATGGAATACTGACTATTCTCAGTAGCTCATTTACATGGAGTCATACAGTATTTGTCCTTTTGCGTCTGACTTATTTCACCGAACAACCGAATACCCTTGATAATCAATCAAGTTGTGCCATGTGTCAAAATTTCCCTCCTCTTTAAGGCTTAATATTCCATTGCACAGATATACCACATTCTGCTTATCCACTCATCTGTGGGCAGACACTTGGATTATTTCACCTCTCAGCTATTGGGAAAACTGCTGCTACAAACATAGTTGGCTATCTGTCTGAGAACCTGACCTCGGTTATTTCAGCAATATGCTCTGAAGCAGAATTGCTGGATTATATAGTAATTCTGTTTTTAATTTTGTAAGGAATCACCACACTGTTTTCCACAACTACTGTACCACTCTACTTTTCTACCAACAGCATACAGGGTTCCAGTTTCTCCACATCCTTGCCAACATTTATTTTCTGTTTCTGTTGGTGCTGTTTGGGCTGCTGGAGTAGCTCACGTGGTAGGGCGCCTGCCTAGCAAGCATGAGACCCTGAGTTCAAACCCCAGCACCACCAAAAGAAATGTGTTGTTGCTGTTTGATAGTAGCCTTCCTAAGGAGTATGAGTTGTACATGTAAGACAGTGTGCATGCATACATGTAGTGAAATGGGCGACAACTAGTGAGATCAGCTGTTTATCACTCTTCTGATCTGTGAAAGTGGACTCCTCAGATACTGGTAGAAACAATGGGTTGACTGTGTTCCTCCAAAATTCATATGTCAAAGTCCTCAATCCCAGTACCTCAGAATGTGATCTTATTGGAAAAGAGGGTCATTGCAGATGCAATTATTTAAGATGAAGTTATTCTGCAGTAGGGTGGGCCTAATCCAAAAGAACTAGTGTCTTCATAAAAAGAGAAGCCATGTAAGGAGACCAGACACACACAAGGGAGATGATGGGAAGAGACATAGGGAGATGCTACTTTGATAAGCCAACAGATACCCAAGGCTACCAGAGACCTAAAGAGAAATGTGGAACAGATCTTGAGCTTCCAGATGGAGTACAGCCTTGCCAACACATTGAGTTGGACTTCTAGTCCATAGAACTGAGACAGTAAATTTCTGTTGTTCCAAGCCACCCAGTTTGTAGCAACCCTAGAAAACTAGGTAATTGTTCATCAATAAAAGTGACTATGAGCAATCCAAAGAATGGGGTGTTCTCTCTAGTGAAGACTATGACAAGTGAGGATGTTTCTCAGCCTCTGACTCAAGTGTTAAGTTCACTTCCATGCGTTCAGCCCAGGAGACCCGTGGCATTCAAGGGTAAAGCATTCAGTTTGAACTATTCACAAATGACCCCATAACTTATGACACAATGTCATAAGTTATCACGTTGTGAAGGCACAAACTTGAATCACACACTGTCTGCCTGGTGCATGGACAGGGCACTTGCTGGTGGCTTGTTCTTCTCTAATTGTCATGGGGCACATAGCAGGGGATAAAGTCTGTGCTTCTTTGTGGGATCCTTGGTCTGCCAAGAAAGGCAGCTGATGGCATGGGGAGGGAAGAGAAGAGTTCTAATTATGGGGTGGTCAAGGTCACAAAGTAGCTATATGAACTCCCTGAATTCCATATTAACAGAACCACTATAGCTCTGAAGGAGGCAGTAGATTTTTCTATTATTCTTTATTACCTTGCAGAGATAGGAATGATATGACTTAATGTCAACCCCAAATTTGGTAAGTCACTAAGGTCTGAGGCTACATTCTTTAAGGATATGAAGGGTCTTGTACAGCAATAAGCGCTCACTGCATTTTAAAGCCTTTTGCCTTTGCTACTGGACTATAATTGTTGCTATATCTTTGAACCACTGGTAGGGGAATTGGCCACCTGTGTGATATAATTTGGAGAGATTCTGAGAACATTTCACTCAACCACCATCCCTCAGCACATTTTTCTGCCATAGCATATACCTGAGGTCTGAAACCCTGCTGCCATAGACACTCCTTTGGGTGAGCCATGGCCTCAACTCACAAAGCATCTATGGAAGATGAATTACATTGCTGATCAACACTTACTCCTCCATGTGGATGACTTAGCAGTCTTCACAGTAGCCTGACCACAGTTGTTAAGGGGGAAGTGAGAAGAAAGTAAATTGCCCTGGTATCTGGCAGGAAGAAAACCAGTCTTCTAGACCTCACTGAGATGCACCCTAGTGGTGCCCTGGTTTAAGGATGGCATGAGGGAGGCTCAGGTGCCTCCCCAGGTGTCTGATCCTCTCTTGGTGAAGCTGATGTTGTAAGGCGCATCCAAAGAAGGAATTCCACCAGAATACTGCAATTATTAGAGCTATGAAATGTTTTCATTTTTGATGCTGTTATTTCAAAAAAACTCATGGCTACACAAATCAGCTGTAGTGTAATCATCCATTGTGGCAAAAGGAAATTTATCATCAGCTTTAACTGTGTTTTGACTCATGTATAATGGCTTTCTAGAGTCACTGATGTCCCTCAATTTCCCTTTAGTTCCTTTTCTTCTTTTAGGGTTCCATCTATCCCAGGAAAGCTTTGAACGTAATTCCAAAAACCAAAGTGTATCAGTAAAGGCTATTGCATGGTGGGTTACCAGATTACCACATTGCTTTTTCCCAGTATGGCTACAAAGACCAACTACAAAACATTCTTGTGTTTGTGAAATAAGATGGATTCAATTTAACAAGAAACAGCCAGCCAGTGTGTACAGCATGAGCAGTGCTACTAAGCCTATTAATACAATTCCGCACCACAGGTGGCATCCCCTCAAAAGTCAAGCATTTCATTGTGCATTTGTGATTGACACCCTTTCCCAGAATCACCTCAACACTCTTTAGACTCGTTCTTCAGCATGAGACTCCTGAACCAGTTGATGGTACTGATGATGATGATGATGGATGGATGGACTACAACAGCTGAGTTTGATCAAGATGTTGACCAAGTCCTGGGACAAGGAAGTATATATCATTATCTCCACTTTACAGGAGAGGAAACTGAGATTCAAAGAAGACAAGAGACTGGTGGCAAGTGATGGAGTGGGGATGGAGGGCAGTTCTGTCTGACTTGGAACAGAGTCCAGCATAGATGGAAGCTACTAAGGTAACTGCCACAAAGATACCAGAGTTGGAATTTGAGAAAGGGAGACAAATAAGTGACTAAGATGTGTCAAGAAGGTACAAAAGCTCACTTCACACATCTTGTGACCCCAAAATAGGGTGTTGCCACATGTTTTCTGAAATGAGTGTCATAAGAAAATTTTGCTATTGAGGTAGACACATTGGGTAGTACCCTACAGACAGGGATCTGAAAAGGTTCTCGTTCTATGGCTCTTCCTCTTTAATTGGAAGTCATGACCAGCTTGAAAAGCTGATACTCCGTGAGACAAATCCTTTAGCACCCTACCTTTGTATAGATTCCTCTTAGCAGGGCCTGTTTATCCCCATTCTTCCTAAAGAAAGCCATAGTGACAACCTTGGAGCTCAGTGGTTCCTAGGCTCTTGTGGGTGCTGTGGCCATCTACCCTTTTGCTTGGCTTTGCTCTGAGGGACAGGCAAGATGCTGAAAGGACAGAACCATGCAGAAGTCTTACGAGGTTAACCCACCTAGCCTAGACAGGGAGGAGAGGGCATACTGGTTTCTTTATCTGCACTTACATTGGAATAGTTCACACACATACACACACACTCACCCCAAATTGCATTCCAAAAGTGCAAACTCAAAAATAAAGATGGTTAGTAAGAATCCAGGTGATGAGGGGCCCAAAGATCTCCATGAGATCTAGGTCTCATTGGGCCGCTCCCAAGTCACAGAGTCCAAGGTTCTCCAAGAGGACAACTCAGTCCTCACAGCTTCCTTCAATTAGTGACCTGCAGTACAAAGCAATCAAATGACATTTTAGGCCAAGGCCTAAAATACCAAAATATCATGAATCTCCTTATGTGGAATTTATTTATTTATTTGTGGTACTGGGATTTGTCTGTAGTCAGGGCCTCCACCTTGCTAGGCAGGCCTCTACCACTCAAGCTATGCTCGCATTTCCTTATACGGAATAAAATTAAATAGTACTAAACCATAAGGCAGAGAAAGTCCAGCCTGTTTCAGAATTTTTTCCAGGATGATCACATCCTGCTGCCAAATACTGAGGGAGAGAGAGAGAGATTGAGACAGAGAGAGACAGAGACAGACACAGAGAATGGGCAGGCACCTATTTAGTCTGTCTTTGGGATACCATCTCTAAGAGTGGTTCAAGGCCCAGTTGCATGCTTACATTATCTACCCCAGCGCTCCTGGGCATGCAAAGTTTTCAAGGCCAACTGCTTTGGAAAGCAGTCCACATGGTCAGGAGAGAAAAACTCCCAGGTGCATCTGTTCTCTCAGCTTCGCTAAATTCAGAGAAGTCCTATATTGATCTCCTCGGCTCTCTAGGACCCTGGGGAGTAACTGAAGACTCATCCAACCATAGGTCTTCAGGAATGAGATAGTTAAAACTAGTGTGGCCTTGGGGGTCCCACACTCAGATCTACCTTCTATCCCACCCTAGCCCTCTGTCACCAGAGAGGGTCATAGTTCCACATATCCAACTTGACTCAAGTTATTGGCCCACCAATAACTTGGTTCAGGAGAAGAAAGTTTCCCATGATTTGGGGGAGGTACTTGAGACAGGGAGGCCTTTCCCCAAACTACCATAAAGAAGCTTTAAGGCGCTAAGTCTGAAAACCCTGACAACTCACCCCATTCCTCACTCCATTCCCTGCCAACAAACACTAGATATCTGAAGTTCTGTGGTGGACTCCGCCCCCCCCACCCCTTAACCAATCTTACAGATGTATTGAGTCTGAAAAGAACCCTTTAGTCTCACTCCTCTCCATGCTGCTCCCTGAGAGCATCTAATCTCAACCGCTACCCCCTGCGAAGGGTCCCAGGAGAAAGGCTTGGTTTTGTATGTGATGCTGGAGCTCAGTCAACTAATATTAATGAAATTTCTTATCTTTCTCTGTCAGAAACCTTTAAACACACGCACATACTCGACACGCACACACCTCTCTATATCCCATTCCACAGGGAGCATTCATTTTCCCTATAATGCTTTCCCATTGTGAGTGGTGATGGGCAATAGAGATGATGTAATAATAATTTTATTAGATCAATATATCATTTAGAAAATAAAAGCTCTCCCCTTCATCGGGTGATGACCAAGAGGGGAAATGCCTGTGTCTGGTCAGTAATTTATGTCTGTCACACAGAATGGATGGGATCTCTAGCTCAAAGCACTTGTGTCTTTGTGTTTTACTATACCCCCTATGTTTTCAGCAGCACCCATAAAACATTCCTCTCAAGGGCTTGGCACTGGGCAGGAAGAAGCTCCTGCCCCCAGGGGTTGAGATCGCAGTCAAGAGGGACCTGGCCTGACTGTGGCTGTTAGTTTCTTGATGCAGCAGATGATGGGGTCAGTTTTGTTAGAGGAGTCTGAGAGCACATCAGTGCCTTCCTCAACAAGTCCCATTTTACAGATGGGGAAAATAAAGAAGAAGGTAAATTTTTTCCTTCAGCCCTAAGGATAAAAACAAATAAATCCCAACCATATCAACCATATGACCAAAGAAGTTTTCTATATTAACTGCAATAAAACACTGCCTCTCTAGAGCTTTGTGAGTGGATTTAGAGCAGGACAATGTGGGCAGGGAACTGTCACACTGTAGGGACAGCTGCATCCCAGTTAGGAGGACAGAGCAGCTCAGCTCCCTCTCCCTTCCCAAAACCCTTGCTGTCTCCTCCCAACCTTCCCTGACTCTACCTTCCCCTCTATGAAAACTCAGAACTAGGTCCCACGGGTGACAGATTCTTTGGAAATAGCCATGGTTGGCCTTTAAACTTCTGTGCCATATTTCTTGGTATGGGGTTACTATGAGCTTCTGTTTTGGTTCAACCCAGCTCTCCACAGAAAGAAATTAGGGCACTGGTGGGGAGTAGAGGGGACAAGAGAGAAGAGAACAAAACAAAGGTCAATATTCAGGACAACACTTGATCAGTCAGGGGCTTTATGAAAAAACAAAGAAAAAATGAGAGAAGGAAGGAAAGCATTGTTTAGTGTATGTTGGACAGCACATTAGGACATTAAAATACAACAAAGACCCCAAAGGAAATTAATTTTGTTCAAGTGGTCTCCACAGTACAGTAGATGCATATATAGTTTACAGAAATGCTCTTTGAGCAAAGAGGGTATGGCGAGACAAGTGGCTAGTGCCAGGTGGTATAAGAGAGGGACTGAGGGACGATTACAAGTGGAGAAGTGTATCTGTGGAATCTCTCCTCTGAATGTACTTAAGTACTTTTACCCACTATGGAGAGTGGTTTGACCTAACACTTCAGCACCTTCACAGCAAATTTTCATTTATGAACTGCAGCATTCATTCATTTATCCATTCATTCACCTGACTTTCTGGGGGATGGGGGAACGGCCCCATGCCTTGTATATTCAGGACTAAATCTTACAACTGAGAAAGAAACTTACTAGTGAATTATTGTTGGCACCTGTGATTTCAGTGTACAGTACAAATTACTTTTTGTTTAACAATAAACTTTTTGAGCACTTACTATGTGTCTAGCACTATCCTAAGCATAAGATTCAAGGGTAAGTAAGACACAGTCCTTGCCTTCTGTGCACATGACTAATGATCAGGGCACTGAATTTATCACTTTGGCCTGGTTACACCCAACTGAGTCAACCATTCCAGAATAAAAATGGTTTGGTTTTTTGTTTTTGAAGAAGGTATTCAAACTTAGAAGGACAGGAAGCCAATCAATGAAAAAATACAAATACAAATCCTGTCTTTTCATCAACTTGCCAATCTTTCCTTCAATACCAAATCTAAACCAGAGATGCATCATTGGCTATTAACCTCTGGCCACTTTAGTAAAAATCTCTGGACACTGTCAGGACTTTCTCAGGGGTCGTCAGAGATGTATGCAAGTAGAAAGCCCAGTCATGCCAGACAGTTCTCACCCTAAGACCCTGAGCAAAGAGCTCCTTGCCCAGGAAGCAAAAGGCACTGGGACGGGGGAGAAGACAATGGACATATGCTAGCATGGAATTCCCACAGGAGTGTCACTTATGCTCCAGGAACCAGCTCTTAGAACTTCAGTCATTTCAAAGTGCTGTAGCTCCTTTTATTTCTCACCTTCCTATCCCCAGTACTCCTAGCCATGCCTGCCACACAGAACAAATTCAATGGGTTTTTATAGTTGCAGTTGTCTCTAAACGACATGCCTACGGTACCAAATCAAATCTTACAGAAGTGCTCTTTGTGCAGAATAGGTGTGGAGACATAAACGGCTAGTGCCAGGTAGTGTAACTATAAGATAGGGATTATTGAGAGAGTATTACAAGTAGAGAAGTAGCAGAGAATACATGGAACCATGGACTCACAGACACCAAAAGGACACCTGGGAGAGACAGGGACTTAGCCTCAACCTCAGCCTATAATTGTTGCCATCATTTTCTTTTCTTGGTTTGTTGATTCTTCTGAAAGCTGCCATCAAGCTTTCTTGAGCATTTTTCTCAAAGGAGACAATCTTGTTTTGAAAGAGGAAAGTATTTCTCTCCAATGTTTTGTCCTCATCTTCTGCCATCTTCCTGCAGAGGTTGTACTTCTGATGTGTAGCTCACTCTCAATTCTATTCACAGAGGGCAGTATATATTTCTAAGCAGGATATTTCTTCCTGGCAGATTTTTTTTCTCCCTGACACTAAATTACATGTTCTTGATATATTTCAACTTTCAACTGGAACTTCTCAATCTTACTATTAGGCTGTTAACCTCAGACAACAAAGATGCTTGTTCAGTCTGGAAATGTTTTATTTGTCCTGGAAGTTCTCCACTCATTTCTCTTTCTTCACATAATTTTGGCAACATTTTTTTTTTCTCCTTCAAAGTCTTTAAGTTGACGTGAAGCATCCATAAATCAGCTTCTGACTGTGAGACTGGGTGATCTCCATTTTTTTTCCTATTTCCCTCTTTTGCTCCAGTTCCAAGTCGCCATCACCTGTGTGGGCTCTAAAGAGATCAAGCAAGCCTACTAACTTCCATTTAATTTCCACCAAGAGTTCTAACCAGCTATCTTTATCACTCAGACCCTGCTTCATTCATGTGTTTGCATTTTCAGGCCCAGTGTGTTTGCCCATCAGTTCCTACACTTTTTGTTTCCACCTTAGTTTTCCAGGCAAGCAGCTGTAGACTCTTGAAGTTGAGTGTTTTCATTCAAACCTTTCATCATTTTCTTCTGTAACAAATACTGGCTAACATTAAGTCCCAGCCCATTGTTCTGAATGCTTTTTAGATGGCTTCACTTAGGATTGGAGGGATTTTGATGCATCTTCGAGAGACTGTGCCTGCCCTTTGAAGGCAAGTCATCCCCAGTCCACAAAGTGGAAGTCAAGGGAAATGGCTTTTCTGTCCCCTTCCAAGAAAGCCTACTGTGTCCTCAGGTGAAGGCCTATACAAATTCTTCCCAAATGCTGCCGAACCCAGACTCTGCAACTGCACAGGCCTGACCTCCACCACGGTGACTTCTCACTGAGTTTTCAGTGCAAGTCAACTGGGCAGAACACCTTTTGGTTCATCTTCTTCGCTCCTTAAAGTGTGTTGGTTCTTTGCTATAAAAGCCACCATAGCAGAGCACACAGACAAGGGTCCACTGGGAAAACCTAAGGAGACTTGGGACTTGTCTCAGGCATTCAGATATCACCAACAGAGCACTGCCAGGTTGCTCCAACACATTTTGGTGGGAGGCAACAGGCCCTCCCTGGTCTGAAAGTCTCCAAGCTCTGCCTCTAATTACCAGTGTCCTATAGAATCCTGTGAACCATTCTGTCTCCAGCACAAAGAAGGGTGTGGCAACAAGGACAGCTAGATTCTGAGTTCAGATGGGAAAGAGGAGGGCAAACCAACTTCTATAAAATACTGCTCCCTGACTGGACTCTGCTAAGTGAACAAATCCAAGTTCATTAGAGGAAGTGAAAGGGTCTCTGGCTAGGGCCACTCCTGGTCCCAACTGGCACTAAAACAAAGCAGTACTTGTTAACTTAACCTATATGGTATTCACAAGCCCATTTCTTGGTTTACCAACTTTAAACAATATCCCCTTAACTCCCCTCTGTAAAATAAAAGGATGCAAACCCAAATCACCTGGCCTCTTTTAAAGACCGAGTAAGTCAATGCTTGTGGATTTTCAGATTATTTTACATAGATATATTTGGTTACTTTCATACCATTAAATGACACACATCCTGTTCCTCCATGTACTGTTCCATCAACCTTGGTCCATGTTTTAATTCTCCTTTAAGATAAGAATATTTGTGCCCCTACCCTTCCTTTTCCCTTCTGTCTTCAACATTCTGAGGTACATTTTCACATTAGATTGACAAGATTAATATCTACATAGCTTTATACAAAATGTTTGGTTTAAGCATTTACATTGTCACCAGATACACGTTGCTCACTGCCCAGATAGGGCTAGAGTGTCAATTCCCTTCTACAGATCTGGGAGACCAATCCCTAAGACACGCAAAGAAGAAAAGTACAACACAAAGTTCAATGAATTCCCTTTCAGGTATATGAACAATTCATCGAACTTTATGTCTATTTGACTGACAATTAATTGGATTTTAAAAATGCAAATTAGGTCCTATTCTTCCAGAACTTGGAAGGCATTGTTATATTGCATTCTAGCTTTGAGAGTTAACAGATGAAATTGCCAGTTTGAGTTAATTCCTTTGAAGTAATTTGTTTTATCTCTCTGGGAGATCTGAGGATCTACCAATTATCCTTGTGCGCTAATATTTTTCAGGAAAATAAAATCTGCTGTTGGGTCATTTTGTTTTGTTTTTTACTTTGCTGTATTGGATGCTTTGGGCCCTTTAAAATTAAGGCTCTTCTTCAGTCTTGATTTTTTTCTTCGGTTTCTTTCCTAATTTGTATTTTCTTCATTTTCCTTTTCAGTGATTCTTTTTTCATTTTATGTTTGGCCTGAGGATAAGTTTTCACATATCTTGCCTTTTCTCCAATTTTATTTTATTTGTGTGTGTGTTACTAGAGTTTGAACTCAGGCCTGCACCTTAAGCTACTCCACCACCCTTTATTGTGGTGGGTTTTTTCAAAATAGGGTTTCAGGGTATTTTCCCCGGCTGCCTTCTAACTGTGATCCTCCTGATGTCCACCTCCTGAGTAGCTAGGATTACAGGCGTGAGCCACTGGGACCCGGCTTTATTTTATTTATTTTTTTTGGTGGTGGCACTGGGCCTCATGCTTGCTAGGCAGGCATTCCTACCCCTTGAGCCACTCCACCAGCCCTTTCTCTTCTCTTTGTATTTCTGTTCTACATTCTGAAAGATTCACTCATCTTTATATTCCAAGCTTGTTTTCAATTTTTTATTTTGGTAGTCAAGATTTTTTAATCTCTGAGAACTGCCTCATTTCTTTCTATTCTTTTTTCATTACATCTTATTCTTATTTAGGAATAGCATATACTCAAATTTGGGTACATAAATTATATAAGATTTTTTTTTCTGAATTAACTTGGTTTGTAGTGTAGTCAGTATACTTATATTAAGCTATCTCTTTCATAGTTCTGGTTGTTTGCTCATTCCTGATCTCTCTGGATAGCCTTTCATAGTTAAAAAGAACTAGGCAGCTGAGGGCAGTTTTCTAATTACAATGGAACCCACTGGACCTATTTTTCCACCAGGTCTCTCCCCTAGAATTCTGAAGAGGAGCTCTGAGTGGGCTGTGAAATGATACCTGGTTCCAAGCTGGCAGTTTTGGGCTTTAAGAAGAGGGGGTAAAGAGCTGACTTCATAGTCAAGGACACTACACTCCAAATGCCAGGATGTGGAGGGCCCTATTCTTTTGTTGAAATATTTTATTAGCATATTATATACAGGGGGACACAATGTTATATGTACATGTGCTTATATTTTAGATTTACCCCCTCCATTGTTTGCCCTCCTTCCCTCTAGCCCCCTTCTTAGAACAATTTCAACAGATTTCATTCTTCTATTTTCACATATGAATACAAAATACATCCACCATATTCACCCTCATTCACCCTTTCCTTATGTGCTCCCCGCCCCAATGAAAGACCTGTTTACCCTCCTGTCCTTCATTTTGTAAACGTGTATATTGATAGTCCAAGGTGGTTTTGCCATGGCATTTCAGGCATGTATATATCATGCTTTAATTAGGCAAATCCCCCCATTGCTTACTCTTTCCACATCGCCCTGTTCCCCTGTCATTCAACAGCTCAGAGTGTATTGTGTTATAGTCATATACAGATGGGTCTCAATATTTTTCATTCTCTAACATTTTCTTTCCCTCTCCCACCTCCTGGAGTCCCCTCACACAGACCCACCAATACAATCTTGTTCTTTCTCACTATAAATATAGAAAGATAGATATGATCACATATGTATTTATGTGTACATTTGAGTTCTAGATCTAGTGTCCACATATGAGGGAATGTGATTTTTTTTAACCTGGCTTACCTTGTTTAACATGATGATCTCCAGTTCCATCCATCTACCTGCAAACTACATGATTTCGTTCTTCTTTATGGCTATATAAATACCACATTTTATTAATCCATCCATCAGCTGTGGGCACCTGGACTGTCTCCAAAGCTTGGCTATTGTGAATAGCGCTGCAGCAAACATGGCTGTGGAAGTGACTCTATCCTATCCTAGAGCACATTCCTTTGGATACATGAGAGGGTCCTATTCTATTGCACCAAAACCTGCACTAGATGCTCTAGCCCTTCCCAGAGGACTGGTTTAAATTTATATTTTGTCTTGAAGCAGATACTAGATTTTCTGTACCATAATATTCTAGGTGGACCATACCAACTCCCCACTATTCCTCTTCTTAAAAGCCCTATCTTTTTGGGTGGTGGGACTAGGGTTTTGAACTCAGGGCTTCATGCTTGCAAAGTAAGCACTCTACCACTTGAGCCACACCTCCAGTCCATTGTGCTCTAGTTATTTTGGAGATGAGGTCCTGAAACTACTTGCCTGGGCTATCCTCAAACCTTGAAGCTCCCAATCTCAGCCTCCCAAGTGGCTAGGATTACAGGCATGAGCCACTGGTGCCCAGCAGAACCCCATTTTTCACTCCTGTCTTCCACAGTACTACCAGCTATAGACCCAGAATCCTTTGTGCTCCCATGTCCACTTTTATTCCCAAAAGGCCCAACTTTATTCCAGGTTTTACTTTTTCTTCCAACTATGGCATGCATTAGAAATCCCATTCCTTCCATCTTCCAGAAAGGTCTTGAGCTTTCTTGCATTGTGGCAATCTTCCTCCTCAATCTCTTTGCCCGGGTGAACATCTAAGAAATGACAAAAGTAAAAAGCATGCACTCCACACACCATCTTAAATCAGAAGTTCTCATTGAAAATTTGTTTTAATTCTACTATGAATTCAACCTACTATTCCATTATGTTTGACTTTAATAGGTTGCTGGTGTGAGTGTTAGACTAAAGATTAGATTGAGTCTGTTTTTATTTAAAAAGTTACCAAAAAAAAAAATTCAAAGTGGACTTGAGAGAATTGCTTCAAAAGGTTCAAGGGATGAAAGGCCAGGGTTGGCAGCTCCTGGCGTTTTCCCTGTTTGCACCTGCTGGAGCACACAAGGGTTGGAGGCCACTTTAGCTCCTGCCGGAAGGACTCGGTGGATGTCAGTCAAGAGCATGAGGCCGCGCCCTGGGGCTTTGAGCCTGGGCTCTTCGCCAACTTTTTCTCTCCATCAGCTCAGCTGCCAACTCTGTGCACACCTGCTTCCCCTGTGGTGCCAGGAGACCCACCAGCTCAGAAGACAGGAAGGAGGGAAGGCTGAGTTCTGGACTAGACTTGGATGTGCTCATGAGTCATGGGAGCCTCTCCCAAGAATTATTTGGGACGCAAGTTGCCAAAAACAGAAACTGACTTGAGCTGACTGAAAGGTGGTTTTATCATAACGGTCTGATAAGTAGCTAATTAAACCCAGTAGTCTTAGGAAGGGTACAGAATGAGGCCTTCCAGGTTGTGGAGACCTACTCTCCTGCCCTGACTCCCATCTCCAGGCCTCTGTTCCAGGCTCTCTCTTCAAACTGACTTCCTCTTCAATCTACACAGCAGAATGTGGACACCCCTCAGATTAGGGGTTCACATACCCTGCTCTGGCTAGTCATAGAGACTGACTTTCCCTTAGACCAACAGCTGGAAAACATCTATAAAGGCAAGATAGAAAACACTTTCAGCTGTGTAAGTCATACATTTCTTAGTACAACTACTCAACTACCATTGTGTCACAAAAGCAGCCATAGCCAATATGCAAACAAATCGGCATGTGGTTGTGTTCCAATAAAACTTTATTTGCAAAAGAAGGCAGACAGTAGACAGATGTTGACTACTTGACTGATCCCAGCCTTAGGCACAACCTCAGACCTTAAGAAGAGGCCGAGTGGTTCGGTGTTAAGTCAGTACTCATTTCCTCAGTCGGTAAATAAGAAAGGCAAGGAAACAACAGAAACATGGTCCCAGAAGCTTGGGGGTACAGCATACAGTTTTCAGAGAAAAGGGTCCACTGCATCAATACCTCATTATGGAAGCCACAAATGTTAGTTCTTCTCACTTCAAGGTTGGCCAGCAGAGCTTGTAGCATCTCGAGATCCTCAGAAACAAAGTACTTTTAGAATAAGACATTTTGAAATTCCCCATAATAAAAACCACAGAAATGAATAAAGAATGTGAGGTAATTGGCTCTATAAATGACCTATAGCAGAGAAAGCTTGTTCAAAAATTTTATTGCTTCTTAAACGGGCATTTAAGTGGGATTTTTATATTTAAAACCACGACTCTGAAATAGAACAAAAGTAATTTGCAGCTAGTTGCTGAGTGATTCCACCCCCCCACCAAGCATGAGAAAGTGCAGTTTGGGGGTTTGGGGGCTGAATTATGTGCTCAGTGTGGCTGTAACTCAGCCTGCCATCTTTTCCACCCTAGTAGCCCTTCAGCTTACAGATAGGGCAGGAAAAGTCGGTGGTAGTGGTGGTGGTGGTGGTGGTGGTGGTGGTGGGACTGCAAAATGGCACAGCCACTATGGAAAACAATATGGTGGTTCCTCAAAAATTTGAAAATGGAATTACTGTGTGATTCAGCAATTCCATTTCTAGTTCTGTACCCAAAAGAATTGAAAGTGGGATGTCAAATAGATACTTATACATCCATGTTCACAGTGGTGTCATTGACACTGATTGTGGAAACAATTCAAGAATCCACTGACAAGCCGATAAAGAAAATGTAATATATACATGCAATGGAATATTATGCAGCCTCTAAAAGGAAGACAATTTTGACACATACAACAGGATGAGCTTAAGGACATTATGCTAACTGAAATAAACCAGAAAAAAGGACAAATATTGTCTGATTCCATTCATGTGAGGTACTTAGAATAGGCACATAGAAATGAAAAGTAAAAGGGTGGTTGCCAGGGACAGGGAGAGGGGATTTAAGGAGTTGTTTTCTTAATCTGCCTGGAGTTTTAGTTTTGAAGAGAAGAGCTGTAGAGATGAATGGTGGTGACAGTTGCACAGAAGTGAGAATGGCCTTAACGCTGTTGAATTACTCATTTAAACACAATTACAATGGCAAGTTTTACGTTATATATACTTTGCCATTTTTTTATCACAAACCTGTTGTGAGACAGACCTCAGCATCCAGGAGACCCACTATTTGGCAGTCCTCAAATATGGCCTCCTGGAGGCCTACTGAAATGTGACCCCTCAGTCCAGAGCCACAGCACCCAAAGGTTTTCCAAGGATAAGGGTCAGTCTCTGCCGTCTAGTTGTCTATGAAAATAAGATTTGGGTTTTTCTTTTGTCTACATAAATAGGGAATACAGGTTAGAAACACCCGCTGCAAACTCCTCTGTGGACTTCTGGGGGTTTCTCCCTGAAGTCAGTCTAGGATCTTCTCCTGGACATCAGTCAGCTCTGTCCTAGGGAGCTATCCTTCCCAGAAGCCCCTGGGGCCCCAGATGCTCAAATAGCTAGAATGCCGAGAGAGCACCAGAAGGGAGACATGAGTTTCTATAATTCCATAATCCCATGCAATCTTTGGCAGGAGTAGAGTGTCTCTTCTCATATAGGGCTCTTCTGGCAAGCCCCAAACCCCTGTATCACTCACACTTGGCCCCTCCTCTAAAATTGGGGTCTCTCTCTAGCTCCACTGAAGAGCCACAAGTTTTCCTTTTAGGTACAGGTAGACACTGCCCTAAACCTCCTGTGGACACCTTGCCTCAGTCTTATCTTCTCCGAGTCCTACAAAGAACCATCTACTGACCCTGGATCACACGTCTGTGTAGCCTGATCCCTCCCGATGTCCCTAGCAACATTCTCAACAGCTCCCCATCTCTGTACTCCTGACTGTCATGCACTCCTGCCTTTTCCTATCAATTCAAATCAATTAATAAAGCCCCTTGGGCACAGAATTCATTCTGTGGGATTGTTTCCAACATAGCATGGTGGCCTGTCTACTCCAGGCCCTGTGTACTCCTTTGGCGGCCTGCAGTTGGCCCTTATCCCCCATTTGTCAGGACATCCAGAACTGACCAGACATTTCAGGGAGATCCAAAGAGCTTAGAGAACAGACCAGAAGTTCAGGAAATGACTTCATGAGTTTGAGACATCACAATAGGACCAAAGACCATGAGGTAAAATGATGGAAGGAGGAATTTAAGATAGACTGCCAAGCAAGGGGCTTAAAAAGCATTAGAAGATCTCCGGAAAACCATCTCTTTAACTCCCTAAAAATACTCAGAAGTAAGCCAGAAGAAAGCTGGGATGGTGTGGGTACAGCCTGGAGGTAGGAGGGTGGGTCATGTGCAGTCCTGGAGATTATCTGGCCACGAGGAGTCATATGGCCCCTTGACTTGGACCTCCAATCCATTCTCTTTATTCTGATGATTGTAGACAAAACTGTTCTTTCATGGGAAGAAAATATTTAAAAAGTAACCATTTTTTACTCTGCTCAAAGTCCCAGTCTGCCAAGGGACAGGGGGTGATTCCCAGACTTGTGCACCATATTGTCACATGAATAGCACCACCAGGATGAGGTCAGACACTGTAACAGCTAGAAAGGATACAGTTTCTCACCCTTCCCTGGAGTCCTTAGAAGCTGGGATGGATAGAGTCCTTGCTACAGACCAGCTTCTGTGAACAAGAATTTGGAAATGCAAAAGAATTACAGTCAACCCACCCTATCCTCAGGGTCCACCAACCACGGGTTGAAAATATTCAGAAAAAAATTGCATCTGTAGTGAAGATGTACAAACTGCTTTTTTTGTCACCATTCCCTAAATAACATGACACGATAACTATTTACATACTGCTTCCATCGGATTAGGTATTATAAGTAATCTACAGATGATTTCAAACACACAGAAGGACTTCA
Source organism: Castor canadensis (assembly GCF_047511655.1). Taxonomy (NCBI): domain Eukaryota; kingdom Metazoa; phylum Chordata; class Mammalia; order Rodentia; family Castoridae; genus Castor; species Castor canadensis. The sequence goes on along the minus strand of NC_133387.1, from coordinate 22,159,497 downwards.
CAGGTTCTATTGTAAATGTTACACCATTTTATATGAGGAACTTGGCATCACAGATTGGAGATTCAGGTTTGGGAGGTCCGAGATACTGAGGGACAACTCTACAATTATGCATTGCTACCAGGTTTTTCCTTCTGACATCCTGGTCACATCATTTAACCCAAGCCTCATTCTCCTCTCCTGTAAAACAGAGATGCTGTTAACCATATACATGAAAGACTTTGCAAACTGCCTGACATGAAATGAATATAAGTTTGAAGAACGTTCTAGAGTAAATAAAATTGATAAAAATCTAAGAATTTTATTTTAAGAAGAGAATACACAGTTTCAGGCAGATAAGGCAATGATTCAGAAAATGAAAAAAAGAGGTGACTCACCCCAGATGGATGAGGAATGGGGCTGCAGAACAACCATCTTGGAAAAGCAAATTTATGAGAACCGAACATTGTCAATTGATGACAGGTCCCCATGCTGCCAGGCTCTTAATCACTTTGAGTTCGTTAGTCTCACCCAACTCTTGCATCATCACTAGCTCAAGGCCTGGGGCTACCGCTCACCTCAGGACCCTGTTACAATGGTCCTCTCTGAAGGTTTGGCCTGTCCATGTGTGGCCATTTGGGGAATACAGAGGCAAAGTGGGTACAGATCTTCATACACAAAACTGGAGCAGGGCTATGACAGGGAATTCTTCCCTTTCAAGTCATACCGGGGTCCATACTAAAGAAGGAGGTGCTGAGTCAGACAGTCTGTTCTCAGAGACCTGAGCGTTCTCTCCCCAGAGACCTGGGGACTCAGGCCATCACCAAACTCCATGGCTCCCACTTCCCCTTAAGTGTGATAGATGGGCTGAGTTTTCCTGACAGCTTAAACACTTTGCATTGATTTGTGTATTAGTTTGTATATTGTTTTGAAAGACCAATTTCAAGAGAAGCCTTGCCTGTCGTCCATCAAAGCCCACTGGTGCTTTATCTTCATTCTGAACTGGTCGCTCATCAGACTCCAGGCAGGCTGCTGCCCAAAGATCCTGCTGCCAGGGACCGCGTCCATCACAGCTTGGGGAGAACTCTGCCTTAGGCTTGATAAAAGTCAGGTGGAGGGGACAATTCCCCACACTCACCCTCACTGCTCCTGGGAGAAGACTGGGGAGGTGGGCTTTGGGATTCTTTACATTTCCCGAAGTGAAAAGGTTATGTCTTACAACCAGTCCACATATGTGGAAACTAAGGCAAGCACCTTGGAATGGGAAAAGATGCAAAACAGCTCTATCTTCACAGTGCTGAGACACGACATCACAGATGGAGACACTACTGAGAACAAGGCACTTTCCTTCTTATTTGCCAAGTGTCTACACTTAGGGCTGTGCTAGGGTACACCTGGAAGGAGGGACATGGGGTTTGAACATGAGGCCAAAACAGGCACCTACTTCCCCAAACTCATCCCCTCATTCTCTCCCAGTCCTTCCCCAGGAAATCAGGAGAAAGGGATGCTACAAGTCATAAAGACAACATTGCAAAGGGCCTGCAAGAGTGACACTTCCTAAGTTACTGCTAAGGGATGCTTGGTCCCTACTGTGGCAATACCAAGTGGTGATGGGATCTTTAAAAGTCACTTAAATACTTTCAATGCAAGGTATTTGGGTGACTGGACCTTGCCCTTGGAAGGGACTAATATGGCTCTCATGGTCTTATGTATTCTTATAAAAAAGCAACCTGATCCCTTGCCATTCTTAGGTTTGTGATCTCTCCCTCCCATCCATGTTCCCCTATGATGCTATCTGCTGTGATATATTACAGCCTGGATTCACCAATTCAGAACTGACACTGTTGGGATTCCAAAAGTATGAGCTAAATAAACCTCTTTTCTTTGCAAGTTACCCAGCATCAGATAGTTGGGTATAGCAACAAAAACCAAACTAATACAGTTACAATGAATGAGGCTTTCTTGGTCATAGCGTATCTCCACTGCCCCTCACGTTGGTCTGCAAAGCAAACAACCCTCCAGACCATGGTCCCCCTTGCACCACCAGGGTTCATGCTAGAATGTCCCCATTGTGCCCACTTCTAAGAGGCATGTACCAAGAAGTAGTGAAAGAAAGAAGGGCCATGGTTTGGAGCAAACACAAGAGGCCTGGCTACAAAGAGACCACTGGGCTGTAGAACCCTCTGAGACAGCACCAGAAGGAGTTGGCAAAACCCTGGGAAATGAGACATGAGAAGGTGGTTGTATGTCAGGAGGAATGGGTGTAGCTTAAAAAACTTTTTAGAATGCAAAAATCATCCCATTTCTGCCTCTCCTGCTTCACAGGAATGCCACTCCTTAAATACCTGCACAGGCAGCAGGAACAGCCAATACTCCTCATCGAGGCCCAGACCTGCTCAAAGCAGCACTTTAGGTTTACCCACCATCGCCAACAGACACTCTCATTTTAGCCTCACGGGAAGGGTGCTAGTTAGGGAAGCTCTAGCTACCATAAAAATGAACATTAAAAGCTTATAGCTTAACAAGCGAGTGCATTTCTGGCTCATGACCAGTCTAATGTCAGTATTCAGGAATGGAGGGCGACTTTTCTTCCCAGATGTGGCATCACGCAGGACTCAGGTTACCACGCCAAGGAGGACGGGGACATATATTACTGTGCCACATAGTACAATGTAGTTTATTGGGGAATTTTTTTATTCATATGTGCATACAATGCTTGGTCATTTCTCCACTATTCCCCACCTCCTCCCTTTCCCCTCACCCCCTCCCTCTCCCCCCCACCCATTGATACCTGGCAGAAACTATTTGCCCTTATCTCTAATTTTGTTGAAGAGATTATAAGCAATAATAGAAAGGAACAAGGGTTTTTGCTGGTTGAGATAAGGATAGCTATACAGGGAGTTGACTCACATTGATTTCCTATGCATGTGTGTTACCTTCTAGGTTAATTCTTTTTGATCTAACCTTTTCTCTAGTTCCTGGTCCCCTTCTCCTATTGGCCTCAGTTACTTTAAAGTATCTGCTTTAGTTTCTCTGTGTTGAGGGCAACAAATGCTAGCTAGTTTTTTAGGTGTCTTACCTATCCTCATATCTCCCTTGTGTGCTCTCACTTTTGTCCTGTGATCAAAGTCCAATCCCCTTGTTGTGTTTGCCCTTGATCTAATGACTGCATATGAGGGAGAACATACGATTTTTGGTCTTTTGAGCCAGGCTAACCTCACTCAGAATGATGTTCTCCAATTCCATCCATTTACCAGCGAATGATAACATTTCGTTCTTCTTCATGGCTGCATAAAATTCCATTGTGTATAGATACCACATTTTCTTAATCCATTTGTCAGTAGTGGGGCATCTTGGCTGTTTCCATAACTTGGCTATTGTGAATACTGCCGCAATAAACATGGGTGTGCAGGTGCCTCTGGAGTAACCTGTGTCACAGTCTTTTGGGTATATCCCCAAGAGTGGTATTGTTGGATCATATGGTAGATTAATGTTTAGCTTTTTAAGTAGCCTCCAAATTTTTTTCCAGAGTGGTTGTACTAGTTTACATTCCCACCAACAGTGTAAGAGGGTTCCTTTTTCCCTGCATCCTCGCCAACACCTGTTGTTGGTGGTGTTTCTAGTGATGGCTATTCTAACAGGGGTGAGGTGGAATCTTAGTGTGGTTTTAATTTGCATTTCCTTTATTGCTAGAGATGGTGAGCATTTTTTCATGTGTTTTTTTGCCATTTGAATTTCTTCTCTTGAGAAAGTTCTGTTTAGTTCACTTGCCCATTTCTTTATTGGTTCATTAATTTTGGGAGAATTTAGTTTTTTAAGTTCCCTATATATTCCAGTTATCAGTCCTTTGTCTGATGTGTAGCTGGCAAAAATTTTCTCTCACTCTGTGGGTGCTCTCTTCAGTTTAGAGACCATTTCTTTTGATGAACAGAAGCTTTTTAGTTTTATGAGGTTCCATTTATCTATGCTATCTCTTAGTTGCTGTGCTGCTGGGGTTCCATTGAGAAAGTTCTTACCTATACCTACTAATTCCAGAGTATTTCCTACTCTTTCCTGTATCAACTTTAGAGTTTGTGGTCTGATATTAAGATCCTTGATCCATTTTGAGTTAATCTTGGTATAGGGTGATATACATGGATCTAGTTTCAGTTTTGTGCCGACTGCTAACCAGTTTTCCCAGAGTTTTTGTTGAAGAGGCTGTCTTTTCTCCATAGTATATTTTTAGCGCTTTTGTCAAAGACAAGTTGGTTATAGTTGTTTGGCTTCATATCTGGGTCCTCTATTCTGTTCCACTGGTCTTCATGTCTGTTTTTGTGCCAGTACCATGCTGTTTTTATTGTTATTGCTTTGTAATATAGTTTCAAGTCAGGTATTGTGATACCTCCAGCATTGTTCTTTTGACTGAGTATTGCCTTGGCTATTCGTGGCCTCTTGTGTTTCCATATAAATTTAATGGTAGATTTTTCAATCTCTTTAATGAATATCATTGGAATTTTGATGGGAATTGCATTAAACATGTAGATTATTTTGGGGAGTATAGACATTTTTACTATGTTGATTCTACCAATCCATGAGCATGGGAGATCTCTCCACTTTCTATAGTCTTCCTCAATCTCTTTCTTCAGAAGTTTATAGTTTTCCTTGTAGAGGTCATTCACATCCTTTGTTAGGTTTACACCTAGGTATTTGATTTTTTTTGAGGCTATTGTAAATGGAATTGATTTCATATATTCTTTCTCAGTTTGTTCATTATTAGTGTATTGAAATGCTAATGATTTTTCTATGTTGATTTTATATCCTGCTACCTTGCTGTAGCTATTGATGGTGTCTAGGAACTTCTGAGTAGAGTTTTTTTGGGTCTTTAAGGTATAGGATCATGTCGTCTGCAAATAGGGATATTTTGACAGTTTCTTTACCTATTTGTATTCCTTTTATTCCTTCTTCTTGCCTAATTGCTCTGGCTAGGAATTCCAGTACTATGTTGAATAGGAGTGGAGATATTGGGCATCCTTGTCTGGTTCCTGATTTTAGAGGGAATGGTTTCAGTTTTTCTCCGTTAAGTATAATGCTGGCTGTAGGTTTGTCATATATAGCTTTTATAATGTTGAGGAACTTTCCTTCTATTCCTAGTTTTCTTAGAGCTTTTATCATGAAATGGTGTTGGATCTTATCAAAGGCTTTTTCTGCATCTATTGAGATGATCAGTGGTTTTTGTCTTTGCTTCTGTTAATGTGGTTTATTACGTTTATTGATTTTCGTATGTTGAACCAGCCCTGCATCCCTGGGATGAAGCCTACTTGGTCGTGGTGAATAATCTTTTTGATGTGTTGTTGAATTCGGTTTGCCATTATTTTGTTGAGGATTTTTGCGTCAATGTTCATTAAGGAGATTGGCTGATAGTTCTCCTTTTTGGAGGTGTCTTTGCCTGGTTTTGGGATAAGTGTAATACTGGCTTCATGAAATGTGTTAGGCAGTTTTCCTTCCCTTTCTATTTCGCAGAACAGTTTAAGGAGGGTTGGTATCAGTTCTTCTTTAAAGGTCTGATAGAATTCAGCAGAGAATCCATCAGGTCCTGGACTTTTCTTTTTGGGGAGACTCTTGATTGCTGCTTCAATTTCATTTTGTGTTATAGAGCTATTCGGGTGATTAATATCCTTTGGTTCAGTTTTGGATGATCATATGTATCTAGAAATTTGTCCATTTCTTTGAATATAGGTTCTCGAAGTAGTCTCTGATGATTTCCTGGACTTCCATGGTGTTTGTTGTTATCTCCCCTTTTGCATTCCTGATTCTTCTAATTTGGGTTTTTTCTTTCCTCATTTTAGTCAGGTTTGCCAGGGGTCTGTCGATCTTGTTTATTTTTTCAAAGAACCATGTTTTTGTTTCATTAATTCTTTTTATGATTTTTTTGTTTTCTTTTTCATTGATTTCAGCTCTTATTTTTATTATTTCTCTCCTTCTATTTGTTTTGGGATTTGCTTGTTCTTGTTTTTCTAGGAGTTTGAGATGTATCATTAGGTCATTGATTTGGGATCTTTCAGTCTTTTTAATATATGCACTCATGGCTATAAACTTTCCTCTCAGGACAGCCTTTGCTGTGTCCCATAGGTTCCGGTAGGTTGTGTTTTCATTTTCATTGACTTCCAGGAACTTTTTAATTTCCTCTTTTACTTCATCAATGACCCATTGTTCATTAAGCAATGAGTTATTCAGTTTCCAGCTGTTTGCATGTTTTTTGTCTTTACTTTTGTTGTTGAGTTCTAGTTTTACTGCATTGTGATCAGATAGCATGCATGGTATAATTTCTATTTTCTTATATTTGCTGAGGTTTTCTTTGTGCCCTAGGATATGATCTATTTTGGAGAAGGTTCCATGGACTGCTGAGAAGAATGTATGCTGTATAGAAGTTGGACGAAATGTTCTGTAGACATCAACTAGGTCCATTTGATCTATTGTATATTTTAGATCTAGGATTTTTTTATTGATTTTTTGTTTGGATGACCTATCTATTGATGATAGTGGGGTGTCAAAGTTTCAAACGACCAAAATGTTGGAGTTAATATATGCTTTTAGGTCCTTCACGGTATGTTTGATGAAATTGGGTGCATTGACATTGGGTGCATACAGGTTGATAATTATTATTTCCTTTTGGTCTATTTCCCCTTTTATTAGTATGGAATGTCCTTCTTTATCTCATTTGATCAATGTAGGTTTGAATTCTACTTTGTCAGAGATAAGTATTGCTACTCATGCCTGTTTTCGGGAGCCATTGGCTTGGTAAATCTTCTTCCAGCCTTTCATCCTAAGCCTATGCTTATTTCTGTCAGTGAGATGGGTCTCCTTGTAAGCAACAAATTGTTGGATCTTCCTTTTTAATCCATTTCATCAAATGGTTCCTTTTGATGGGTGAATTAAGTCTGTTAACATTAAGTGTTAGTACTGATAGGTATGTGGTGATTCCTGTCATTTAGTTATCTTAGTTGTTTGAAGGTTTGATTGTGTGTACCTGAGTTGAGGTTACTCTCTACTTTCTTGCTTTTTCTTTTCCTGTAGTTTGGTGCTGCCCCTGCCCTTTCATGGTTATGTTGGTTTTCACTTTCTGTGTGCAGAATCCCTTGAAGAATCTTTTGTAGTGGTGGCTTTGTGGTCACATATTGTTTTAGTTTCTGCTTATCATGGAAGACTTTTATTGCTCCATCTATTTTGAATGATAGTTTTGCTGGGTAGAGTATCCTGGGGTTAAAGTTATTTTCATTCAGTGCCTGAAAGATCTCACCCCAAGCTCTTCTTGCTTTTAATGTTTCTGTTGAGAAGTCTGCTGTGATTTTGATGGGTTTACCTTCATATATTATTTGTTTTTTATCTCTTACATCCTTCAATATTCTTTCCCTAGTTTCTGAACTTGTTGTTTTAATGATGATATGTCGTGGAGTAGTTCTATTTTGGTCTAGTCTGTTTGGTGTTCTGGAGGCCTCTTGCATCTGTATGGGGTAGATTTCTCTAGATTTGGGAAATTTTCTGTTATTATTTTGTTGAATATATTACACATTCCCTTGGCTTGCACCTGTTCTCCTTCTTCGATGCCCATGATTCTCAGGTTTGGTTTTTTGATGGAGTCAGTGAGTTCTTGCATTTTCTTTTCACAGGTCTTGAATTGTTTAACTAATAGTTCTTCAGTTTTTCCTTTAATTACCATTTCATCTTCGAGTTTTGAGATTTTGTCTTCTGTTTGTTCTATTCTGCTGGATTGGCCTTCCATTTTGTTTTGCAATTCTGTTTCATTCTTTTTTCTGAGGTTTTCCATATCCTGGGTCATTTCCTCTTTAATGTTGTCTATTTTTGTCCTGAGTTCATTTATTTCTTTATTAATCATGTTCTTTGTTTCACTTTGGTGTTTATAAAGTGCTTCTATTGTTTCCCTTATTTCTTCTTTTGCTTATTCAAATTCTCTATTTTTGTTTTCTTGGAATTTCTTGAGTGTCTCCTGTACATTTTGGTTGACCCTATCCAGTATCATTTCTATAAAATTCTCATTGAGTACCTGTAGTATTTCTTCTTTTAGATTATTCTTGTGGGCTTCATTGGGTTCTTTGGCATAGTTTATCTTCATTTTGTTGGAGTCTGGATCTGAGTATCTGTTTTCTTCATTCCCCACTGGTTCCTGTACTAATTTTTTGCTGTGGGGAAACTGGTTTCCCTGTTTTTTCTGTCTTCCCATCATTGTCCTTGGTGTTGTTACTGTCCCTGTACTGTGTGCAATTAAGTATTTTCTAGCTTGTACTGATAACATTGGTGATATTTAGAATGAAAGGGTGAGAGGAGATGGAAAACAAAGAAGTTAAAGAAAAAGGGAAAAACAAATAAACAAACAAGTAGAAAAAACAGAACAAACAAACAACAAAAAAGTTTCAAAGATATAAACAGAGGGAGATAGTGTACTAATCAACAGTGAGCTGAACAGGCATTAGAGAGACAGAGAGAGGATTGAAAATAAAAAATAAAAATAAATAAAAATAAAAATAAAAAATAAATGAAAACAAAATCTCCAAGTTCAAATGCAATAAAGTTTCAGTCTTAATAATTTTGGTGTTCATCCCTCAGTCTCCAATCCTGGAGATGGTGTCTCAGAAGTAGTCTGTCGTTGTCTCATCAAAGGAGAAAAAAACTAAAAACAAACCAAAACAATACAAAACAAAAAAAAAACCCACAAAGCGTCCCAAGTTCAAATGCAATACAGTTTCAGTAAGTTTTTCAGCATGCAGGTGTAGTTCGGTTGTTGTCTTATCAAAGGTAGGGAGAAAAAGAAAAGAGTCTGGAGACAGGTCTATAAATGGCTATTTGAGGCTGTGGCTCTCCTGCCCACTGCTGTCGGCCTGCTGTTGCTGGAGGCTTTATTTATGCAGATCTCTGGGTTGAGCTTAGCACTCACCTGGCCCCGCAGGCTTTGTTTACTCAGAGTTCTCCTGTGCATGAGCCTCTGCTACAAGCTTCCCCCTTTCCAAGCACAGTGGGGGAGGTGACACTGTACCCACTTTCTCAGGCCTTCATGTTTATTTACAGTTCATGTGGGAAGTGGGTCTTCCCCCCTCTCCTGTGGAGTTTTCCTCCCACCTCCACTTTTACAAGCTTTCCTGCTCCTGTTTGCTGGGCGTGTGCTGCTGCTCCTGCCTTCTCCAGCCGGCTTCTTGTGAGGGATTTCCTCTCCCCCACTTCAGTGCTCAGGGCGCCCCGCCCTTTTTGCTATGTGTCTTTTTTGTTGTTATTGCTTATTATTCAGTTTTTTTTTCTTTTTTCCCTGAGTGGGGGTCTGTCTGTCCAGGGGGCTATGCTGATCTGGCCCAGGGTTGCCTGTGGGAGTACTGCATGCTGCTTAGCTCACCTTGTGGTCCATGTCTTCCCAAGCCGTCTGGGCCCTAGTGTCTGGTGGCGGCACAGGAGCCCTCCTCGTTTCTCCGTTCAACATGAAGTGGAGATGCTATGTGCGGGCTGGAGGTGTGGAGGAGTCAAAGTTTTGCCTCTTCTTGGTAGTTTTTCCTGTAAGGTGCCTCTCCAAGATTTTACTTTAGGAGGCATGCTTTCTGCTTCCTCCCTCTAGCCACTATCTTGGAATCCTTATTGGGGAATTTACAGGCAAAAACATGGGTAGATCTCTTTGTGGTGATTCATAGACCCTCTGTCCCGTGGTTTCACGATTCTCTGGGGCTGTACTGTTCAATATGGCAAATACTAGCTACATGGGGCTCTTCAAATTTACTTGGAAAGTAGTTAAAGTAAATACATAGCAAAATTCAGCTTCTCAGTTGCACTAGCCACATTTGAAGTGCTCAAGAGCTATATAGGTAGATGGTGGCTACCTGTGATGTTTATTCTGATTGTCAACATGACGGGACTGAGGAGGTCCTAGGAGATTAGTAAAGCACACCTATAGATGCATCTGTGAGGACATTCCAGAAAGTATTACCTAAGGGGAAAACCTACCCTTTAGGCTGCAGGCCTGAGTGGAATAAAAGGGGGACAAGGAGAAAGCTCTCCATGGAGGCATTCCATTCTCTCCCTCCCTCTCTCTCTGTCCTGGCTGCCGTGATGTGAGCTGCTCTGCCATGATGGACTAAAACCTCTAAAACCATGAGCCAAAATCAATCCTTCTTCCCTTAAATTGTTTTGCCCAGCTATTTTATCACAGAGATGAAAGAATGACCAACACACTACCATACTGGACAGTGCAGCTGTAGACCCCAGCAGGTCACAGAAAATGCTATTGGATATGCTTTTCCCAGGTCCTCAGTCCCCTGCCTCCAGCCAACATTGGAGCAAGATAGTGTGCAGAAGAGACCTCCATATCTTCCCTGCCATGGGCTGGAAGTTACACTGTCCATATTGCTTACAGTCCAACAGCATATGCTAGTCACATTTCCCCACACATATGCATAGACTACAGAACAGGACCCTGGCTGGGCAACTGCATCCCAGCTGTACCTCCATACCAAAAACAGGAGGGTGATTTGGGTGAGCAGTTAGCCATCTCTGCCACAAGTTGGCTTCCTCTCTTTCCATGTGAAGGAAGTGAGGACCTGAAACTTGGACCAAGACCAGCTGACTTCCCACCTCAATGGTCTTTCTACGACACACAGATTCCCATGAATAAGATGGGAAATGACCTTCATGAGGTGACTTATGGTCCTCAGCCTCACCCTTATTGGCCAGGAACTAGTAATGGAGTGAAAAAAAAGAACATTCACACCTGAGTGAAAAAGTCAAGTCATGCTACAGGCAGAAGGAACATTTTCAGTAAAGGATCTGTCTTATCCCAACCAACACCGAGCTCTCCCTGGCAGCAACTTCAGGGAGAGATTGTCAGCAGCTGGAGGCTTACCCTCAAATTCAAACTCACACAGAAAAGAAGGGAAAAAGACAATATGCTGCTTATCCTGCCACTCTAAGTTCATACAAATGAGATTTGCTTTAAAATTTTAAATTCCCTGACCATCTCCCTTCTTGGACATATATCTCCCCAGAGTTTCTCTAGAGGCATCAGACTTCTGTAGAAGTAGAAAACAGCCAAGGATGAGAAAGAGGAAATGGAACCCCAGGAGGGGCTGCATGGTGGGAAGCCAGTGCAAGATCATTCAGCAAAGAGTGCCCTTTGTCTCTGTGCTGCTTGGGATAAACCATTCTTGATGGTCCAGGAGTGTTTTAAGGAGGCAGAGGTGGCTGCCTGGGATGTCTGTCCTCTTAACAGGATGCTGCACACATCTCTAGCAAGAGCCACTAGGTACTTGAGATGACATATTGGAAAGAACACCTAAGTGAGTTCTGGTCCCAGTGCTGAAACTATTGAATGGAGTGATCTCAGGTAGCACTGCACCTGTCTGGACCTCAGTTTCTCCATCTGAACAATGGTAAGCCCCCTTTGTGTATGACACCTGTGATTACAAAAGCCTGAGATGAGCAGCTGCTTGAGAGAGTCCTCTGCCCCTATTTCTTTTCAATCGATGACACACTTGTCCCTTTGTGCCTTGGGATACAGGGTAAGTCTCTGCACACAGTGAGCACTCAATAAAAGCTAGTGACTGAGCACCAAGATATGCCCAGTCCTGACTATTAGCAATGGCAGTAGTGTTTATATTAAAATCCTGATGAAAATTCCAGAAATCACCTGCCCAGCAGCCTCTTATTCCAAGAGAACTGACGCCTGTCTTTCTTGCATGACTGGATGCCAGTTCCTTCTTCCCCAGGAGCAGATGGGTGACACCTTGGGTGGGTGAATAGGTCTCCTCCCAAGGATAACTACCCTCTGGGCCTGTCAGGACCACGTCTAACATTCTACCAGGAAGAGACAAAACTTTCATGGCCACCCTGCATGCTTCTCCTAGTACCTGTGGGCAGCACACATCCTGGATGGAGTGGGCCCCTTGTCATGAATCCATCCATACTGGCCAGCAGGGGCTGACAGTGAATCACTTCCTGGAATCCAGGACTGTCTGTCTCCCCGCTCCTGCCTCTCCCATTGTTTGGAGAACAGGAGTGTCCTACTGACTCTTTTTCTCCTGCCTTGGGTGTGCAGAAGGTCTCACTCCTCCATGACAGCTTCTCCCTCCCATTTCCAAAGCCAGGCACAGATTTTTGAGGCCCAGGTTCTCTTCAATCTGGAATTTTGATTCTTGGAAGGACATCAGAATGTAGTACCAGCAGAACAGCAGCCAACATCTTGGTGGGCCTTTAGCAGGGCCACTTCAGCTCACCCAAGAAACCTGGCTGGTCCTTGAGGATGCTTCACAGTAAAGACTGAGGAACATCATAATCCCGATGGAACTAGGAATGACTCACCCAAGGGGTCACTACGAGAAAGAAAATCGGATTGACTCCAATAAAAACGTGTGAAGGGAAAAAAAAAAAAAAAGCACCATTCTGTCCATATCTGACCCTTGCTTGTCCCCATTTGCAAGACCACACAGCCCTTCTTCTCACTTTCCCAAAGATGTTCCAACTTTTAGCCCTTTCCATGCCCTACCCTTCAAAACCCACCTCTTCAAAATACAGATAGCTCTCTAGTACAAAAAAAAAAAAAGTACGTGGTCTTAACAAAAGAAATACAACTTAAAACTACTATGAGATTCCATTTATCACTATCAAGTTAGCAAAAGGCCGAAAGTTTGAAAACCCCCAGTGTTGGCATTGCCTGGCAAAACACACACCTCATTCACTAATTCTGGGTGTGGGAGAATAAATTAACACATGAGGATATTTGCACTGTGTCATTCTGGGTTACAGTAAACATGTCTTTGGTCTTTGTCTCCAGTTCCTGCAAAGCTCCTAAAATCCTTGGTATTTCCCAATTGCAGTGTCTGTTTTGTTCATAAGAAGCCCCTGTCCCAGGTTGGAGGGTTCACTAGAATGATTCACAGAACTCAGAAAAGCACTTCGCTGAGTATTATCATAAAGAATATGACTCGGGAGCAGTCAAGTGGAAGGGCAAGGGACACAGGACTAGTGGACATGCAGAGCTTTTTTGGGTCCTCCAGGTGTCCTCTGCCTGGCACATCAATGTCATACCTATTCTAGAAAAACAAAAACCTGCAGACTCACAGCAGTCCTGCCTGGAAGGAACTTTAGAGATTACTTTCCATTCTGTCTCCACTACAAATCTGAAGATGAAGAAATGGTCCAAAGAGCTCCTTGGTCAGCCACCTTTCAGGATGGCCACCAGAACCCAAGGTCCTCAGCCCCCAGATCTCTCCTTTGGAGAAACCACCAGTCTACATGCCCCTGTCAGGCAGGGCACAGGCAATCTTTTTGAAGCAATAATTCCTAACAGAGCACCTGACATATGCCACTCTAAAAAAGAGAAAATTACAGCAAATCTAGTTTTGCAGATCTTAATTGGCTTCATTTGTGATTCCAGAATCACGTAGCGATATGAACCAGAAGGTTTCAGACTGCTCCACCCTACCACATGAGCAGGTTATGTCTGTTGTGAAAGAAAAGGAAGTGATATGCAGAAAGCAGAAGGGAGAAACAGATATTTTGATTGGTTAAGGCCTGGAATTTGCTTAATTTGAACCAAGGCTGCCTGTGGGTCACTAAAGCTTGGCTGCTATGATTGGCTGAGACTCAGCTACTTGTTATAAGCATAGGTGACAGTTTGTTCACACATCAAGTTAGGTTACAGTTTACTATGTATGAAGAAACATTAAAACCAAACTTAAAACGTGTATAGAGGCAGCCTTAGGCCAATCTGAATTCAGTTTAATACCATTGCTTATTTAAAATTATCTGAATGAATGGACATCCAGTTGTACTTCCTGTGAGCCCTGAATCTCTGGCTAAGCTAATTAATAAATTACTCATAGCCTAAGAATGATGACAATTTACATTTTCCAACAATGATACAATCACGTTTTCCCAGAGGCCATGAATGGCAGGATCTCAGACCCCTTGGCAGAGGCAATAGTCTAGTAAGGACAGCATTTAACATCCATCAAGTGAAATGCCAAAAGCAATTGCCATATCATACCTGCTTGCAGAATCAGCCTACGTACAGACCAAGAAAGGGAAGAAAATAGACAAACACAGTCAATGTTTAATATGCTTAAGGCACTCAGGAGAAGAGAAAGTATTTACGCACAGATGTCCAGGAAAGTCAATTGTGTAGGCTGCAATGTGGGGGTGACTTAGCAAGGTGCATCATGCCCAGCCTCCTTCTAAACACTGTTACAAGGTGACTGGCAGCTGTTCCCCTCCAAACCCTGTGATAGGAGGTTTGTTGGCTTCATCCTCTGACTGCTACTCCGCCGAGACAGACAGCACTCACACCAGCCAGGGACAAAAACTCAGAACCCTCCAGAACATAACCGTTCATCATCCGTAATGTGTCACAAACCAAGTTGTGTCTCACCAGCTGGAAGAGTTCCAAGGGAGACAAGCTAAGAAAAACAGTAATCACCTTGGGAAACTCACAGATTGAGTAAGGCCATCAATGATGGATGAGAGTTTGGTAAATCAACAAGATCTTGGAAAGCTTGTGGTCACAAATTAGAGGCATGATTAGGTCCTCAGACACAGCTGGGCTGACTGCTACAAAGGGAGCAAGGGCTAGCAAAGCCGTCAGAGGGAGAATGGGTAAGTGAGATGAATGGAGATCAAATCCCATTATAACCAATTCCATTACAAAGAAATTTTCACCTTAACAAATATATATCCAAGCCCCAGGCCTTGACCCATAATAGTCATACATCATTAGAAGAACCCAATGGGAAGCATGTTGTTCTTCATCCTTTTGGATCACAGTCTCCAGTTACAACACCCTAGCACATCTCTATTCACCACATGTTGAAGTACTTGTAGTGTGTGATGATAGCCACATTCCTTTCCAACCCTCTGAATACAGGAAGTGGCTTTAAGATGCCCTATTGAAGGGTGACATTGGTAATTGTTAAGGAATTGATCTTAAGAATCTTTACTTCCTTTCACAGAGTTCCATTAAACTAACCACCAACCTCTAGTAGCTTAAGATTTAAAATGTCTAGTTATTACCTCCAAATATACAGAACAAAAGTCTTTGAAGCATCTTAAGATATTCTTTTTAGTGGCTATAAAGTTGAAAACCATCTTTTCTTTATCTTTTAAGTTCTGAACCTTTTTGGCATGTAAAGGTTTTTATTTTATGGAATTAAATACAGGATTACTTCCTCTTTTTAAAAAAAAATTATTGCATATATTTATTGTATATATTGTATGATGTTTTGATACACAAATTATAAAGTAAATAGTTAACATAGTCAAGCAAATAAACATAGTCACCAGCCCATTATGTATGTACGTTAAGAACACCTAAAATCTACTTTTAGAAAAATCCTGAATGCATAAGAAGTGTGTTACAGCTTTGCACTTACTAGAAAAAGAATTAGAAGCAACACACATGTCCATCAACAGAAAAATACACAAATAGTGATACAGGCTCACTATAGAAAAGGTCATGGTAATCAAAATTAATGAACCAGAGCTACATGTATCAACATGGATCCATGGGAGTCTGATGAAGCAAGTTTCAGGCAAACATATGCAGTCTGAATGCTTGATATAAAGTTAGAAGTATGCAATGCAATCTACTAAGGAAAAATCATGGCTATTAAAAATAGTATAATGACATTCATGGAAACAGACATCAAATTCACAACATTAGTTACATCTTGGAAGAAGGCAACTCTAATGGGTGTCAACTAGGCTTACAATATTTCATTTCTTAGATACAGAGTGTATTAAATAATTCTTTAAAATCTTGCAATATGTAAACTATTTCATAAGGTAAAACAAA
This sequence comes from Castor canadensis, assembly GCF_047511655.1. Taxonomy (NCBI): domain Eukaryota; kingdom Metazoa; phylum Chordata; class Mammalia; order Rodentia; family Castoridae; genus Castor; species Castor canadensis. The sequence goes on along the minus strand of NC_133387.1, from coordinate 22,143,707 downwards.
AGAGAGCCTGCGACCAAGACATCCTGTAATATAAAACAAACATAAAATGCCCCATCTGACTGGTCCCTATGAACGAAATGACTGTGTCTAGGTCACAATGGTGCCATGGTCCCCTCTGCCCATAATCTTAGTCACTGGTCCTATCTGAGGTGTAGTCCCATCTACCGTTAACCTATTATGTAGTGACAGTCCACTGATCCCACCTGAGACTAGGCCAGGGTTCTACTGAAGACAGTTCATGGAAGTCTTATGTTACACTTGCACTGGCTTGCTAGTTTATCAGCTATCTAGGTGCAATTTATTACTATTTTCAATTATATTTAGAAAATAAGTTTTTAAATGGATTTTATAATGACTAAAGTAATACACAGTTGTTATATAGCGTTTTACAAATAAGTGCCAAGAACAGATTCAAAATTACTTGTCACCCAGAGGCACTGTTAACAAGTACGAACACTTACATTAGCATCACTGAAACATCATTTTGTATCCTTGCTGTTTTCAGTGGGTAAGTTTTCTTTGACAACATAATTTTATTAGCAGCATAATATTTCATCTCATAGATGAATTGATATTTATCAGGCATCTCCATACTGTTGAATATCAAAGATTTATTTTGTTCCTTATGAAAATGTATTTGACACACTATTCATGGTAAAAAGAACTTGCTTTTTCACTTATATGTATATGTGTGTGTAACTAAAATTAAATTACAAGACACCAAATACAACAGACATTGGTAAGCTTGGGAATAAACCGAGCAAACTCTCGGAAAGCATGCAACCCAACTGGTAGAGGACATCCATTTGTTATTGTTATCTATCAGCAGGATCAGAGATCAGGAGGATCATGGTTCAAGGCTAGCCCAGGCAAACAGTTCTTGAGACCCTATCTCAAAAATATCCAATGTGCAAAAGGGCTGGCGGAGTGGCTCATGCAGTAGAGCGCCTGACTAGAAAGCATGAGGCCCCTGAGTTCAAACCCCAGTACTGTTAGAAAAAAAAAAGTTAATTAGAGGTCAATTAAGAGATCCCTACTGGATTAGGGCTAGGTGTGTGGCTCAAGTGGTACAGTGCCTGCCTGGAAAGTGTGAGGTCCTGAGTTAGAACCCCAGTACCACCAAAAAAGCAAAACAAAACCTGTGGGATCAAAAAGAGATTATATATGTTTATTTGACAGATATCAGCCAATTTCCCTTCCTATGCTTGAAACTAAGTTCTATATGAAACCTTGGTTTACAAATGGGACAATTTTTCCATATTTGGCATTTTTATCAGTCATACAAAAGGTTTGCTAATCTAAAAGACAAAAGAAATAGCATCCCTTATTGTTTTGATTTGCATTTAATTATGTGCTTTTTTTTTTTTGGCACTACTAGGGTTTGAACTTAGGGTCTTAGGCTTGCTTTGCCCCATGCACCACTCTACTGGCCTTGATTTGCATTTAATTAGTAGGAAACTGAGCATATTTTCATGCTTTTGCTATTTATATTTTTCTCTTTTTTTGTGGTAATGAAGTTTGAACTCAGGGCTTCATGCTTGCTAGGCAGGTGTTTTACTCCTTAAGCCACGCCTCCAGGCCTGTATTTCTTTTTATGTTACCTACCTATGCATTAAAGGACCAATTATATTCTAATCCTTTTCTAATTCTTAGTGGCACTCACCACCACCACCCCCAAGTCTTTTGGGCCTTTATAATTTTTTTTAATTTTTGTTGTCATTTACGTGAATTTGGGGAGAGAAGAAAGATAAAACTTTGTATCTAGTCTGACATCAATTTTTCCTATTTATTTGGAATTCATAGACGTAAAATTTTAAATATCAAGGTTGCCAATTACTAATTTTGCTAAGTTAGAACATTTAGGAAAAACACTGCCATTTACTTTTATAATCATTTCACTTAAAAAAGAGCAAGGTGCCAGGTACAGTGGCTCATATCTATAATCCTAGTTGCACAGAAGGTATAGGTAGGTAAGATTGTGGTCTGAGGCTGGTCCCAGTCAAAAACGTGAGACTGTGTCTGAAAAACTAACCTAAAAGCAAATAAAAGGGCTTCAGGAATGGCTCAAGTGGTAGAGTACTGACCTAACAAATGCAAGGCCCTGAGTTCAAACCTCAGTACCACAAAGAAAGAGTGACAGAAAGAGAGCGAGAGAGAGAACATGGACGTGGGCATGTGGGGAGGGTGGAGGAAAAGGGGACACATTTCAACCTATCTACCAAAAAAGCAAGAGCTTCAGTTTAGAAGTAAGAATGACCCTTCCGAAGGATATTTTTAAACCTTACATCAGTGTTATTGCTGAGAAGGATAAAAACTTTGCAACCTGTGTGATGTCACCTGTGTGTGGACTGGCACTTGGAACTTCTGTCCCAGGAAGCCAGGCTATCCATCCCCTTCTCTTCCTGGAATGGCTCTTCTTTACTCCCAGTATAACCTGCAACTCCAGCTGCTATGTGTCCTCTAGGGACAGTTCGTCATTGATACAGAAATGAGCACCAAGGTTTGAAATGTCCAGGCTGCCAGGAAACAGAAGATCCCATCCAGTCTCACAGTACCACAAAGAGGGAATAGGCTACCCTCCATATCTGCTCAATTGCTGCTACTGTCACAATGGCCTTCCCACTGGCCATCAGTGCTACTGCTTCCCATCCTTAGTCTTATCCCACACAGCCCCCAGAATAATCTTGTGGCCTTGACATTCCTACCTGTGTACATTGCCTTTCCCTTACCCTACCCCCTGACCCTAATGCTGGTGTTCAAGGCTCTCCAAGTGTGGTCCAATCTTCTCTTCCATACTGACCTTCCAAAAGATGCTTTCTGGGGATGTGTTGTCTTTCCTGCCCAACATAATCTATGTGCTTTATATTTTGTTATTTAGCAAAGATTTATGTGGTGCTTGCTATATGCCTAACATTGGCCTAAGCATTTTTCACATTCACCCTCTCCTTTTTGCAACAGAGCCTAGAGATGAAGCCGTGACCCCAGATCCACTGTTCATGCTCTCTCTCCTGGGAACTTGCATGTTATATAGGGACCTGCAGGTGCAGAGGGGCCCTCAGTGGGGTCAGGAAGAGAAGCTGCTGTGGGAGTCCCCAATGCTGCCCTGTGCTGTTACAGAGCCTTGTATCTTGTATCTACTGCTAGACCAGGAAATTGGTAGTACAGAAGGAAACATAAACTGTCCTCTTTTCTACTTGGCTCTCCTCTCTTCCCCCAACCTTTCCACTTCTGGTTTCTGATCTCCTCTGACCACTTGTTATTTGTGTCTGTTAAACATCCAGAAAGTTACCCTACCATAATTCCCTTCTCCCCACCATCTCTCCAGATAACGAAAAACATTAGAAGACCAAGACAAAAATCACAAAGTCATTGGTGGGATGGGAATTATCTCAGAGCATTTAGATGAACCTTGGAGCATAAAGGAAATTAACTTTAAGATGAACCAGTTATTTGCTTCCCCTTTGCAATCCAGAGAGGTAACATGGCTTGCCCAACGTCACACCATGTTCACTTGAAGAGCAAGACTCCAATTTGGGTCTCCTGTCTCCAAGAATTATGTTATCTCTATTCTGCTGCAGAAGTCTAGGATGCAGGTTCATTATGTAAATCCCCAAAGCATTGGTTTGAGTCCTCTAGCCCTTGTGGGGACCCCAAAATATCGAATCATGATTTATGCCACTTTGAATCTCTCCAGGGGTCACGCTCAGGATTTCCACCCACGTGGGGTCAGAGCCACACTTACCGTCACAGCCCAGGGTGGCACTCAAGCCCGCAAAGTGGTGAACACAGAATGACAGCTTCCACATTTAGACAATTACTCATCCTTCCAAATGTCACTGGGCTTGGAACAACTTGAAAGAGAAAGATGGGGACGTTGGGATCTCAGCAAAGTATGCTGAGACACGCTCCTGCTACAGGAAGGTAAAAGTGAATGTTTCCATTACCTCCTTCACCGGCTGATTCCTTATGATTGATAAAACTCTGGGAGCCGGGAGTTGTTTTAGCAAGAGAAGGACTCGGCTGTACTTATAGGGAAGTATCTACCATCATCCCAAACTAGATTGCTTTCTGAGTGATACTGATTTGTGCAGATCCATGAGAAATGCATGTGAGATATAACAAAGAAGCCAGTGGTCCACACTGCTGGATAAAACTTTCATGTTGATCTGTGCAGCCAAACTGGAAGAAAATCTCCAGTGCTAGCACTCAAAAGGCTTATAGTTTAGTGCAGATCCAGAATGACCACCCGATAAACACATAAGAAAATGGTGCTTCATTTAAAGAAAGCAACATAGTCTTCTGATACTGGAGAAAAACATAAAGGATGCTCCAGGTGAGGGGGGAGCTAATCTCGCATGACTCACTGAAGAAATAGGAGGTTTGTGCAATGAGATGTGGGAGGAAGGAAAGGCCCAATGGTGAGAAAGCAAAGATGCAGATGTCTAAGGCAGGTGAGTGGCTTGTGTATCTGCCTGGAAGAGGGGATATGATGATGGTGGCAAGCCTTATATAAGTACAATCAGGCTGTTTATAGTCACATGCTTCTCTCCACTCCTCCAAGCAAGTGATCTCATCCAAGGCAGACGCTCAGAAAGAGGTAAGGCAGGCACCATCTCCATTTCACAGAGGGGAGGCAGGCTTAGCAAGACTAAGAAGCTTGCTCTTGGGCTCATAGTCCACAGGTGCCAGGGCTAAGTCAACCCAGGTCTTTGGACTCCAAATGTAGAGCATGTCGGGGTTCCTTTAATGATCCTAAAGTTGGAAATAAAAACGTAGACCAAATGATGGCTTTCAAAATCACAAGGCAGGCGCAGGTACAGGTGAGGGAACATGCTAAATCCCTGTTTGTGAATTTGATCTGCTTGATTTGTTGGTTGGGTTCATGGACAATGAAGTCACAGGATCAGAGTTCAATGTCTCAGGAGGCAGAGTTGAGAAGCCATTGACCTCTGAGCTTACCAGGTACATCAGCATGCAAAGTTTGGGGTAAAAGGGTAAGAAATAGAGGCTTCAATATTAGAAAATGAGTCTCAATGCATGAACCCCATGTATAGGAAAAATATCTCCAAATAGCTACCGACTTGCTCGAGATCTTCTTGCAGGCAAAGATGGGTATTTTACTGATAACTTTAAGTTAAACTAGGCAGAATACTTTCTTCTCTTGCAGCCTGACTTCAGGAGCTTCCATCTGGAATCCAGCCACATCTCTACACAGAATCATTCAGCTTTAAAGAGTGTCAGATTCAAATTTGCTTAACTTTTATCCCTAATTAAAAAGGCCAGTGGAATCCTTGGTAAATACTTTGAGTCTAATTAATTGCATCATCAAATAGAATCATACCTTTTACAATTTCAAATTCCAAAGTGACTCTGTGCTCTCCATGGCCACAGATGATAGTCTCTGCATGTGGAATGCACAAACTCTTCTCTCCAGCTGCCCCACAGCTCAGTCACACACAAACCACAAGATCAACCAACTCACAGATCCTGCAAGGGAAATGACCTCACACCATCACTTTACCTCTCTGGAATGCTGTGCTGTCCTCTACCCCAACACATGAAGGGGTCCTGGGCTCCCTTCTCTTCTCATTGGCATCTTCATTGTTGGCAACCCTTGTCAGTAGTTCTCAACTTGGCTGCACATTAGAATTGGGGAAGCTTTAAAAATCCCCATGGTCAGGAGCAGCTGCCTGAGATACTGATTTGATTTGGAGAACAGCCTGGTGCCTGAATTTGTAAAGCTTCTTGTATAATTCCACTGAGCATCTAAGGTTGAGAGACCTCACCCTAAGTGTTCTATGCCATTCCCAGGCTCTCTGTTCCACACATAGGCTGTGATTCCCAGTTTTAATCTCCTACCAGAGCTCTCTCCTCGTCTCCAGAATATTCACTCAAACTGCTTACTTTACATATCCACTTGGATAGAAAGGGCTTCACAAAGTTTCAGAGGTTGACTCTTCACCCACCTTCAATATGATTGTCTTCCAGTGATTCCCATTGTAGCACAAACCAAAAACCTGGAAACCATTTTTGACTCCTCTCTTTTCCTTATGTTCCACATTAGCAAAGTTCATTAGCTGATTATTCAACCAGACACGATGTCAAACCCACTATGGTAGATTAGCATCCAAGAGGACCCCCAATGATCCCCATTCCTGGGTATCCATACTCCTGTGACAACTCCTCCTGCATTGTATCAGGGTTGGTCTCTGTGATCAATAATATGTAGCAGAATTGATGATATGTCACTTCAGAGACTAGGTTACAAAAAGACTAGTTTTTATCCCCCCTCCCTCTCCTTTCCCCACTCCCTCCACCTCTCTCTCAGAGATGGAGACTGATATTTTCCCTCACTCTGAAGGAAGCAAACTACAAGGTATCAAGTTGTGATCAGTGATTACAGACCTCAGGCCAACAGCTGCAAGGAACTGAGTCTTCCAGTACCACATGGATGAGCTCAGAAGTGCATTCTTCAGTTCAGCCCAGTTTAGTCCTGAGATGACTCTAGCCCCAGCCAACAGGTAGAATATAACCTCATGAGAAACCCTGATCCAAAATACTTAGTGGCATTGCTCTAAATTTCACCATCAGAAACTGGGTGATGCAAGTGATGCTGTTTGCAGCTACTGAGTTTAAGGCTAATTACTGACACAACAACAGATAATCTTCCCACCGACATTTTTGCTACCCAAGACTACCACACACTTGGAGCCACCTCCACTTCTTATATGGATTACTGCAGTGACCTCTGATAGGGCTCCCTTTCCCCCTCCTGTTCTCCAACATCCTGTCTCCAATTTGTTGTTTCTTAGAATTATGTTCATATCCCTCCCTTATTTAATGCCCTCATATGACTTCCCATTTGACCTGGAATAAAAACCAGCTCTCCACAGTAGTCTTCCATGAGCTGATTGCAATCTTTGTCTCTAACTTAATCTCATCTCTCTCTTCCCTTTTTTAATTAATCTATTTATTTATTTATTTATTTATTTTGGACAGTACTGGGGTTTGAACTCAGGGCTTCATGCTTGTAAGGCTGGCCTGGACTGTGATCTTCCTGTTTTACTCTTCCCACCATTGCTGGGATAACAGGCACGTGCACCATGCCCAGCTTTTTCCTGTTGAAATGGTGTCTCACCAACTTGTTTGCCTGGGCTGGCATGGAACTGGGATCCTTCCTATCTCAGTCTCCCAAGTAGCTA